>NC_141063.1:24628700-24743700 GCF_041138505.1 Cibotium barometz | reverse complement strand
GAGATTTGTAGCATTATATAGTAGTGATGTGTGTGAACACACTTAGGACCGTCGGGGTACTTTTTTCCTCACTAGGAGGTTTTTTTCCTCGTGCGTATGTACACCTTCTTATCTACTCATTTTGGGATGTGTACTTATCTTTTGTATCTGGTACACATTTGTTTATTCTAATCTAGTGAGTTTGTGTGCTCTCAAGCTTCTCTATCTTGTGTATGTGCATTGTTGCAACCCTAATCCTAATTCCAACAACACACATATATACATACATACATACATATATACATACATATACATACATATATATATACACACACATACATATATATATATATACATAGATATATATATATGCATATACATACATACATACATATGTATGTATGTATGTATATATATAGATATAGATATATATCTATATATAGATATAGATATATATCTATATATATATATATATATATATGTCTATATATATAGATATATATATATATAGTGTGTGTGTGTGTATATGTATATGTGTGTGTGTGTGTGTGTGTGTATATGTGTGTGTGTGTGTGTATGTATGTATGTATGTATGTATACCTAGATGAAACCAGGACCATGCCCAAATTCACCTTTTAGGAATGTGCATGTTATATACTCATGGTAGTCAACCCACAAGACTATATAACTATCAACTCCATTATACATAGTATGGAGTAGATACTATGACATCCCCACTAACGTCATCAGTTTCCAATAGTGGATGTAGAACTCTGTATCAAGATATGGTCTCACACATGCACTCCACACACACACACACACACACACACACAAGAGCATATATTCACACAAAGGCCTTCATATTGAGTTTCTGTCAAATCTCTGGAGATGCAGGGCAGACTCAGCCATAATGAAGCCTAGCACTAAGGGAAGTAGCAAATAGAAAGAATTAGTACAGTGTTATGGGCTACCACACCTCCCAAAGGGAACTCTATACATTCACCTAAAGGATGAGAAATAGATCACAACTGTCGTACGGTACTTACCAATGCTTCGAACTTGAGTCCCTTGAGGCCTCGAAGCTCACTTATTAAACTCCAACCTCCAAGCTCCACCTCCACGCTGTCACCATAGAGTCGCTCACATCGTCACATAAGGCAATCACTCTCTCTCTCACTCTCTCACACAAGCATGAATCACACAAGCATAAAAGAGGAACAATGCTAGAATGCTCTCTCATTCAATCTCTCTCAAGACACAAGGGAGAGATTTTTATATAGCATAAAGGAGATTGTGTCTTTTCATTATGAGAAAATGCCTTATATACATTTGGTCCTTATTCACACTTGGGTGCCCAAAACTTACTTACTAGGCCTTAATATCTCATAATGTACAACTTTTATAGTGCCATTTTATGACAATTATTAATGTCCTCAATTGAGGATCATGTTTGTTAATCCAAAATGGGATTAACATTCCCCCCTTCCTGATGTAGGTTCTGTCTACAGAACTTGTTACCGAGGTCTTAAGACCTGGTCACCGAACTCATGTCGGTAGAAGTTCCTCTTGGATTGGAGTCTCTTGAGTGTACGTCGGAATGCCGAATGTGATCTCCAAAATCCTGTATCCACCATGTCTTCGAAAGTGATATGCATGTATCCTGGAAGACATCGAAGCCGGTGGTAATAAAGCACGATTTTCCTATCTGATGACCCTTGGTTCATGTCGAACCTCAGGTATTCTTCTTCATAGCCATCGTAAGGCTCCTTTGGTTGGTCTATGAGCACCACCACTAATTTTAAAAATTTGACGCTAGCTACAATAGCGGGGTCTGGAATTATTCGCCATGTCCTGATCCATGTAAGTATTTGTTGTCTTTGTTCCTAAATGTGTGCAAATGTTGCTGGTATAAAGATGGGGAAGTTGTAGCGCACATGCGAGTCACGCCTTTTAGCTTCCTGAAATTCCACAGCGGTGTTCATCTTCTTTTAACTGGCATGTATAATGGATCGACTTGAAGTGTTGGTGGCACGCTCATGTACACTTGGCTGTATTCTAGAATTTCCAAGTACTCATTTCTCCAATCGGGCTGAATTCCAAAATCTTCTAGGCGGGGATGCTCTTCAGTGGTGACACCTGCGGAAACAGTAGTAGCTGATCATAAATGTAACTATCCTTATCTCCAGCAAATCAGCTAATTGAGGATTGGCCAGCTTTGTGTGCTTTGCCACATTCGCCCATAATGTGCCCTCTCCAGATAATGAAAGTAGTTCTTCTAAGTCAGGTCGCGAGACGCAGATTTATGGACCAATCACACAACGCCACGTGTCTTTCTTCCGCCATGTCCGATGGCTGCATTATAAAATCGATTTTCTTTCTTCTTTTCGTCATTTTGCATCGTGTGTGTTTGCGAATCGCTTCAACTTGCATCTCCCGAGCTCGCTTTCTCCCTATGAACTTTTGACTATCCCCTTCGAGGTGGGAGCTTGATCCTCTTCCTTTCTTTTCCTTTTTGTTTTTGTTGTTTCTGTTTTTGTTTTGTTTGTGAATCATGACATTTTGGGAATAACCAAATTAATTGGTAACACACATGACTTTTTTCCTCACGTATGTATGATTCAATAAAGATTAATCATTCAATATGCATCAAACAATCTAATTGAATGATTAAAAATACAACTTGTGTTTTCACGAAAACTGGGTTTTTACGAAAACTGGGTTTTTACGAAACCTGTGTTTTCATGAAAACTACAAAAATTGGTTTTTCACGAAACCTGTGCTCACTATCTCACCTTTTCATGGCCTCACCCTTTCACAGCCAGACCCTAAGCCAGATCCTTTCACAGGCTAAACTTTTCACGGACTAACCTTTTCACGGCCAGATCCTTTCACGGGCTAACCTTTTCACGGACTAACCTTTTCATGATCTCACCATTTTCACGTAGTCACCTTTTCACAGACTAACCTTTTCACGGCCACACCCTTTCACGGCCTCACCATTTTCACAGTCACCTTTTCACGGACTAACCTTTTCACGGCCTCACCATTTTTACGTAGTCACCTTTTCACGGACTAATATTTTCACGACCAGACCCTTTCACGGCCTGACCCTTTCACGGCTTAACCCTTTCACGGAGTAACCCTTTCACGACCAGACCCTTTCACGGCCTCACCATTTTCACGTAGTCACCTTTTCACGGATTAACCTTTTCACGGCCAGACCCTTTCACGGCTTGACTTTTCCTCACGGACTAATCTTTTCATGACGACCTGCACATTCACGTGCTCACTCCTACCTTTCCATGAACTAACTACTAACACACCAGAGGATTGCTCCTACACTATCGACCTCTTCAATTAAACTAACCTATTTTTCATAAAATATATATATATATATATATATATTTTAAAGAAAAAAATAAAAAGAAAAAGATATTAACCCCACCGGTCATTCGATCGATCCTATGTGCCTCGTACAGATGTCAGCCTCGAAGTCCGAAGCCCACGAGAACCCAGCTACAACTCAAGCCAGCACAGTGCTATTGGATCCCCAGCTAGCAAGAGAAGACAGGGAGCACAACGATCGAAGTTAAACTTCTTGGGTCCTTATGCCCAACCTTTCCATGGGACCATCATCTGCAAGGAAGCTCATACAGCCCATGGAAAGGTAGCCCTCCAGTACCACAGCCCAGAATGTCTACAAATACTGGAAGAGACCAAAGTTAAAGAAAAACTAGACAAAGTAGGTCTTGAAAAGGTGGCGCAGATACTCCCCCGTAGTATCGACATAGAACTTTGCACGGAGTACCTAAAGACCTACGACAAGGGGACCAAAAGAGGACGGATGACCAAGGTAGACGGCACTACAGACGATCTCATCATCACAGAGGACCTAATTAGGAAGGCTCTGCAACTTCCAGCCGCCGCAATCAGGGTCCACCAACACATCATTGACAAGATGCCTTTGGAGGCCATGCTCAAGAAGAGTTCATACAATTCGAATGGTGCCGAGTACGATAATATCCAAGATGAGGCTACCGAAAAGGCTTGTAGGGCCATGTCTTTGATGATGCAAATAAAGCCAATAGACAGATACAACAAAGTCAGTCTTAACAGAATTACAAAAGTACGAAGAGAAAGAAGAAGATTGGGCATACTATCTACACAAGGAGATGGAGAACTACTTGAAGGCCCACCAATATAAAATATGTAACCCATACCTTCTCACATAGGTTCGCAACCATGTAGCAAAAAGACCTCTCAAGGAGCCTGGACCGAAGGAACATATGCAGTTGGCATTGCTACCAGACAAGCCCAAGTTAACAGCTGAAGATGTACACAAAGGGCAAGCCATCTTGATGGAGACCAAGGATATAATAAAGTAGATGAAGAAATATCGCAAGAAGAGAACAGATAAGAAGATGAGGGGAGTGCTTTTACAGATGTTGCTACTGAGTCACAAAGACTCGAGGAGAAAGTGGCCACAGAAATCCGCACTTACCAAGAGGCACTGCTGAAAGAGAATATTCTCAGCCAACCACACAGGAACCTCGGCAACAAATCTCTCCTCCAACAAGCCGAGCCCAACTCATATTTACAGACTTATCTCCTCTCGAAGACTCAAGTTTGGCAGACATGCCAACAGAGCTCCTGAACCAGCAACGTTAATACAAGCTGAGGAAAGACAAGATGTGGAAGCACCCACATCCCCAGTACAGGAACCAGAGGCTCCCATGGAAGCAAGTAAAAGACAAAGAACTCCAGAGCCATCGAGTCCAAGCAAGAGGAGAAGATTGGAAGATGAAGAAAGTCTACCCCAGCTGGCCTCCCCTGCAGAACATCGACTATCAACAATTCTTGCAAGGAGATCGTGGAAGGACTTGACGAGCTGCTCAACCAACCACAGGCTGGGCTGGAGACAGAATCAAGCACCAATGCAGGAACAAAAAGTTTGGCGATGCTACCTCCTGACAACACATATGCTCCACGACTGTAACACTGCTCTCTGGAAGCAAGTAAAAGATACATCTGCACAAGTACAAAGGAAGGCAAACTTGAAAGCAGCTGAGATAACCCACAAAGAGGTCATTATGAAGAGTTTGAAAGCTATGGAGGAGCAGGAGAAAAGGTACAATGCACTGGAGAATAATAACACGGTATTAAGCCAAACAATAATACAAAGTAACAAGGAGAATGTTGATCTCAATGCCAAATTGAAACAAGCGAAGGAACAACTCCACAAAGAAGTCACCCACAAAAAGAAACTCATGACACTCCATGCACAACAAGTACAGGACTTCCAAGCCAATGCCAGGGCCAAGGAAGAAGCATTGCGACACCAAATCACGCAGCTAATAGCACAGCTCAAAGCAGAGGAGGAGAGGGCAACCCATCTGCAACATGAAAGGGAACAGACCAATAAGGCTCATGCAGAGAAGATCAGAGCTCTTAATGAAACAATAAGTGCAAGCCAGGCAGAAGCACACAGAAATGAGTTGGCACACCAAGAGACAGTGATAGCGTACAAAATAACTTCAATACACTCGAGAGGTTGGCGGACCAAAGACTCCAACAAATTACCGAAGCTCAGGCAAGGGAAGCAACCGCCGGGCGAGCCCAAGAAGATGCAACGCGAAGATTTGAAGAATTGGATGCTGCAAGGATGGTTAGAGAAACATCAATTTCAAACCTCCTTAGCAACATAGACTCTCGCATACAAGAATTAGAGCGACAGCTCCCAATCCAAGAAAGAAGACTAACCCTCTCTCTACTTCAATATGATATAAATCTATCTAAAGATATAGGCCTAGGAGAACTAACATTAATCAAACAAAATACGGAAAGAGACGATGATCCTACCGTAATCACAGGAATTTTGAGAGATGACTTAGTATTGACAAATCCCCAGGACATCTTTTTCTATATTCTACATCCTATCGTGCTAAACCTTCATAGTTGGTGTCACGTTCTCCAAAACTCAGAAATTATGGATAACAGTGTCAAAAAATTAGACCTGTTTGTCCCAAATGACATTCCAGAGACGCCCGCCAACTACGAAGTAGTAGCACATAGTTACCAATGGGTCATAAGTCGGCTGGCTAGAGGTATATAACACTCACCAACATCTAAACCTATGTGATTCCACTCTCTATCATCCTTTTGGCATTCTAAAACTCTACACTAATATCTATAAACATTTAGAAGCCATGCTGACAAATATACAATATAATTTTGATGCTACCCATATAGAGTATCCCACTATAAACGAAGAAGAAATTCCAAACTTATAGGAGTTTATTAAGTCTCATAAGCCTAGCCACCCATCCCCTAGCACAAGTCAGGGTCAAGAAGAATCTTCTTCTTCATTTTCAAAATCAACTTACCCTGTCTATTCTAATGTCGCTAGTAAGCTACTTAACCCATATCCTAACACACAACCTACTAACACATCTTAGGCTGAATGCATTTTCTCATCTTTTTATCCTCCCGGAGATAGATTTTCCCACTAACACGTCTCCAAGGAGGTATTGGCACCTCACCCATCTCCAACAAGGCACTCTCAAGAGGTAAGACACACCATCCCGTAAGATAATCTTGAACCATTTACTGATGATACCATCTTGGATTCTTTGTCAGCTGTAGAGTACAAGGGACTCATACGTGCAAGCAATCCTCTTTTGAGGCCAAAGTTAATGTTCAAGGTACTAATGCTTGGAACCCACGCCAGATCACGCCAAAAGCATATTCAGAAGTCACTTTGTCAGCTGTACAAGGGACTCATATGTGTAGGCAATCCTCTTTTGAGGCCAAAGTTAATGTTCAAGGTACTAATGCTTGTAGATTATTCCATTTGAACCCACGCCAGATCATGCCAAAAGCATATTCAGAAGTCACTCCAACAAAACAGCATAATATTGTTTTTTGCATTTTCACGTGGAACTTGAAATTTTGTTCACGACGTGAAAAGTCAGAAAAGGGTTCACGGCGTGAACAAATTTCTACACTTTCACGTGGAATGCATAAGATCGAATACTTATTATTATTTTTCTTTCTATATGCTCGAGCAGTCAAACATGCACATGATGAGTGAACGATACTTTGATTACCTCGTACCCATTTGTGCAATTATTATTATTGCCATGAGAACCAAGGGGTCACCTGGGCATCTTTGGGCATTTGTTAGTGCAGTCGTTTTAGTTCCATGTGGGAGTTTTTTATTGTGCCTTCCACCCAATTGAACAATGGTGTCACTGTGTCTGGCTGTGGAGGGCTTCTATCTGCATCTCCTATCTGCATCTCCTTGCTGAACTGCTTTGTTTTTACCTTTAGGTTCCTCAGTCTTGTAGTCGGAGTGGGTACTTTTGTTGCTTTGGTAATCCCCAACCCATTTCGCCGAGTTTTCTTTATCCTCCACACAAGGGTTGGCTTGGTTCTTTCTTGAGTGTCAGGAGTTGTTGTTGCATGCTCTTACCACCTTCTTTTTTATGATTCGAACTGTACAACCAATTGATAGGGCCAAGACTTTGAGGTTGTTTGGAGACTATTTGTAGGTATTTGATCCAAGGTGGATCAGTTCAATTGGATGGCTTTAGAAGATGGGGTTATACCCTTTTGGTCCAAGAGGGTGTTGAAATGTTGGATGGTGCCTTAGTTGATGTGGTAAGAGACTTGTATGGAGTGTTTGTGGAAGAGAGGAGTTTAGAACACATAAGAGTAAGTGAAACACTTGAAAGTGTTTCACCGACGGGGTTGGGCAGTATGTGAGGGAAATCCCAAGCCCAAACCAAACATGGTGCATATGTGAATAAAATTATATATGATGGTGTGTAGAGGATCTTTGATGGCAAAAACGACATGTGGCATCCAAGTGGAAATGCGCAGTTGTGGAAGACGAAAGAAGAAAGTGTATGGGCGATCGAGTAAGCTGGGCGGCACAACGTTCTAGAAGGAAACTAGGCAACAATTGGTTGAAGAGAGAGTTTTGATAAGTTTTCAAAGAGGAGAAGTGGTTAGTGTAACCACATTAGGGGCAAGGAGTCAAGGGGCTACAGTGAAGAGGGGACCTGCAGGTCAGTTTTCTTGGTTGAAGGTTGCAGGCTGGAGTCATCTTGACTTTCAAGATTGTAGAGAGACGATGAATACAGTGTGAGAGGATATGTTTGAGTCAGAGGAGCAAAGGGTGTACTGAAGACTTGAGGATCAGCTAGGATGTGGTTGCCCTAGGATCTCTATGTAGCATCTCTATTAGAGACTTGGCTTAGTCCGATTCCTGCTCAACCGTAGCTACTGAAGACAGTGCTTTGAAGTGTTGTCGCTGGGGTCTACTCTACCTGTGAAGGATCCCCAAGTCTTTTTAGTGTTTTCTTCTCATACATTTTGGCCAAGGTCTTAGGGATGTTGAGACACTGATGTTTTTTTTATATATTTGAAGCAAACAGAGATTTGGATTGTATCAGGTGTGAATGGATGCAAAGTCCTTTGCTTCGATGTTTTAGTTGTGATATATGTGTTGTTTTGATGTTTTAGTTGTGATGTATGTGTTGTTTTGATGCTTTAGTTGTGGTGTGTGTGTTGTTTTGATTGCGTTTAAGGAGATGAAACACATGTGTGTGTCAGTCTAATGTTTGGAGAGCTGATGCTAAGTTAGTGCTGACTCAGTCAGAATCAAATGAGAAGGTTCAGAGTCAGATAAGGTCAACTGAGTATCATATATTATTAGCTGAAGGTGTAGAAGGATGGCTTTGGTTTGTCTGAGTTGAAGGGTTCATTGGCAACCATCACTTCATTGGGCCATTGGCATTAGAAATGCTAATATTGTATATTTTACATGTGAGATCATTGCTTGTCTATGAAAGGTACACAATGGGATTAATTATTGAGATTGCATGCTTAGATTAAGTATTTGCACAAGCCTTGGCAACCTTGGATGCCCATGGACATATGTGTTAAGTATAGTTGGCCAAGGTGTGAACGCTTGGGACCAAGATAAGGGTCAATTTATATTCTCACCCTTCATTCTATTATGCATAATCACTAGAGTTCTCTTCTTCTCTACTCTCTTGTATCTTACTTGCCTAATTCAATTAGAGTTGTTATATACTCATTGTGTATGTGTGAGTGCATGTGAGAGAGAGAGAGAGAGAGAGATTGAGTGAGAGGAGGGTAAAGCTATGTTTGGAGTACAGAGGTGACATCAAAGTGGAGCTTTCAAGTGCTCCTATGGCGGTGTAAGCTATGAGGATCCCAAGCACAAGTATTCATGAGGTGAGTGACACACCCTACCCCTGCATTTAAGCTAGGTCATGGAACATTGGCTTCTTGATTGAGTTGTTTTATGCTCTTGAGTGTGGTTTGGCAAGCCCCACAACAAGTGGTTGTTTCTTGCATCTTCTCCATGGCGCAAGGGCCTTCCAATACTTGCACAAACATCTCTTTGAAAATATATGCTAGACTATCATCTTCATCGACTCGGCATCATTGAGTTGACGAGGTATTTCAAACATTGTGGGGAGTTTTGGAAATCAATGCTCCACCCTTATCATTGTGATATTGTGGGTAATGGATTTCTATATTTTCTAAGGCCCCTTGGATAAAGAGAAGGCACTTTCTATTTGAGCATGCTGACAATGCCTAGTTTAGATAATGGGGTTGGCCATAGGTGGCTACATGGTTAGAAGATAGCTTATATAGATTTGGAACCATGCCAAATAGGATACATAGAAGTGTGAGATGTTAGAGTGCACTCATGAATAGCAAGGAGATCTTCTTAGGATAACTTTAATCCTTCCATTATGGGCCATAAATGGGTGTGTCCACACACTTACTCAAATGGGCTTAAATGGGTGTGTCCACATGACCTCAAACGGGCTTTGGAAGCTACACCAAGGCCTACAATATTTTGTTTAGTCTTATATTATCCAACAATTCGGATGATGTGGTCGGTTTGTTGTAGTTGGACGATCCATATGATGGATGGCAACCTGCGATATAACAGACCCTAGGTACTATATATAGATAAGTCTTATAGCCTCCTTTGTAATAATTGAGATCATTAGTTTGATATCTAGCTTCACTGCGTTGTGCACCCTTGCTAGTGGATGACATCCTCTATCTCAGAGTCTACCTCGATCATCATTAAAGCTCCCTATCAGAGCACATGGGTGAGTAGACACAATCAATTTGTAATTCCATTTGCAAATATAGTTTGGTATTGTTATGCATCTCTTTTACTAGAAGTTCTTTATCTTGTGGAAGATTTGTCTATTTGTGTGAATGTACAAGTTTTAGTTTTTACATAATTACCATTTAGAGATTACATCTACATGACCAAGGAAGCAAGATGCAAATCAAATTTTTTAAATAATCGAAATAAACTTTACTTAGACATGTTTTTTCTATGAAGTGACACAAGAAATACTTTGTTCTTGTATAAGTTCCAACCTTTAAAAATTTAAGCTTTAAAGAATAATTTTAAACTAGGCCTTATAATAGATTACTAAGCTCACAAACATAAATACCTACTACTGATTTGGTTGTTTTTAGTACATAATACGAGGAAACTTTAATCATGATTAAACTATGTGTGATGTAATGATATGTACACTAATGAAGAGCTTTGTTGATAATTTTTATTATCTTGGATGAAAATCTCAAAGACGTATTTATAATATTGTGTGCTTTTACCGCACGAGTCGGAGCTGGGGACTTGCCGAACACCGTATGCGAGCCACGAATGGCTGCAAGCATACAACCAGAAACTAGCAAGCTCAAACAGGAAGCAAGGTGAGTCACTCACCGCTCAAACCGCCGTTGTGAAGGATTCTCGCGTCGCAGTGAAGAAAGAGCCGCCGTCGCTGCTCTACCACCTCGTCGCCATCGTGCCGCCACACAGTGCTCGATCGCTCTCTCTCTCTCTCTCTCTCTCTCACACACACACACGTAGGAGAAGGGGACCGAGAAGATAAGGCAAGAGCACTCCTTGTATTGAACACATTGAGAATGAGAGTTTTAGGGTTATATTTGACTCTTATATGAAACCTAGCCGTTCACACATGGACGTCCACACATGGTCGGCCGATCCTAACCCTTATCCTGCTAATATTCAAGGTGCGCCTCTCATCGGCGATCACCCAATCCCTTTATCCTTTACATGTGGTGCTGCCAAAAAGCCCGGCCCATGACTCAGAATACTTAAATTAATTACATGACGTAAAATATAGTACGTCTCAATGTCCATCATAGGTTAACATGCCCCCTTTCCTGATGTAGATTCCGTCCTCGGAAGCTATGGTATGGTAAGCTCTATAGGGTTTGTTTTGGTAGACCGTCTGCAAAACAAGGAAGTAGAGTGAAAGTATGCTGGAATTCAAAAGATATAGAGTGTAATAAATTCAAGCATGTTAGACCACAATGGATGTTGCCATGAGAACTTAGTTTAAGGGGTCACATGAATGAGCTAGCGTAGCAAATTAATAGGAGTTTAAAATTATTGAAAGTAAATCAAGAGTTAGCAAGGTGTCAAAGGTTAATCAAGGTCTATTATTGGCCTAAGTCAAGGAAAATTACCAAGCTTAAAAAATAAACAGATGACCACTCTAAGAACAAGTTAATACCATGAATCTAGGGACATAAGAAACATCAGAGTTATAGGAGCCTTTTGCCTTTATTTCTTTATGCACGTCATAATCTTTACACACAATGGCGACCTCCCTAAGGCAAAACTAACATCGATCCTGGTACCATGTTTAACACAAGGAATTCTCCAGGAATCTATTAGTTCACCTTAGGCAAGGCTTCCCCCTACCAACCTAGGGCATCGGTCTGGAGTAGAATACTCCTTGCCTACCAAGTGTCAATAAGGCGATAGGCCAACATTAGAGCACATAATAGACTTGCATTGCTAATTATTGTAGGTTTTTTTTTAATTTCTTTTGATCTTCGCTCCTGAACTATAATGTGTTCTTGCATCCTTTCGACAAAGGGGTAAAAGCTATGTCCTAGAGGTCAACACACACACAGCCAGGTTGTTCAAACATTAAGATGGTTATAACCCTAGACTCAAGACAACCATATTTCTAGGTTAACTAAAGACTTCATGAATTCTCAAGAATATATCCAATAAGGTTAAACTTATTAATGATTTACACTAGCACATCAGGCAACTTCAAAAACTAAGTAGTGCTTTGACAAGTTTCATGTGGTCATGCATTATAGTTCATGCAATTAATTGAACAGTAAAAACAAAAGAGAGTGGGCATGGAAGAATTACACCTGTATTTTGGAGATCTCCTTGATTCGATGAGAAATACTCGCAATTTGATGAGATATATATGTATGAATGTTGCGGCAGTCTCAGGACTTGAAAGCGAACCCACCTCAAACTTTTCAACCTGTACAACCAACTAAACAAGCACTATACCTCGAGAGGCACATCAGTGTGAAAAATTAAAGACTTGTTTAAGGACTCCAAACTAGAAACAACTTGAAAACACTAACCTACCTACCAGTCACCACACTACTACTGAGGATATGGTAAGAGGATATTGTAGAGTTCTGGCTCTAGCCCTAAGGCTAAGCCTCTATCCGCATCATTCAAATAAATAAAGTCAGCCTCGGTAGTGCCATGAGTTTCATCTGTCCATTCATCGTCGTCAGATATATCTTTTTTGTTTTCCCATCCACATAAACTCATCAAGAATGTAACCATGTGAGGATAGTCATCTTGTGGAAAAGAAAAGTCTTGGGCTATCGGGGATATGTCCTCTAGTAGTAGGGGTCAGTCATGGTCAATAGGCAAATTAGCCATTCTAATTCCTCAATATTTTCCTCTCCGGCTAGTACATCTATATGATCCAATTCGGTTTTAATTACAGGATAGCACATGTGAAATATCTGAGAAAGGTACAAATGATACCTCTCACCAAAGGTGGGAGTGGATGAAGTGTGTGATGCTCGTGCATCTACCATATCTGCAAACACAGATATAGCATCAGTAGGTTTATGACAGGTCAATCTAGTTCTTGATTGTATACGGATATTTCTCCTCTTAATGTGCTCTTGCTCTTTTTGCTATTTTTTGTTTTTCTTTTCTTTTCTTTTTTGTGTATGAAGCTATATATATACATCCCCTTGAATTTGGCAATTACATGGTCAGGGGAGAAGGTTAGGGGGAGGAAGTAATAGAATGTCGAGCGTGAGTACATGCTCCCCCTTTCCTTGGGTAGATCATATTTTTTGCAATGATGTTGCAGCCTCTTGGAACCAATTTGTCCAGCGGGTCATAGGTGGTGATGTGGACAGATAGCTTTTTATGACCCTTGTGGCCACATCAAATTGCAGAGATGGTAGTGTACGCTCCCATGAACGAATGGAGGAAATGGTTTCCGACTATACTTTTACAAGGGGAGACATAAACTCATCGGTCTCTTGTTGGGTGTTGACAAGAGTAGGTGTAGAGCATGAAGAAACTTCTATATCAACGTGTGCCTGGCATGAGGAGCTAGAAGCTTCATGTGGCTCCCCCCTTCCTGAGCTAGGTGCTATTGATCGATATCGTTTGGGAATCCAAACTAGCTCTGGAAGAAGTGCGAAGCACTCTGTTACTTTTCCCTTACCACGGTCTTGAATTGTCGTTGGGGTGGCAACATTTGGTTTGCAAGGTTTTACAAGTGATGTAGAGGGATTCAGCTTATGTTTAGGGACCCAAATCTGGTCATTCCCTTTGTAGTAACCCTTGGGCTACTAATATTTTTTTAGAAATCCATCGTGATGTTATGTTGCCTTTTCTCGGGTGGGTAGCTGCTTTCCTTCTACGAGGCTTCTTGTCTGAACGAGATTGAGCAGGGGAAGTAGCTGTTAACGAAGCTTTTGGGACCCATTTGTATGTACTCTTTGGCATAGTAAGCGGAGCCTTGGAGACCACACTGCCTCTTTCCACTCTTGGCATTGAAGCGTTAGAGGGGTGGCAAGCAATCAAAGATGGTTTTGCCACTTGACTTTGTGATTTTTCGTTATCTAGCATTTTGTCCAGAGTTGATAACTTAGATGCGGGATTTTGAGCGGTCAGACCGAGAGCGGGTTCTTGCGTTGTAACTCGCCTGGTTGCCCAATCAATATTGCACTTGGTGGCTAACATCCATTTGCGCCCTAAGTTTACAGTCCCCTCCATGGTACCAGCAGGCATAACCAAAAAGCGTTGAATTACGGGCCCCTTGTCATAGACAACCGGAGTGTGCAGAATTCCTGAGACAGGGGTTTTCTTCTTGTTGATTCCTTTAACTTGGATAGCACTCTTGGGGATAAAGGTGGTTTTCCAAGTTGACACCACACGCCATATGATAGCAAATTATGTTGAGCTCCTGTATCCAATAATGCATTATACAGCACCTCCCCGTAAGGACTCTGTAACTCAATTGGGTATCTTATAGGCGGGTCAAATTCCAGTGAATCCTCCTCTGCCTCCTCAAAAAATGCTTGCGTAATCCCCACATTGGCTTCTCGTTGGCGCCTAGCACGCTGTTGACGTTCTTTGGCTTCAATTCTTGCTTATATCTTCTTAAGCTCAGCTTGTTCTTTAGCTGCCTTCTTCTGATGGATTGCATGTAACTCCTCTTGGCTCAGGGGGTCATAGTATCTTTTGAATTTACTCCCATTGAGGAATCCAATAGTTTCAACTCTGTCGAGAGTCTCCACTCGGATGGTACCTTGTAGGGTAATTTCACATACTCTATATGGTCCCTTACCAGCATATTTGAGCTTCTTCTTTTCGTTACGCACTCCATACATCAGGACTTTATCCCCAACCTTGATGTCCTTGTCTTTCAGGTGGCAATCAAACCATTTTTTCCTTCTATCCTTCTCCACAAGGGCATTGTACACAGCCAATTATCTTTCTTCGTTTAGCCACTCAAGGATATACAGACACTCTACTAAGGGATTACCATCCCAACCCTCTTGAGTGAGTAGCAACACGAAGACTAGGAATGACAAATTTCCACGGCATGACTGCTTCTTAGCCATATACCATTTTGAATGGTGTGCAATTAATAGCCACTTTGTACGCC
The DNA here is from genome assembly GCF_041138505.1 of Cibotium barometz. NCBI lineage: Eukaryota > Viridiplantae > Streptophyta > Polypodiopsida > Cyatheales > Cibotiaceae > Cibotium > Cibotium barometz. Next base: position 24,728,659 of record NC_141063.1, on the reverse strand, counting down.
AGTACGATAGGCCCATAGAGCTATCGTAAGCTTTAGATCCCAATTCGTGCGATGAGCCTCAACAGTTTTTGTCAGAATAGATATTAAGGTCTTGTTGGTACTCTCGGCTTGGCCATTCACTTGTGGATAATACGGAGTAGATTTATAATGGGATATCATGAAATTTGTTGTGAGCTCCTTAATCACTTCATTTATAAAATGCGTACCATTATCGCTCTCACAAGTTCAAAAGGACAACCGAAGCATGTGATTATATTTTCAAAGAGGAACTTGGCTGTTGTCCTCGCATCTGCCTTACGTGTCTCTTTCGCTTCAGCCCATTTGGTCATATAGTTAGTGGGCCACAATAATATAGCGAGATTGTGTGTTGCGGGCCGCTGGGCTAATCGGACCTATAAAGTCTAAACCCCACTTTTCAAATGGTTGGTTTACTTTAATTGGGTGTAGGGGCATCTGATCTTTCCGCTGGGGTTTCTTGTATCGTTGGCATTCATCGCAACCCTTTACAAAAAGTGATGCATCTTGGAACATAGTGGGCCACCAATACCCTGATTGTAAGATCTTTCGCGTAGTTAAGTCTCTTGAGAAGTGACCACCGGCTATGCCCATATGTGCCTCTTGCAAAATGTATAGATACTCATCCTCTCGAGCACAACGCCTAAGAACGTCATCCTTTCCTCTTTTATAAAGAGTCCCTGCTATCAAGCAATAGGGTTCACATTCCTTGATATAGATCTTTACGAAGCTCCTTGGGTGGAAAGCCATTAACCAAAAAGTTAACAATCTTCTCACTCCATTCAGGAATTGTCTCCACCATGAACAGGGAAGTGTCAGGTAAGTCATCATCAACTCCCGTAGGAGCTTCACCATTAGGTATGCGAGACAAATGATCAGCCATGACATGTTTTTTGCCAGGTCTCACAACAACAACAATGAAATCAAACTCAAGAAGAATCAATAACCATTGTGTGATTCTTCCTGTGGAGCATGGTTTGTTTACCAGATACAACAATGCTTGATGATCCACATAGAAAACAAACTTGGTGGCAAGGAGGTAATAACGAAATTTCCTTACTGCATATATCATTGCCAACCCTTCTCGCTCTGTAGTGGTGTAGTTCATTTCAGCATCGTTCAACTGGCGACGACTGGCAAAGCTAATGGGGTAGTCTAGTTTATGTTCTCCAGGTTGAGTTAGTACACACCCAATAGCAAAGTTTGATGCATCAATATGCACATGGAAGATTAAATCCCAGTTAGGCATTCTCAAGATTGGAGCACTCGCGAAGGCCTTCTTTAATAGCTCATAGGCACGGTCATAGTCTTCGGTCCAAATAAACTCAATGAGAAGCTTGTACAATAGTCGAGCTATCTCAGCGAAGAATAAAATAAACCTTTGATAATAACCAACATGGCCCATAAAGCGTTGGACTCCCTTATAGTTGGTAGGTGGGGGCAATTCCAGAATGACCTTGATTTTACTCTTATCGGTGGAAATCCCATTTTTGGACACTATATGCCCTAGAATAACTCTATGTTTAACCCAGAATCGGCATTTGAAAGGATTCAATGAGATGCGATATAATCTACACCTTTCAAATATTTTTCGTAAACACATCAAGTGCTCGTTCCAAGAAGAATGAACACAAAGATCATCTAAGAAAGCTTCACAAAAGTCCCTTAGATATTCCTTTAAGGCTGTGTTTATCAATCGTTAGAATGTTGCAGGTGCATTGGTCAAGCCAAAAGCCATGACGCGAAAGGCAAACACTCCAAACTCCGTGATAAATGTTGTTTTAGCTTAGTCCTCTACTGCAATTGTGAGATCTGATTGTAACCCAAGTACCCATCTAAAAAGCTATATGCCTCCTTGCCTGTAACTCTTTCAAGCACATGTTCAGAATACGGCAAGGTGTAATGATCCTTTCTGGTGGCTGCATTAACCTTTTTGAGATCAACGCACACTTTGAGTTTCCCATTCTTCTTTGATACGATGACTATCGGAGAAACCCATTCTGAGTGCTCAATAGGGTATATGAATCCACATTTTATAAGCTTTTCAATTTCCTCTTGTACAATCTTTGTATACTTAGGATTCATTAGGTAGGGACATTGCTGGACTGGTTTAGCAGTGCTAATCATTGGAATCATGTGTTGCACCACAGAGGGTGGAACACCCTTCATATCATGATATGTCCAAGCAAATATGTCTTTGAATTCCTTAAGAAGCTTCTTGAGTGTAGCTTCCTCCGTTTGGGTGAGGTCTTGATGAGCAATGAAAACTGGGTTAGACTCCTCACATGGATCTGCTAGTTCTATCTCCTTAACTACCGCCGGGCCATCGTAGACACTACTACTCCCATTGGTAGGCGTTCGTTTGGCTTTTGTGTAGACAACTTTATGTTCCCCTGTGGTAAATGATTTGAAATGCTCGGGTGCGGGGTGTAAGTCTACCGGTTCCTATTGTGCTAGGTTTTTTTCTTTTAATTCCGCATCCTTTTGTTGCTGAGCTAACTCTTGGTTTTGGCGCCTTCTCGTAGTATGACTTAGTTTTGGCTTCTCTTTGATTTCTAATTGGGCGACGTCATGAGGTTGCGGAATACACCACATAACACTTTGGAGGTATTGTCCCCAATTATCTGCTAACTTCCGATGAGCGTCAATAGCTCCTACATAACTAAGCCATTCTGCAGTGGATCTCTCTTTGTTTATTGTAGTTCGTACATTAGCTCGATAGCGTTGTCGCTTATGTCTCATTTTCTTCTTACAAAGTTTTTGATTTTTGTTTCTGTCAGATTCGGACTCACTTGGTCGATCTTCACTTGTGTCCCCCTCACTCTCTCGGATGAACTGCAAGATGTCACTGTCCTAGGCCTTGAGCACATTGCTTCCACACTTGGGTGAATATTTGATTCATACCCCCTATCAGGCTCACAGTCAGTTTCTTCTTGAGATTCAGACGACTCAGAGTTGCATTGGTCAGAGCCTTCGCTACTATCAGTGTCAAGGGAGTTTGCCACTTTCTTGCCATCAGGAGTCAAGTGCATAACACCTATCATGTTTATTGGAACTAACGGTGGCATATCTTGCCCCTCAGGCATTACCCAACTTGTGCCTCTATTTCCCCATGGGTCTATGGTTGCCGCTAGGTGTACCCAATCCACGTTATCCGACTCAGTCATACCCGGTAGGACATCCATATAAGGAGAATCTTTCCCATCATCACTCTCTTTTTTGCATGTATAGCAATACTTTAATGGGTCGGAGTGAATAGTGGTATCCGATGGATTATGGATGATAATCTTGCTTCCTAAAGGATGCGCGCGACCATTCTCAAGATCAACTCGAATGACAGAGTCCTGGAATTGTAGGTAGACATGGTTTTTTGTCTAGTCATGCACCATTTGTGCTTTCCTCATGAAAGGACATCCTAAGATCATTTGATATGACATAGGATGCTTAGAGAAATCCATTACGATGAAGGTATGTCTTACCTTGTATCCCAGAACCTTGATCTTAAGGTCCCTTAACATTCCAATAGGTTTAGCAATAGTTCCGTTTGCCATCTTAACCACTATGTTTGTGACTTCAAGGTGAGGGCTTCCCATAGATTCCCAATAGTTTTTAGTCACAATGCTCACTCCAGCACCACCATCAAGGATTCCCTTTAGAGTTAATCCCTTGGTAGTAATGGGGAGTGTTGCATTAGATTCGTCACCTTCAAAGTATTGTCCCAACTTGTTAACAGGTATTTCAATGACCGAGTCTTCATCTAGGTTGGGTTGTAGATCCCAATGTTCACCTTCATCTTGCAGCGTGTCGGGTCTATCTATATTTGCAAATTGTGGTAACCCCGCCTTCAGTTCTCCATTGAGAAATGCCTGAAGAGCTAAGAATAGCTCAGGATCTCCGTATAACTTGGATATGATGGTGGTTCTGATTTCAGAGGACATGAAATCCATTAGCTTAGACACATTCAACGGTACTTTTCGAGATATCGGCCCCTGGCTAGGGATTGCTGGTGAAGATAGAATCGCTTCCTCTTCGATGGGGTCAGGCATTCCCTCACTAAACATTCTTTCAAGCAAGAAGGGTGTTTGCCCACTTTCGGATGTCCTATCCTCACTTTCTTCCCGAATGATACTAGGTATAGCTAATGGTTTATGGCTCCTGTGAGGCTGAACTTGTGTAGGAAACACTGTGGCTGGAATTTTGATTCTTCTAGGGTCTGTTGGCTCCAGTTCTCTTTGTGTTTCTTCCACCAAACCCCTTAAGTGTTGCACTTGTTCAATCTCCTCAACTGGGTTTGGGTAAGTTCCAATCTTTTTCTTGAGGGTTTTTGGCCCACGTGGCTTGTCTTGGGGAGTCTCAGTCAGTTTGGGTGGCCGAGAGGGCATTAGCTAACTTGGTTGTGGGGCCGAGGGAGTTTCCTTTTGTTTCCCCTGATTTATGTATTCGCTTGATTCTCCGTCATTAAGCTCCCGAGTGGGTTCCTTCCTTAAGGTAGTGGCTTTGGTCCCCATGGTTTCTATTGAATCAGAATCATCTTCAGGATCATTCATATACACGGGGTCGTCTCCTGTTCCTATGTTAGTCTTTGAACTAGGCTTGGAGCTCGTGGCATTAAGCGATCTCTTCCGCCGCGTTTTCTTTTTCTTTGCTCAAGCAAGTGATGCAATATCCCTCTCTTCGAGAATGCAGTTTTGATTTTGAAGCATTGACCGTGTAACTACATTCGCGTGTACAACAGGTGTGGTTCCTCGTGCCTGGTTGGTGACCTCAACCAAATTCAATGGCGTAATCTTGGGTGCACTAGGATTATGTGGACATTGAGCAATCAAATGATCTATGCCACAACGATTACATGTAAGTACCGGCATTCCCAATGTGCTCCCTTGATTTGGTTGCATTTGAGTAGCGATCTTCTATAGCCTATTAGGGCACTCCGCTACATGATGCGGTCCACCACAATCGTAGCATTGAAGAGGTGATCTCCTCGCCAAGGTATTAAGGTTTTGCCCTCTTGTGGGGCAAGAGCAGGCGCTTGATATACAGGCTTGACTTGCCCGAAATGATCCGCCATGTAGTACCGGGGAGTCATTTCAAACGTATCAATCCCATATGAAACAGTGGGGTCTATCTCCTCTTCATAATCCCCACATGTACTATGTGACTCACAACCCATCTGGTTTATAGGGATAATCCTTGGATGTGGAGGTTGTGGTCCTAGCACTGGCGATGGTAACGGCACAGACTGGCCTACATTTGGGTTCCTTGGAACTATGTGTTGTGATGGTTGCTCCGACAGGTGGTGCAGGCATGAGTGCGGGTACTTGAGGTGTGTTTGACCAGGCTAGTGGTGCCTGATTTGCTAACATACGCTTAAGTACTAGACAATCCTTAGATTGATGGTCATACTTACCACATGCATTGCAATTCCCATTGAATTTGACTCTGAATGTGGGACATTCACCGTACTATGTGGTCCTAAGCAAACCGAACACCATTGTTGCTCTCTTCTTGGGTACATATGGCTATTTTGAGGAGCTCGATTACCCCTAAAGTATTCTTGGAGAGCCTTAGTAAGGTCAGTCCATAGACATTTTGGATATCTTGGACTCCTTGGCAATAGGTTTTATCGTCATTGGCTCGTGCCCAAATACTTGTAAACTAATAGATTTTGTCTCCGAAGACACCTTTTTACCTGCAACACAATCATCAAGTTGTCTTCTAACTGGATTGCATTGGCAGTGGTGGCTGCTTCCCACATCGTAAGACCTCTAATGACTAGGCCATTGTATATGTCCTCGTGGCGCAATCCTCGGATGAATCTATCACGCAGTTGGTTGTTATTGAAGCACTCATCGGGAGCACAGCGAGAATTTAGATGCTTTAATCGACTAATAAAGTCTCTCATTGACTCCCCTTCCTCGCGTTCAGTCTTTTGGAGTTGAGATGCTACTCCCCGTATGTATTCTTTCAAGAACAATCTCTTGAGAGTGGGATAGTGAGTATGCTCTTCAACCCTTAAAGTTCGATACCAATCTCTGACTTTTCCACTCAAGGTTAAGCCTAAGGCTTTACACTTATGTAGCTCATTGTGCTCTTCCAAGGAATCACACACGTGTTCAAAAACTTTGATGTGCTTCCTAACATCTTCGTTACCACTGAAGTTCTGAGTGAGCTTAGCAACTTGTATCGCCTTGCTTCTAGGCTCTCTCTCAGGCATGCCCCGCATGTTTTTCGCAATAGATCGTCCGATCGTTTGAGCAAACGCTGCAAGATCAACTAGGTGAGCAGGCATAGCTGGTGGAGACACTTCTGGGATAGCCTGGTTGACAGGAGTTGGCATTGGTCTAGATATGTATGCAGCTGACGTAGGATATGATATGTGACTAGGCCTAGCTCCTCTTGGATAAGGGTGGTGATAAGCGGTCGTGGAGCATACGCCATTGGCATAACAAGAGGCGTAGGAGCTACATGAGCATGAGTAGCGATAGGTACATATGGTCGATAGGCACTGGCACGCACTGTTGTAGGTACTGTTCCACTAGGTAGCGGTGTCGTACTAACTACAATGGTAATAGGTGCACTTTAAGTCATGCTCATCATTAGAGTAGGCATTGTGGATTCCCTAATGGAAAGTTGAGCCGACGGAAAGTTGAGCCAAGGTTGGAAAGCTAAAGTTACTGCTCATGGGCTCAACCTGCATTGAGACTCCAGGCGAAACAACATACGAAGGGTCTATGGGACTCACCGAGGGAGTCTCCAATTGTGACAGGGTTGGTTGTTTGGCCTTGCCCGTATCCAAAAATTTCATAGGGCCAATGGAAACTAGGTTCACTCCCCTATTTTGCCTCTCAAATTGGATAATTCTATGAATAACCTCACATATCATTTGTTGTTGCTCCTCTAGATTAGTGGCACTAGATGTAGATCGTATGACTTCTAACCAACCTACATGGTATGTGTAACCCGTGTACAGGTCAGTCAGAGTCTCCGTGTATAGATCATATTCCCAATTTTCATTGAGAAATATCCCATCTAGACTTGGCGTGCCAAACGGTTCTCTTGAAGTGGACGCAATGTCACTTCTTATGGATTGACTTCTAGGGACCTCTACTTTAGGAAGAGCGTCATAAGGTGGTAGCTCAGTAGGGCCTTCATTAAACAAAGTGGGTAGAATATCCACATGGACACTCTTTGGGAGGGTAGGGTCTACATGAGATGTAAATGGCGAATCTACTACCCCTCCTTCTTCGTTTACTTCGCTTGTCGCATGTTCAGAGCGTGTAGCTCTACTAAAGGTCTCTATTAAACGACTAAACATGCTAGATCCGAGTTGTGGGACCCAAACTGGCATGTTTTGGCTTGCCTCCTCAGGGTTCTTGGTAGGGTGCCCTTCCATGGCTTCTGAGTCAAAGGACGAGTCACTATCCGCGCTATTCGTGGATCTTGGGTTGCACTTCCTTGGGTTCCAGTTGAAGGCCAAGATGTAACGTGGAGGGATGGTGTGAGTCTACGTAAATTAAAATGCTTTCTAGTTGCTCAGACTCTAGCACCCGACTAGAGCGTAGGTGCATGTGACGTGGGTACCCTACGGGTGTTGGTAACTACCCTTGAAGCCCACCCAAGTGGTTTCTCGGGTGTTTCGCACCCTATTTTTACTTGTTTTTGTATTGTTTTCAACCCGTTTTTTATCCCCTTACTTATGGTCAAACCTGGACTAGGGCGTGTGATCGCTCGAGACGAGCGTATCGTTCAAGGGATCCTAGCGTGCTTTACAGTACAGTGTTTGCCTATCCGGAGCTCCGGTGGTCCTCAGAACACTCTATGTGAAAGGTGAAGGCTTTATCCCACATGCTCACTCCACTCCTTGGGGGGTGGACTACATATAGAGCTCCACTTCCCTTTAGCTCTCACTTGAAAGAAAGCTATAGAGGCTCACTCTCCTATATACATATATCAAAAGATCGGGATCGAGGCTAGGGTCAGGATCAATTGGGGGTTTTTTCTTTTCAAAAATTTTTTCTCCAAATAAAAAATTTCTTTCCTCTCCACACGGGTTTCGTTTTTCGTTTTTTTTATAAATTTATTTTTTTAATAAATTTATTTTTTTTATTTTTTTAAATTTTATTGTTTTCTTTCAGAAAATGTTTTCTAGGGTTTGGGCTTGGCCGCGGTGCCTTGCTGCTCGCACACAGCGCAGAATTGAGAAATCAGAAATCCCTTCATTTGTTTTCATGCACACGTGCACAGCGCAGAAAACCAATAAACAGAGCGCGCACACACTGCGCGCAGAACAGAAAAATAACCGGGAAACCAAAATTGCATAAAACAGATTGCAGAGAACAAAAAATGTCAACACCATACACACAATCGCCTTTCCTACAGTATAAATTTCACTTCACGTAAAAGCCCGAGCTGCAAACTGGAGCTTGGTGCAGGGCATTTCCCCGGCAGCGGTGCCAAAAATGTGCGCTTTTACCGCACGAGTCGGAGCTGGGGACTTGCCGAACACCGTATGCGAGCCACGAATGGCTGCAAGCATACAACCAGAAACTAGCAAGCTCAAACAGGAAGCAAGGTGTGTCACTCACCGCTCAAACCGCCATCGTGAAGGATTCTCACGTCGCAGTGAAGAAGGAGCCGCCGTCGCTACTCTACCGCCGCTGTGCCGCCATACAGTGCTCGATCGCTCTCTCTCTTTCTCTCTCTCTCTCTCTCACACACACGCAGGAGAAGGGGACCGAGAAGATAAGGCAAGAGCACTCCTTGTATTCAACACGTTGAGAATGAGAGTTTTAGGGTTACATTTGACTCTTATATGAAACCTAGCCGTTCACACATGGATGTCCACACATGGCCGGCCGATCCTAACCCTTATCCTGCTAATATTCAAGGTGCACTTCTCATCAGCGATCACCCAATCCCTTTATCCTTTACATGTGATGCCGACAAGCCCGGCCCATGACTCAGAATACTTAAATTAATTACATGATGTAAAACATAGTACGTCTCAATGTCCGTTCATAGGTTAACAAATATTTAAGTAAGGATATAACAATACACCTTTATCTACATGTGGTTTATTAGTTATCATGGCTTCTACATCTGAGAAAGGATAAATTTTTATATGCTTTAAAAAACAAGGTTTGGGGTCTAAATTACCATGTGGTAGTGAGACGACATTGGGTGACCAATATCATTTACGAAATAATTTCTACACATTATTGTGGCCCAAAATCTAGGTTTGTTACCTTATCACATAGCCAAAATTTCTAAGCTTATCTCTTTTAGTGTATAATACTCGTGGATAGACTAATTTTCCTTTCATGGTACGTGTTTACTTATTTTCTTCTTACTAGTGGTTTTTAATGATAGAGATACTTGATATCAATCAAGTATTTATTTGTTATAAAGTATTTTGAAAACCTTATTATCGAGGTTGTGATGCTTTATGTGATGAGTTTCAAAATCTCCATATGTAGAGGTGTTACGAAAGTATTTATTTGTTACAAGAGTATTTTGAAAACCTTATTGTAGAGGTTTTGATGCATATGATAAGTTTTGAAAACCTTATTATAGAGGTTTTGATGCTTATGATAAGGTTCAAAATCTTCATATGGCATCATGAACGACTATAGAATATTTTAATAAGACTATACAATGAACAGTGAGTAGATGAAGATTAGTTACATACAACACAACTCAACTTATTTATAAACAATGCTTACTTTATAATTTCATCATAGAAATTGCACAAGGGTTGATTGAGAAAAAATATATACTAAAAGAGCCATTAGAACTCTTTCAATTATTTGCTTTAGGCCTCTTGAATAACATCCACAACATTACTATTTCCAAAAGTAAACTTGAGTTATACTATCAAACACGGTTGCCTTCAAGGATGCAAAACTCAAAAGGCCAATCAAGAAAACATTAGCACATGTCCTATACCAATACTCTCTCTACGCTCAAAACATCCGAAAAAGATGCTTTTGAAAGCTCTTGACAAGTGCATGCCAAAAGTAGTGTTTGAATTTCTAGGATAGATTACCTTTTGGGTAATCATCAACGTCTATTTATAAGGAGAAATGTGAAATATAGGATGCACTCCCTATCACTCTAATTGATTTGAATATTATAAGCACAGTGTTTCCACATACCTATTCTAAAGCTAATCTTAAATTAATTAACCGAGTCAAATTAGGATCACAAGTTGAAAATCCCACATTCAAGTATAAGGATGGATGGGATTTATGAGTATGAGGAATGTCATTCGTTCTATCTATTACACAAAGCACTTCAAGTTTTAAGTCTTTTAATATACATGGTGGTTTACTTATATGATGTACTCATCTCACCAATAGTAGAAGAAGGCACTTGAAATGTCTCAAGTATTGTTTGTAATCCTTCTATAATAAGAGCTAGATTCTTCTTACCAAAGAATTGATAGTCAAGTTTTCATCCAATAATGAGGTTGATATGGACCCAATAAGAGTTGAGGACATTATTACATGGCATGATAAGGGAATGATAAGATCCTTATATTAGCTTGAAAATAATTACTCAATATTGATGGAAAATAAATCACATTAAAGCAAATTTGGTAAAAGAATTATTTTGCCTATCAAAATTGAACAAAACATAAGTATATTAGTATTCTTTGAACAAGGAGAGGTTTCAAATGCACCCAAGGTTACTTTTGTTAGGAGGAGATCTTTCAAATGCACTCAAGGTTACTTGTTAGGAGGAGAGGTTTCAAATGTACTCAAGGTTACTTGTTAGGAGGAGAGGTTTCAAATGTACCCAAGGTTATAGGTTAGGCACAAGATAACCAGCTTTATCTAGAACATAAGTTCAATCTCAAAGGTCCAGATCTCAGTGAAAGAGGGAACATGGGGGATATAAATGACCACATGCTAGTGTAGCCCCAATAATGCATGACCTCATGGGGGAGAAACCTATATGGTGATGACCCTACCTTCTCTAGGCCAAGTGTTGGAAGGAGTACTGCTTTGCTCCAAGGTATCTCACGATCAACCTTCTTTCTTGATCGAGCAACACAGATGGGCCTGGGACCTCTTTGAGCTAGAGAAGAATGCAAAGTTTTAGTTCAATTTCCACAGATACCTCCACCTTGACCACCCCTACTCTTGCATGAAGAATGGATGCTTTGCACAATGCAAAAGTTCATCTAAGATTGGAAAGCCAAAAGGTTTCCCGGGAATGCGGAAAGCCAAGAGATTCCAAGAAAATAATTTCAAAATTTTTCAATTTTTTTTCTTCTCAAAATTCGTATTTTCCTCTCATTTTCAGCTTTTTTCCAAGCTTTTTTGAAAAAATTTCAAAAGCTTTTTTGTAAATTTAAAAAATAAAACATGTTTTTTAATTAAAAAAGTTTAAATAGAGCTTAACTAGGCTTTAGTATAAAGCTTAATTTTTTGTAAGGGGGGTGTTTTTCGCCTAGCGGGGCTGCTGTGTAGCCCCCCCCACCTGCGCGCAGAAATGAGAGAGAGGGAGAGAAATCATCTCTCACTCTTCTCTCCTCTCCATCTTCTCCACTCCATTCTCTCTCCACCCTCTCCTTCTCTGTTAGAGAGGAGGATGATTAAGATTTAATTAATCATAATTAAAGTTTAATTATGATTAATATTTAATCAAATCATGCCTATTAAAAGGTGTTCACACGCACGAGAGAGAAATAGAAGAAAAAATTTAAATTTTGGGGAAGAGAAGAACTTTACACGCACGGGACAGAACCTAATGCATCAATTGATTGCCCCACAGTACTTTTCAGCAAAAAATTCGCAGAAAATTGAAAACATACCCACGAAAAACCCACAAAATGCATTAAAAATACATTTTTAACCATAAAAATGCTTAAAAAATTTCTTAAAAATTAGGAAAAAAATCCTAAAAAATTCTAAAAATTTAGGGAATCCATCCTATCAAAAATGTGGTATTTTTGTAAAAATTTCCATTAATGCTTATTTTAAACCACAAAAAATAAGAAAAAATAGCATTAAACTCACGAAATTCCCCTGCAACGTCAATTCGTCCATTGAATAGTAGTAACAAGCGTTCCAATCGCCATATCGATAATCCATGTGTAAATCATCAACACAAATCAATAAAATAATATTTTTTATTTAGTAAATATTAGAATTTACTTCAAAAAATACCAAAAGTTATAATAAGAAAGAAAAGAATAACAACAATTAACTAGAGATTGCTTTGATACCACTGTTAAAACCCTAAGATCTCTCTAGATAATTGTTATGCATAAACATGCATAAATCAGGCATAAACTCATCCACCCGACCACCCCCGAGTCCAAGGGATGCACACATGAATTATAATGAAATACATCATACCTTTACCTTGATGTCCCATACCATTAAGAGGTATAACTCCAATCCAGTAGCATGTAACTATAGTGTGAAATGGTAGGTGAGTAGATATGATCCTCTACACAAGAGAACATAGCCTAAGCCTCCAAGCCTCTAAGCCTCCCTTGAGTGTGCCCCATGCCCCTATTATATAAGAGGGCCCTCAAGTGACTCTTGACTCTCCATTTCTCATGTGTGACCCTTGGATGCCTGACCCTAACCTTAACCCTTAAGGTTAGTCCTAACCCATGCTCCACTAGAGCTTATTCCCATGCTCCTATGCTCACAAGCCTAATGTGGGTTAGCCTCCTAGTATATGTACACATAATGTGCATATAATAATTTTACCTTCTTCTAAGACTTATGATGGGAGAGAGGGGTGATTAGCTTGCAAGTTTGAGGCCTTGGTGAGTCTATTGTGAGGACATCCCCTAGAGAGGTAAGTGGTGGGATTTGCTTGGGAGATGATAGGGGGTAGGGATGGTGCTAGAGATACACGTGGGGTGATGATCCAAGGAGAGGTGCCAACAAGTGGTGAGGTGAAGGTGTGGAGAGGGAGAGATCAACCTATCCATGCATGAGTTGGTCAACCATGGTGAGGACTGGGGGTTGGGGTAAGCAAGTCAGGTCAAGTAACCTCCTCCCATTATTTGACTCCATCTTTGTTGACTGGGCCCCTGTGATGATGTCTTTCACCAACAGTCCTTGTGCTCCACTCTAACTTCTAGTGGGGTTTTGTAGCTTAGGGCAGGTTCAAGGTTTCATGGACCACATCGACTATGAGGGCCAAGGTCAAGTCAACACCCGTAGCATCACAAAATCTGCTAGTATTGAGGTGGGTGTCATAGGAGGATATGAATCTAAAGAAGGTGCTAAGGTCTAGGACCCCAAGCCTAAAAAGATGCCAACCTACCTAGTGTGAGTCTATGTAGGTGTTCCATGAATTCTTGTCTCCTAGAAATCTGGTAGCACTTTTGGGGTAGGTGAGCTTGTGCTCCACCTTCTTGTTGGGATGGATGTGGCTACTATGAATCATGTGTCCTTGGAGCTTCTCTCCACTCCCAGTGGGGTAGCCACCTGGTAAGAGCTTGGTGACCTTGGTTGCCTTCCTCTTGTTGGTGGATGTGAGGAGCATAGTATGTGAAGAGCTTTCCGATGCCCCCAGTCGCCATGATGATAGTGGAGGATTCAGAGGGCTAGAAGGCAAGAAGAATTCTTGATAAGATTGGCAAGAGTTTGGCTAGCTAGAAAGGGGGCCCTTTGTTTATATAGTATTTACTTGGGAATGTACGTATGTACGTATGTTCATAGAATGTACGTATGCAAGTGGGTATGTATGTTCACAAAACATTCTTGGAAACGTGCATACGTAGAACAACGTACGTGCATTCACAGCTCCAAACATGCATACTATGTTAGAAATGTGAAAACATGCATGCACAGAGATGAGAATGTGCATGCACAGAGATGAGAACGTGGGTGCCTAAATTTGAACATATGTGTGCAAGGAGGAGAGAATGCATGCACAAATGTGAACATTTGTGCATAGAGAAGAATGTGCATGCACAAATGTGAACATGTGTGCACATAGTGTATAGGGTTTTTTTTTCTTCTTTTTTTTTTCTTTTAGAGAATGATGGAGTCTCTAGTTAGTGGTGTTCTACTCACTAGTAATCAAGACAAGGGGCCATACCATGGACTAGGTTTTCACCCACCATGGCCCTCCATCTTGAGATGTACCTAGAAGGCCAGTTAGAATAACTTTATGTAAATAGTATTGGCTTTCTTCTATTTTTTCTTTCTTCTTTGCCCCATCTCAACTGCTTTTGTCGACTCTTTTTTCCAGTTTCTTTGACATTTTTCATGAGTTTTTTTATTGGTATCTTGGCAAGGGTGATGTACCTATTTTGGGTCCATTTAGTGAGGCTTGAGAGGATGCTGGTTGTGGTAGGGAAATGGGTGGTTTACTACATAGGCTTTTGAGTTCAAGGTGGAAGTAATATCATTTTCATGGTATGTGTGGAGATGGTCATGGTGCTCCATGAATTGGTTAATTTTTGCCTTACCCTTTGCTAGGGTTCTCCATGGGGTTACCGTGGTGTTGGTAGCTCTGGGTTGCCATTGAATCTCTCCTTGGTTGTTTTTGTTATAGCTAAATAGGTTGGGGGAAATGATGGTGTGACTTTAGGGACCCAAATGCTTCTATTACCTTCATAATATTCTTGGGCCACTAGAAGAGTGTTAGGTACCCACCATCTTTGTGTAGCACATTTTTGTTGAGGTTCTCTTATTTGACGGGTTGGTTTTGATAGCACCACTTTGGGTAGAGCCAGAGTTGTTTTTGTCTGGCGTAGTTTCTGATAGCTCCATTTTGACAAACCATATTTTGGGCCTTGGGTTCGGTGTTTTGTTGCATGGTCCAATCAGTGGTGCGGCTTTGATTGGCATATGCTGGGGACCTTCCTCTTGGGGTACCAAGATTTTCCTTTGCCCTTCTAATAACCTTGTGCCCAATCCTTCTTTTCTTAGTCAATCCTCCTCTTCTTAGTCACAACAATGACTTAGGCCATGTTAAGAGAGATGTGGTGGCTGCATAATTTATCTTGTCTAGCCTTAGCTTTTCATTGGGGCTTCATGTTTTAGTGCAGCTTCTTTTATTCTCTCCTCTTTCTTCTAATGAATGGCCTTTAAGGCATTTGTATGTTAATGGGCCATAGTGGCATTTAAGTTTTCTTTCATTAAAGAAACCTTTCATTTCCACACCATCAAGTGTTTCAATGCATATAGATCCTTGCAGGGTGAGTTTGCACACCAAGAACAGTCCCATCCCTTTATACTTTAGCTTGCACTTTTGGTTGCTCTAATGCTGTACATATGAGAACCATGCCCTTGACTTTGATATCTTTATCCTTGAGCTTTCCATCGAACCACTCCTTGTGCCTCAGCTTTTTGCGTATCATCATTCCGTAGGCGCGTAGTCTAGCTTTTTCCAACCATTCAAGTTCAAACAATCGGTCGATCAGTACATTTCGTGTCAACCTTTCCTTAACGATAATTATTAAGTTTGGTACTAAGAATTCCACGGGCATGACAACATTTGTTCCGTATGTCAAGTTAAAAGGTGTCATGGGGATGGCTACCTTATAGGACGTTTTGTAAGCTCAAAGAGCAGCTGATGATAACTTCCATTCCTAGACATTGCATGAGGCTTCCACTATCTTGGTCAACCTTTCCTTAACAATAATTATTAAGTTTGGTACTAAGAATTCCAGGGGCATGACAACATTTGTTCCGTATGTCAAGTTAAAAGGTGTCATGTGGATGGCTACCTTATAGGACGTTTTGTAAGCTCAAAGAGCAGCTGATGATAACTTCCATTCCTAGACATTGCATGAGGCTTCCACTATCTTGGTCAAGATAACACATATAATCTTATTGGTGCTCTCAACCTAGCCATTGGCTTGGGTATATTAGGGTGAGGATTTTTGGTGCACTACCATGAATTCACTCAGCATGAACTTGATTACATCATTGATGAAGTGAGTCTCTCTCTGTCACTTACTAGTTTAAGTGGACATCCAAATCTTAGACTAGTAATTATATTTTCGTAGTAAAAGGAATTTTGCAATTACCGTGGTATCAACCTTTGTGGTAGCATAAGCCTCAACCCATTTGGTATAGTAGTCCATATAGCAGTGATGAATCGCACTTGAGTTCCTTGAGTTGATGGACTAATCAATACAATAAAGTTAATACCCCATTTCTCAAATGGTTGTAGGACACTATAGAGTGCAAGGGAATTTTGTCACGCTTTTGTCAACCCCAACGAATCACTCACATTCATTGTAGTCTTTTACAAATTCAGCTGCATATTTGAACAAATTAGGCCACCATAAGCCTACTAAGAGAACTGTTTTTACGATGGTGTCTACCGAGAAATGCCCACCCAGCCACCCCGAAGTTGAAATGTCAAGCTCAACAATTGTTTTTATGGTGGTGTCTGCTAAGAAATGCCCACTAGCCACCTTATAGTTATTGAGATATCGAGCTCAACACAATCTTGACATCTCAACACAAGCTGATACTCATGACGTGTCTAGGTGACCATTCCACATTTGCACCATTGGCATGTTTGGTAGTAGCTGACTCAAGAGATCTTCACCAGTGATTCTACAATTGGACTACCTAGTCCAACCGAGTTATGGCATACTTATGATGTCGGCTCACCTACTTAGCATGTTCACATGATGAATTGCTTATACATAGTACTCTAGTACTTATGTTGGTTTTTCACTTATCATTTGTAGACCTCTTTTGAGAGATACAAGGAGAAGAAGGTTTCAACCTTTTATCTTTGTGTGTATCTTATCCATTGTTGTATGAGTGTGTGTGTGCTTACAAGAGCTCAAGCAATTTCTCCTCCCCCAATCTTTTCATGGTATCAAAGCCTAGTTCAGGCTAAGGAGCTGAGCGAAAAGCAAAGGAGGCTATGAAAGTAAAGGAAGCCGTTCACGTGTAAGAGCATCACCATCTCTTCTCCTTCTTGTTTTGGTGCGACACCCCCTCGGTAGCTCTGGGAGCTACACATCTCCGAGGAGCTATCTTTGTAGGTGAGCGGAGGTACCTAGTGTAAGCTTGTACTAAAGTTTTATGATCAAATTTGCATTTTGGCCTTTGTTTGGCCATTGTAAGGTGTCTTCGAGCACTTCTGGGAAGTTCCAGTTTGAAACTATTTATGTCCAAACTCTGGTTATTACAATGCAATAGTGCATTTTGGGTGTGCAAACAATGATTACACATGAATTGTTGATTGTGGGTTTATGTATGTATACTCTGGTCATGTGCTGAAACATATAGATTTTGTAGAAGTATCATTGAAGGAACATATACTGTTGTGTTAGAGGTTAAATACATAAATTTTTTGTTTGTAAATTTTTGGTTGTAAGCAAAGATGTCTAATAACATCAACCAATTTGTCATTGAAGAAGCTTGACAATAACAACTTCCATGCATAGAAGCTTAGAGAATGACCAATTTTCTAATGGGAAATGGATTTTGGGACTATGTTGAAGGAGACAATGAGGAGCCTCTAGATTTACCTGAAGTGAATGCTACTCCATCAACAGAGATAAAGATGTTCAAAGAATGGAACCAAGGTGCAAGGAAAGTCATGTATTGGCTTTCAGCCCGAGTGTGATAGGCACTATGATAGTGTATATACAAGATGCTAACTCCATCAGTTGCATGGCAAAACCTAGTCAAGATGCTCCACACAAACACAAAGGCAAAGAAGTTAGAGCTAAAATAGGAGCTACATATAGTGGAGAAGAAGAACACCTCTATCAATAAATATGCATTGAAGATCAAGGGTATTGTTGAATCCCTTGGATCTATTTATATCTTAGTGGACGACACTTGAAAGGTTTGGATGCTTTGCATATGTACACATTTCTAATGAGTTACGTAGTAAGTTGGATCCAAAGGTTGAAAAATGTGTCCTCATTGGTTACTCCCTTGAGCAAAATGGGTATAGGTATTATAACCTTGTTACACATGAGATAAGGGTGAGCAAGGACATTATCTTTGATGAGATGATGTAAAAGACTCGATTAGGGCTGATGTAAAAGACTCGATTGGGACTGATGCATAGGAGCGAGTGGTTGCACAGATTACAGGTTCACAATCACAGTCACTGAGAGAGTCCTCTAGTAGTGGGTTTATTTATAGACTATGAAGTGGTAGGTTATATCAAAAAATAAATCCTATAGGTTTAGCAACAAGTGCATCACATAAAGGTAAAGAAAAGGTGGATGAGAGACAATTCAGCAGGGCATTCATATATGATGGAGAGTCTACTGGCTTAGAGCAAAGCCTTTGATTGAGGAGTTTGGGATTCTAGCTATTAAGACACCTCGTGCAAGGAAGGCTAAGGTAGCCACAAGGACACCAAGGATAGATTCAAGACCCTGAGAGTAGCACCTAGACATGGAAAGACTACCATGAATCAGCCATGAAAGCTTGGGCATAAGCTCCAAGAAATGGCATAATAGTAAAAAATCATAATGGTAATCAAAAGGTATAATAGCCTAGACCAAGGTCACTTACATAGTGCCTAATCAAAAGGTATAATAGCCTAGACCAAGGTCACTTACATAGTGCCTAATTAATGGCTAATAATATTCCCATGCCCCAAATATATGCCCAAGGTACCCAAGGTCCATGTGCCTAGGCCCAAATCATGTGCATTTGCATGTATAGTAGCTTTGTTACATTCTTATTTGTCAAAATATTAATATGATATACCATTTCAGAAAACATATCAACAAAGCGTTGATAGTAATTTGTCTTTCCCAAGGGATTCTTACCCCCTTACATTGGTGATGGGAGGGCCATGATAGCTTGCATTTTCTATGAGTCCATCTCAATGCCTTCTTTTGAGATATAGCATGCCCTAAGAGAACCACTTCCATCGGGCTAATAAACCTTTGTGAGGATTGATACATCCACTTGCATCATCAAAACATTGCAAAAAAGAACCAACCTCAACTTCTCCAAATGATCCATGTGCTTAGAGTAAATGCAAAAGTCATCTAAAAAGACTCTTAAAAATTTTGCCCAAAATAAGGTGCATATTATTGTTGAAATGTTGTTGATGCAATTAAACCAAATGGCATGACCTTATAAGCATCATAAACCCTGAAAGGTGTGACAAATGTGATGTCTTCAACTTTTCCAAGTGATCTTGTGATCTTGAAATGTTTGATGCATTGGTCAAACCAAATGGCATGACCTTATAAGCATCATATACCTCGCAAGGTGTGATAGATGATGTCTTTAATCAAATATCAAGAGTATCCATTGAATATAATTCATAACCCAAAACTTGATCCAAGATGTGTCCATTGAATATAGTTCATAACCTAAAACTTGATCCAAAATCTCATTATGAAAGGGTAGAGGAAAATATCAAGTATCCATTGAATATAGTTTGTAACCTCTACCACTTGATTCAAAATCTCATCATGATGAAGGGGTAGATGAAAGTGATCTATATTTATACATACATTCAAGGGTCATAAATCCACATAAGCACACCATTTTTGGAGTACCCCCACAAGTGGAGAAACCCATTTTTAATGCTCATCAACTAGAAATATAAACCAAACCTTGAGCAAGCTAGTAACCTCTTTCTTGAGCACTTCTACTTGCACCACTCCTAAATTTCCCAACTTTGCACCACTGGTGGATTGCTTTGGGGTTTAAGGCAAATTTGTGCCTCTACCAAGGTAATGCAACATACTTGGTAATAGCTTTATGTAACGTACTTGGGAATAGCTTTATGTGTAAAGAGATTTTGGGAATCCATCTAGCATGCAAGTACTCTTCTCTTTCATTATTGTTAAGCTACTAGTTGCTCATTTTGTTGGAAAAGCCTTGTGTGGTGATCCACATATCTATGCTTCAAGGTTGTTGGAGAAGCTTCACCTTTCAAGCTTTCATCTTCTTCAAAGTACCCCTCCTCAAGACCAAGATCAAATGCCACCCCCTCCACCTCTCCTTTTAGGATGGAGTCCTCAAAGTCATCACTTGTTTTTACTACCTCATCGTTAGTTGACTCTAGTTCAAAACTATCAAAAGTTGAAGATTCATTTCTTACCACCTCCTTTATGATGGCTCTTGATGTTGTACCACATCGTCTTATTGTCCCCCTGGAGAATGAGATCACTTGTCTATCCCACTTTTGAATTGCCTTCACTTGGTAGAGCCTTGGCCTTTCACAAATGAAAGGGTAAGCCCTAGCATCAATGAGCTTGGTAGGAATCATTTAAAAAGTAATAGGCATAGAAATACCACATACATCCGTCTCCCAATTTGAACCACTCATAGGGCCTTCACCCTAGTGTTGTCAATCTTCGAGAATGTAGAAGATAATTTCAACTCTGCATCTTTCATTGCCTTCTCACCCATACCATTGATGGCCTCCATCTATGTATGCATTGGAAAAGGATTGGGAACCATCAATAAGAACATCCCACCACTCATGCATCATCTCCTATGTCTATGTAAACCTTTTGAACCATGGGGGTCCCATCACTCTTCTTATTATTTTTCTTTGCCTCCCTTGTACTATCAATCTACCCCATTCCTTTCTAAGCTTTGGAGAGAATGAAAGAAGTAGTCTATACATGATCCAAGCTGTCTTTTCTCTAAGATTCGTTAGAAGTTCATAATTAACAAATCCATGACCAAGAGGAAAACCAAAATGCCCCTAGATGACTTCTTCTTCCTTCTTGATAACTTCTTCTTCTTCCTATGCTTCTCCTCTTCATTAGGCTTTTCTTCTACTTCCTCTTCTCCTTTATCTTCTTGAATTCTAGTCCTATGAGTTCTTTTTTCCCCATCAAAACTTCCTTTTCTTCTGAGGGCATGTTTCCTCTATGAGTTCTACCCTTTTTTCTTCCCTCTTTCTTAGTTTTGGGCATTCCTCTTCTTCCATAGAACATGTTTTCCTCTAGTGCTACCCTTTTATCTTCCATCTTTCTTAGGTTTGGGCATTCTATGTGTGGTAGTGGTGTTTTTATTTGGCATTCTATGTGTGGTAGTGGTGTTTTTATTTGACATTCACTATCATTAACTCCTATCATTAACTCGTGGGACCATGACCCTAGGTGGTCATGCATTCACCAAATGCAACTTTAAATCTATAAATTCATCCCTAGATGGTTGTGCATTTACCACTACAACTTCAAATCAACAATTGTGCTATGTTATTATTTAATGCTAAAGATAAAGGTACTTGAGAGGTTGTAGTGGCTTAACTTAAGATGGTGGAGTCGATACACTGAAATGGACTTAAAATGTAGGAGCAACCTCCTTCTTTGGTAAGTACCTTCCATGTAGGTGAGTATCCAATGCCATGATAAACTTGCTTATTTTCAAATGGTCCATTGCTAAAGAGTTTTCAAAATCCTCCATAGGTGAAGGAGAAGTAGCAACCACAATGTGTAAAGTAGCATACTTTGTAAATACAACCTCATACCTCACTATAAATAGAGTTTCGTACCTCACCGAAATTGACTCTCCTTTCATTTTGGAAAAAGTGATCCAACTACAGTAAATAAAGCATTTGGTGTCTCCATTGTCCCAAATCTTGGATAGCTTCTGTCAATCATTCTTGGTATCTTCTAATAAAGCCTTATGCTATCATAAATATTACACATTTCAAGAAATATGAAGTTTTTGGCCTTATTCCTTTATAGAATTGGCCAACCTATATGCACGCTTACACTATTGGAGGTAACCCCTAGGTCTTCTCCTCCACGTCCACACATCGAAAATTGGAATGTTGAACTTTTTGAGGCAACTTGCACAAAAAGTGAGTAGAGTGAAGAGATCAAAGGGAGGACCTTGCTTTCTCTTAATCAAGCCATGACCTTGAGGTTAAGAAAGAGTATTTGTGAGCTAAACTTACCCAACATCTCCATCAAAAGATGTGTGATGAAATTAGGGGTACTAAACTTCATGTATATAAGAGGCATAACCACATATAGCGTAATTCATATGAGAACTTCATGAGTAAAGAAATTAGGGGTACTAAACTTCATGCACAACAACCACATATAATGGAGTTCACAATATTTCTAGGGCAAGTTAACTAAGGATAAAAATAAAGTGATGTTACGCTAACTAATGAAAAAATGAAGAAATTAGGGGTACTAACCTTCATGCACAATAACCACATATAATGGAGTTCACAATCTTTAGGGAAAGTTAACTAAGGATAAAAATAAGATTTTATGTTAACTAATGGAAAAATGAAGGACAGTTCTTCTTATTTTTTAAATCATCATTCCTTATGCATATGGAAACGTTCTTATGTATTTTTCCTTTTTTATGTTAAGAAAATAAGCCATGTCTATCTATATTGATATTTAAAAATGCACCACTAGAAACATTCAATCCATTGTTTGTTTTGGTGTTAAGATCAAAATTTATGTGGATTACCGATATGCTCATTCACATCCTTGAATATAGCTAAATCGAGTTTTAACACAATAACTCTTACCTTTCATTTACAAACAACACAATAAATTTAACCTTTCATTTACAAACCCACTTGATTTAATTTTAACACAATAAATTTACCTTTCATTTACAAACCCACTTGATTTAATTTTAACACAATAAATTTAACCTTTCATTTACAAACCCACTTGATTTAATTTTGCATTAAACTATGCTCACTTTATTGCTAAGGTTCCCATTAAAAAGGATCTTATTTGAGTGATAAGAATTCATTCTCATATCACCACATTCTTTTACAAGGTCCATGCTAGATTAGAAGATTAAAGCATTAATAAAACTAACCCACTTAGCATACCTTGAATTAAATTTATATTGTGTCCTAATAAAAACTTAGGTGTGCATTTGTTGTTGCTGCTCTCTAAAATAAGGGTTCTAGGATTTTTGTTAAAACCCTAAGATCTCTCTAGATAATTGTTATGCTTAAACATGCATAAATCAGGCATAAACTCATCCACCCGACCACCCCCGAGCCCAAGGGATGCACACATGAATTATAATGAAATACATCATACCTTTACCTTGATGTCCCATACCATCAAGAGATATAACTCCAAAATCCAGTAGCATGTAGCTATAGTGTGAAATGGTAGGTGAGTAGATATGATCCTCTACACAAGAGACCATAGCCTAAGCCTCCAAGCATCCAAGCCTCCCTTGAGTGTGCCCCATGCTCCTATTATATAGGAGGGCCCTCAAGTGACTCTTGACTCTCCATTTTCCATGTGTGACCCTTAGATGCCTGACCCTAACCTTAACCCTTAAGGTTCGTCCTAACCCATGCTCCACTAGAGCTTGTTCCCATGCTCCCATGCTCCCATGCTCACAAGCCTAATGTGGGTTAGCCTCCTAGTATATGTACACATAATGTGCATATAACATACTTTCCCTCTCTCAAAACATTGCACTCTTGCAATGAAAAGAAGGAGAACTGAGCTGAACAATCTCAACCGACTCCCAAGTCGAATCCTCTATTTCCCTATCTTTCCACCTAATTTTAACCTCAAGGATTAGTCAACTATAAAGTTTTCTTTCCCTAAATTCAAGTACCTTATCAGGTTCATGTGGAACATAGGATAATTCTTCGACTTTAACGAGTTCTTGAGGAGTAACTATGTTATCCTCACCTCCCAGTTTTCCTTTTAATCTATTGATATGAAAGACTGGATGAACTCTAAAATGTGGAGGTAGTTTAAGTTCATACGCAACCATGCCAATCTGATGTATAAATCAAAATGGACCGCAATATCTAGGAGATAAATTCGAGCATTTTCCTTTTGACAAAGTCTGAAAATCTTTAGGAACTTTTAAATAAACCAACACTCCTGGTTCAAAAGACCAAATTGAGCGTCCTCTATCAGCATAGAACTGTGCCCTATCGTGAGCACGCCTGATAGAATCCCAAGCTTTGGTCAGCATTTCCTGCATATCACACAAGAAATCCCTCGATGCATCAAGCTCGATGTCCTTAAGACGGACATCAATAGGTGCCTTGGTTGATACCCATACATAAGCCTGAACAGACTAAAACCAATAGCCGTATGTTTAAAACTATTATATGCAAATTCCATCATTGGAAGATATTTTTCCCAATTTGATGCTTTTCCAGAGACATATGCATGAAGCATATCCTCTACAATCTGATTCATACGCTCTGTTTGCTTCTATCAGAGTGCGGATAATCAGAGGAATTCATACTCAAAGTAGTTTCCTTGTTGTAAACCATTCGGAATAAAGTAGGAAAACCATTCGGAATAAAGTAGGAAAACATGGCATTATAACAACAGGAACCAAGGATTCATTGGCGCCCCGACGTACCCACGTGGAGAGCTAGGGTCCTCAACCTTGCCTCTGTTGATAAAGGAGCTTTGCAAATGGGTGGGGAGTAAAGAGAGAGAGAGAGAGAGAGAGAGAGAGAGAGAGCTATGGAAAGCTCAACCACTACTTTGATGCCATGAGAGCATGAGAGAGTAGACAAGAGAAGGAGAGAGGGAGAAGAGAACATATATCAACACCATCACTCACCCACATAATCCCTAAGCATCCATGCAATAAAGAAGAAATGAAATCATACAAACAACTTCAATCACAAGAGCAAGAAGGCCTAAACTCAATTGTGAGAATGGGGTTATATGCTCTCATTAGTCAAAGTATATTATGTACAAGATGCATTTGTACAATGCCCGACTACCCAAATAATTTCGGGGGGCCCAATAAATTAGTCTAGGCTAATTTCCTAGTCTAAATGTACATTACTAGCATTAGACAAGTCATAAACTTGATGTTTCTATGTTCTAGTATTACATAAGTCAAAAGCTCGGAGATTTACTATAATGATTAAACATAAATCACATTATGTGGAGCAAAAATATGGCTTGAAGATGTTGCCATGCATTTGGAGTAATGTTAGCCAATGTGGTAAACATACCCCCTCTGTGTGGGAGGCAAGTTCTAGAGGAAGTCAAAGTACGACCTCGTGTAGTGGGTGGTTCAATGAAAGAATTTATAGGATGTTCAGAAGGCTATCTCAAATATATCTTTGAATGTGAGCATGCACTAGCCATTATACTCTCTTATAGAAGCCGAGTATTTGGTGAAAGAATTTATAGGATGTTCAGAAGGCTATCTCAAATATATCTTTGAATGTGAGCATGCACGAGCCTTGCATCCATTGTACTCACTTATAGAAGCCGAGTATTTGGTGAAGAGTTGGAACCTTGTTGATGTCAAAGGCCATTCCTTGTTGACCTTCATTAAATGCATGCCAAGCAAGGAGCTCCACCAAAAGGACAATGACAAGCCTAAAAAACTGGATGGTGATGAGACCATATCAGGGTCCGATGCATTGCATCGTACTTCTTTTGATATGATTAATGACCATTAGATGGTATGCATTGATTTTTATGATCAACTATGGTTTTCATGGATTCGAGGAGCTTCTATGCTTTTATCTATGGTTTTATAAGGATCTTTTGATCTTTTGGATAATTTCATGTGCTTTGAAGGTAGCATTTGCCTTCATTTTTTGCACGTAATTTTGGACTATGTTCCTTGTACTCTTGTACATATTCCAACTCGGATACCTAGTTGCTTATGTATCTAGGTGAGTTATTTTTCTACCCTAACTTTATTGTTTATTGGGTAGTTATCATTAGAAAGGCGCCAATAATTTAAAATTCTTTTCTAATGATGTACTCGGAAAGAGTTATTCCTTGATGTGGTCTTAGGAATATAGAGACAGGTTTTAGTATGTGAACGTCTGGGATAAGGCCATCTTATTCCTTTTATACAAGATTTTATTCATATTTCCTAGACAGCATTTCCTAGACGACATACTAGGGAGTTTCAAATTAATAAGGTATGTATGGGTGGTATCATGGTGGTATGGGATGCTAGCGATCCCTCATATATATTATCTTATGGGATAATTTGGGCTCAAGATTAGCACGTTGACCTCAACATTCAAAGACAATCTCATTTTCTGAATTCATTTAAAGTTGTTGTGTGGGCATTCTCTAGATAAACTTCTTTTATCTATAGCCTGCATGTTTTGATGAGTGTAATCTCGTTGGGTATTTTCATTTGTTGAAATCGCTTTCTTTAGAGTTCAACGAGTTTATCTTGTTGTGTTCGGATTAAGGAAATTTGGATTTTTCCTTTGTTGACATTTCTACAAGGCTCGAGTGAACACACACTCTCTCTCGCTCACTTGCTTGCTCGCTTACTCTCTCTACACCCTCTTTATGGATTGAATCTCCATCTCTATCCTTTCACATGTATCATACATTCCTCTTGAGAAGGTTCTCTTAATTCAACATCATTCAAGGCACTCTCCTCAAGCGTGGCATTGAGTGCAATAATCCTTCTTCACCTCGTGTACATGTAAGGGTGATCAACTTAGAGCACCCCCTACATAAGTCAAGTGGTGGGTCTGGATTCAACTGAATTTTTTATGTTTTAGTCTCTATTACACTTGTGAACGTGCATTCCCACCACGTAGGTACATGCGTGGCAAAGTGAGATGGGAACGTACATGGCTAGGTCCTAGTTATACTTGCAAATGTGCATTCACAACATTAGAAACGTGTATGGGGAATTGAGAATGTGCGTGGCTAGGTAAAATCAGTAAACTTATGAACATATATTCTGAGATAGGAATGTGCATGGCCATAAAATATAGGAACGTGCATGGCTAAGTTTCTCTGAACTTGTGAACATGTGTTTAGTAGTATGAGAACGTGTTCCCACTTTGGCACATGCACACATAATTCTGACAGGTCTACCACTTGCAAATGTGAAATTCAAGACCGCATGATCGTCAATTTTCAACCATTTTTATCATTATGGAAATTTATGGGAAGAATATTATCTGACCTTTCCTTAATGCGAATATTGTGCAGATCTTCCCTGTCAAAATTAGGAAAGTGTTTTCCTACTTACGAACGTGCATATGTAGGCCCAGTCGAGCATATGTACATAAGCAAACGAGACAACAGTTTTATGTGTTTTGCTCTAAAAATCTAGATTTTTCCCTCTAATCTCTCCTTAATGGTGCATGTTTTTGGATTTTACATTTGATAGCATGCGTTAACTTTCCCTAATCTATCTAATGATGTGTACAATGCAACCTAATGGTTTTTTTACAAAGATTAATGGTGAGATCAATCCCTAAAATGAACCAAAACTCAAAATTTTACAAATGCAAGAAGAAGGAACTAGCAAAAATCCAAGGAAATCAAATTGAACACTTACTTTAATCATGTAACATGAGTCCAAAGGGTTTCTCCATGCTCCATTACACCTAGACGGTCAAAATATACCATAAACACTAACAAAAAAAAAAAAGTTAAGCTAGTGGATTTACACTCCAACTGGGCTATGTCAATACTCCAAATACAAAGTATAGTAAGGGAGTGGTGCTTTTCGGACATTGGTACCAAAGATGTTCACCAAAAGTGAGAACACTCGAGCCTTGTAAGATAGAGAGAAAGAGAGGAGTATGCAAGGGTCTTATTGGTTTACACCTCAAGCCACTCTTGTGGTCGATTGAGATTAGAGTATAAGTTTTCTCATTTCCAATTTAGGCACGAGAAGTTCATGAAATCTCAAAGAAATCTTTGGGTCTTCGAATAGTTAACATCTCACCGGTCATGAGGTGGCTCCAAAGTCTTTGAATGTATATGGCAAAGTAACTCTCTCTTGTGGAGCTAGGGTCCTCAACCTTGCCTCCATTGTCACCTTTGTTGTCACCACAAAGGAGCTTTGCAAATGGGTGGGAAGCAAAGAGACAGAGAGCTATGGAAAGCTGAACCACTACTTTGATGCCACACTGAGTGAGAGCATGAGAGAGTAGACAAGAGAAGGAGAAAGGGAGAAGAGAACATACATCAACGCATCACTCACCCACACAATTCCTAAGCATGCATGCAATAAAGAAGAAGAGAAAGCATACAAGCAACTTCAATCATAAGAGCAACAAAGAAGAAGAGAAATCATACAACTTCAATCACAAGAGCAAGAAGACTCAAACTCAATTGTGAGAATGGGATTGTGTGCTTTCTCGTTACTCAAAATGGTCTTATATACAAGGCTCATTTGTACAATGCCTGACCACCTAAATAATGTCCGAGGGCCCAAAGGCTAATTTCCTAGTCTAAATGTACATTATTGGCATCACACAAGTCATAAGCTCAATGTTTATGTCTATCTTTTGGCGTTACACAAGTCATAAGCTCGGAGATTTCCCATAATGATTTTACATAAAGCTCATTGTGTGGTACAAAAATATGGCTTGAAGATGTTGCCACGCGTTTGGAGTAACGTTAGCCAATGTGGTTAACACACACACACACACACACACACACACATGGGAGAGCAAGCACAAGAGAAATATGTTGCACAACTCAAATGATAATCTTATAATTAGAGAACCTTCCAAGTACATGCTAGGATTATACATGGCAAGGATAGGTTCAAGCTAGAGAGAGAGAGAGAGAGAGAGAGAGAGAGAGAGATGTGATAGTAAGCACAAAAGAAAAATGTTGCATGAATCAAATGATACTCTTATAATTAGAGAACCTCCCAAGTATATGCTTTTATAGAAATATGTTGCACAACTCAAATGATCCTCTTATAATTAGAGAACCTATAGGAATCAAGCCTTATCTTATGACCTAGAATTTACAGGTTATTTACAGCCATAAAGGGTGCTCACACCAACTAACTTTGAAATACCTAATACACCCCTTAGAGGGTTGTTCACAACCATAGGGTGCTCACACAGCAGCTAACTCCAAAATACCTAATACTCCCTTTGGGAGTGATGGAGGTGATGCCTAGAAAACATTTAGTAGTCTCTATATAAACCTTGAACAGCCTCTATATTCCAACACTAGCAACAAAGACACAAGATATATTCCCCATTACTAAGTCAAAGGCTCATGAGCATGGCTTAAAGGCTCATGTGTGCAAAGGATTTAGAGGTCAAGTCTTGCTTGGGAAGACAAAGGCAGCCTACATCAACATACCCCAAAAAAAACCTTGCTAAGTAGGGTAAAGATGTGATGATGGAGCATTACAAATAGAAACACAAAATATTCAAGTTTTGGGGTACTTCCCAGGCAAAGAATGATTACAAATAGAAACACAAAATATTCAAGTTTTTGGGGTACTTCCCAGGCAAAGAATGATTATAAAATATTCAGATTTTGGGGATTTTGGGAGACTTCTCGGCGGGTAGAGAACCCATGACTCGAACATAATAGAAAGTAGAAGGCCTAACCATAATCTTTCTCCTTAAGAGAAATATTCTCCATTGCTAGCACAGTGGTCACTATGAATGCCTTATGGTTCATGATCTTCTTCTTCAACTACAAGGTTTGTATGCTCTTTTTAATTTTCCTTTGCCATCTTCTAGAAGCATTTTGCTTCTATGTGACCAAGCTTCTTGTCATAATTGCACACTTTATTGTTCTACCCTTCCCTTTCCACTTGGTTCAAGCATTTTACTTCTATGTGACCAAGCTTCTCGTAGCAATTGCACTTGATTGTTTCGCCCCCTTTCTTTCCTTTCCATTTGGTTGCCATCGCTTTGTCTACATCAAATGCCTTTTCACCTTAACGCTTCATATGATGGGCTTCTTCTATTAATATTATCATCAAAGGGTGTCTCTCTGGCCACTCTCAAAAATGCCAAAATCTTAGAAGAACTGCCTTCTTATCATCTTCTTCAATATGAACTCCCAAGATTGGAGAATGGATGCAAGTTTTCTCAAGTGTTCTCCCAAGGTATCTTCTTGGCTCATTTTTAAACCAAACAATTTTTGCTTCAAGAAAACATGTGAGTTATTTATCTTGTTGCCAAAAAAATTCCGATTTGTCCCATAGCTCATTTGCACTCTTATTG
The DNA here is from genome assembly GCF_041138505.1 of Cibotium barometz. Lineage (NCBI taxonomy): Eukaryota > Viridiplantae > Streptophyta > Polypodiopsida > Cyatheales > Cibotiaceae > Cibotium > Cibotium barometz. The sequence continues at coordinate 24,698,776 of NC_141063.1, read as the reverse complement.
AAGTCCACATGGTGAACAAGATGGTTGGACAACGCAAGCATGATGAGAACAATGGCCTTGTCATTTCGATCTTGCAAATTTGAACCTTCTCAGCTCTTTCATTATTGAATGGTTTTATGTCGATGCCATTGCCCATGGACCGTAAATTGTCCCTCATCAAATAAAGATGGAGCTTTGTCTGCCAGGTTCAGCAATTGGTGCCGTTTAACTTTTTTATCCCTACTACTCTCCAGATTTTTGATTGGGCCTAAGATGACACCGTTTTGTTATTTTGACCCCTTGATGTGCTGTGTTTTGTTGATTTCATCCTTGGATGCAGTACGTTTTCTATTTTATAGGTTGTTGGTGCAACAAATCAACTCGATGAATGCTGAAAGATGGATGTTGCCTATGTGGACAGCATGCGTCACATGAAGAGGTACACATGGGAGCACATAGCTTCAGAAAAGAAAACGCAGCATAGGTTGCAAAAAACACAGAGCTTCATATGGGGGGGGAAATGCAGCATAGCATGAGAAAATGCACAGCTTAATATGGGGAAAAATGCGCATAGCATGATAATGGCAACAGCTCTGATGAAAAACACATAGAGGAGATGTGACTAAGGTGGCTAAGGTAGCTCTGATACCATGTAGGAACCCATGGTGCAAGATGATACATGTGCAAGGATAGAGATGGAGGTTCAAGCCATAGAGATGGTGCAGAGGGGGGGGGGAGAGAGAGAGAGAGAGAGAGAGAGAGAGAGATGTGATAGCAAGCACGAGAGAAATATGTTGCACAACTCAAATGGTACTCTTATAATTAGAGAACCTCCCAAGTACATGCTTTTATAGGCATCAAGCCTTATCTTATGACCTAGACTTTAGTAAGGGTTCTTCATACCCATAAAGGGTGTTCACACCAACTAACTTTGAAATAAGGGTTGTTCCCACCCATAGAGGGTGTTCACACCAACTAGCTCCAAAATATCTAATAATGTGAGATTTGTTTTCTCAAAGCAAGTACAGTAGGCTTTATTTTTATTTGCAAATAGATATTATTAGTGGTTTGATCAACTAGTGAAATTCATGGTTGTGTGGCTTTCTTTTTACCTTGTTTAACATAAGTTAGTCTATGCAAATTTAGAAATGTTTTATGACTTATGGGGTTTTTAAGACACTTAATTTTCATTTCACTCAATCCCACTCACTCGGAGTATTGACTACCTCTCTAAGAGTGCTACTTGGTAATTCAATTCTCATTTCAACCATAGGCTACGGATCAACAACAAATTCTAAATTGAAGGACACTAAAGGATATTAACTGATCTTATTGGTCCTATATCCTTCCCAGAAAAAAGTGAAAAAACTTGTATTTTAGCATGCACATCTTCACGCTGGCTCTTGATTCCGTGTTAAGTTTCTTACAAAAAGGGATACACTTCTAAGTAAGTTGGGAGTTTGTGACATTACCTCAAATGTCAAATTGGCAAATCCATCATCTAGCACACATACAAAACCTCACCTGTGGGATAGTAAAAAAGGATGACCTTTCTGCTCACCCAATTATTATTTAAAAAATGCATAGGGCAATATTACAACTAGTTTTTCTCAATTTGAGATGTGAAAATTACACTAAAGGATGGTTTTTTTCTAACATAGGACACATGCGTCATGCCATTTTTGGGCATTTTGCCCTTAAAATATAACTGCTTATTTTGAGTGATCGTCACAAAATAAGGTAAATTATGAAAAAACGAGCATTATTTCTACTAATCCGTCATTTTGGGTAACTCAACCCGTCAAAAACCATCCTTAAATCTAGCATACATACAAGACTTCACCTATGGGATAGTCAATAGCAAGAATCATTAACACTATGTTGGCTCTTTTTAATGGGAGTTTCTTTCTAGAATTCATTGGAAAATTGAATGATATTTAATAGGATCCACTTTGTTGGTTGTCACCATTCATACTTTCATCATAAAATACATTGTAGTACTTTCATACTTCCATCATAAAATGCATTGTACTTCATTAAAAAAAAAAAAACCAAAAGAAAAATGGCACACAATGTACTTGATCTTTTTGCATGCACCATGCTATAAAACAAAAAACAAACTTGAATAGGAAACAAAGAAACCCAAACCAAAACTAAATTTCATTATGAAGAAACCACCTAGAGAGCTGATCCAAGAATTATTATTAAGCCTTAAAGCATAACAAAATATCCGAGAGAAGTAAATGGATAAAAAGGATAGATTCATGATGGTGCTCATAATTGCAAGTGCCAACCACTTGTATTAGATTTGATAGCCTTGCATGAAAACGATGAATGAATGTTTACCAAGTTCATTATGTGAAAAGAAGAGTTTGTTATTATAATATGAAAGAGATGATAGCATGATGCTATGATAGAATTCAATACCATCTCAAAATTGCTACCAACACCACCATGCAAACTTGATTTATTTGTGGAAGAGGCAATAAGATCTCAGATTTCAGAAGAAGGCAAAGCTCACCACAAGTGCAAAGGGCTGCAGTGTTGACATATCTCTTACTCTTCTGAGAATTACCAATCAAGCAGATACTTATGAAGTGTTTACCTGCTTCCACTTTGTCATGGTAATATGCTAGGCGAAGCTGTTAGTTAAGCTAGACCAATCAGCAAGATCCCTGAGTACCACACACACCATCAGACACTGTTGGAACACTTAACTTTGCCATGAATGAAGAAACGTGGAAGCATTCCCATCGATTCATTCTTCACATTCATCTTTTGTATAATTCTGGCTTGCCATCAAGAAAAACCTACACAAGTTGGGCATTACCCATTCACGTGCTTAAATAGACAAAAAAAACATATTCAGCTACAACTCAATCGAACATACCCAACCATACAAACATTGGAATGTTAGGAAGGCTCAAAGAAGCCACTTCAAGAAGCTGTAGGTGCTGCAGCATGTCCTAGCAAGCTCAGATATGAGCAAAGAAAGCAACAAGCAGTTACAACTTTGGGCGAGGAAAATCGGGCCATCAACAAAGAATAGAAAAACCTAGCACTGATCAAAACTTCGAAAGGTTTATTAACTTGGGAAATACAAGAAAACCCAATATTCATGACAAAGAAGTCATTAAGCAAATAATATTCAACTTAAATGAATTACAAAGTTTCAACCACAAAATTCATGTGACATGAACCAACAAAACAAGACATGAAAGCACCTCATGGCAACAGCCTAAAACAAAACTGAGAACTAAGTAGGCATCAAGGACAAAACATCCATAGAATGAACTCAGAGTTCTGTCAGGCATTAGCACAACTGCCTATCCCCGGGAAAGTCATGCCATTCCCTACTCATGTTTAAAAACCTAAAACACATGTCAAAAATGTGCCATGCTCATTATCCGTTACTTGTAATCAAATGAGAGCATTATTCTTCTCAATTCAGTTAATCGTCATCCTCCTCCTCTTCACCACCAGCAGCCTTCTTGGATGCAGCCTTCAAGTTTCTCCTCTTCACACGACCAGGTCTACCACCACCAAAGGGGCTGGACAGTGCAAAATCAATATGCTTTTGAGAGTCAACCCTGACCAGAAAAGAGGCAACGTTGACCACTTGCTTGCCCACCCTGGAGAAATACAAGCATTTGTTTTACATTTAATTCAATGTACTCCCAGAACAACAAGAAAATTAGTACCTTCAAAAGCCTCTATTCGCTCTAAGCGCAGGCACATACTTTGCTTAAGCCTAACCAACATGAGAAAAAGTTATTGCAATGTGCCTATACTTAAAACTCAAGTGAATTTTATGCACATCTGGCTAATAGCTGATACCCTTTCTTGAAAGAATATATGAAAGCAAGCAATACTTACCTGATGTGCCTCTGCTTGATAAGAACCCGGGCGTGATGAATGGACTTTGCCATCCCCGATTTGAAGACTAAAGTTTGCAGGCGGCGCTCCAAGAAATTCTCCACAGTTAAGGCCAAGACATAATCTAGCTTGTTCTGACTTTCTTCCAGTAGGCCATATCTGAACATGCGCCGAAGTAGCGCCTCTCCTTCAAAGATACGGCGTGGATTCTTCTCGTCAAGGGTCAGTAGCATGCGAGCATTGTTACGGATGCGGCTAAGGGCATATTGGACTCTCCAGAGTTCACGCTTGTTGCGGAGACCATACTCGCCTACAAGCTTGAGCTCGGCATCGAGCCGCTCCTTTTCATATGGCCTGCGAGGCTTCTTGAAGGTCTTGCCATCTGCAATGGAGCAAAGGACAGAAATGGGGATCAAAAAACTAGCCCCAAAAACGAAGGGGCCATCTGCACAGATAGGATGTTTGCAACGCCACAAAGATCATGAAAGAAACTACAAACTAAGGGTAAGCCTGTGAAGGTAGTGTATCTATTAAAGTAGAAGGTAGTTTATCTGCAGACATCAACAATTTAGGGTTTGGCACGAGGGGTTGTGAATAAAATAGGGTTACGGAAATGACCAAGTCTTCCACAGACACAGATCTGTGACAATTTAGGGTTCGCAAGGGTGTAATGTCTACATGAAGGCTAAGCAGAGATGATCAGATCCCCGTAGGCATGTCAGATCGGTAATGAAGATGAAGGCAGCAAACATGAAAAAAGCACAGAAGATCGAGAGCGAGGCAGCTGGCTATGGATCCTTGCAGCAAAGAAAACGCATTTCTGATAATTCGAACACGCAAGCGCGCGCACAAACACAGAATTCAAAGGGCAAGAAAGCGGACTCACAGTTGCGGTAGAAGCTCACGTGCACCATCGTACGCCTGCCTCCTCCTCCTCCTCCTCCCCTTCCAACAAGTTCCCTGCAAAACCCTACATCTGAATTGCATTTTTATGATCATAAAATATACATAGCTATTTCACCAAAAAAAAAAATTAAAACATCTATACAGGATTAAGGGAGAGTGGCCCTCCCTCCACGTGGGCAAAGGAGGGGGGCCTATTTCAAAATACTCCCTCCTCCTTGCAAGCGTGACGTTCACGCTTGCATTTGAAAATATCCACTCCTCTAGGGTCCAATCAGATCCAGTCGCCTGCTGTTCGCCTCGAGCTCCACACAGTGCAGGTACGTTTCGAAGGTTCCCATCCGTGTCCATTGTCTGCTTTTACTCCGTGTCCATTGTCTGCGTTTACTCCAAGACGTCTTTCATGTCGGGACTGCGATACAGAGAAACGTAGGTGGTGTTAGTGAGGATGGAGAGTACAGTAGTTCCACATACGCTACGATCTTCTCCTTGAGGGCTGTGATTTTTTCGGTGGGCGTGGAGATGTGGACGGCCAGCACTGAATTCAGCTCGCAAGAAGACCGTGGACAGAATCTTCATCTCCTCCACCACCATCTGCAAATCATGGCCACAAAATCGTTACCATGGCACCACAAACACCTGCTTCACCGTGTTGCCAAACATGAAGCCCACCAGCAGCAGCATGCAACATAGCATGCAACACACACACACACACACACACACACATAGAGCAACGAGAGAGCATGCAACACAGAGAGAGGAAAGTGAGCAAACACTGGCATATTGGCGCCGTGTTTGCTCTACCTGGACCCTGTTGATGATAGCCTGTCGCCCACGTCGTAAGGGTGTCATAAGGGTGCATCACAAACAAGAACATGAAGCGTCGGGTTGCAGCGTCGGGTTGCAGCACGTGTCCATAGCCCTCGCCCCATGGCGCATCTGGGCGAGTTCTTCATGGCCTTGATGAGATGGAAGACGGAGCCGCCCACAGCCCCCATGGCCTCTTCCAACAACAACAACAACTCTTCTGTTTGCATGCAACAACAGCTCCTCTGTGTTGCATGCAAACAGATTGTGAAGGTGGTGATTGTGAAGGTGCTTACATGAGAGTGGGGAGGCACGAAGGGCAGGTAGGGAGGCAGGGAGGGGTGCTGCTATGGAGGAGAGAAGAGAAAAAGGTTGAAAGAGACATTCTCTATGAGGACTTGGTCTTTGAGTGAGTCCAGAGAGCTCTGAAATGCTGAGAGCTAGCTTTCTGGACTCACTCAAAGACAAAACACAAAACCAGAAACACAAGCCGACTCCAAGCCTGGACGTAGAGGCGGCAGAGAGAGAGAGAGAGAGAGAGAGAGAGAGAGAGAGAGAGAGAGAGAGGGAGGGAGGGAGGGAGATGATGCATGCATGTCCACCACCGGGCCCAGAAACAGTGAGAAGCTCTCTGCAAGCCGACTCCAAGCCTACAGCCAGCCTGGACGTAGATTCCACCACCGCGCCCAGAAACACTGAGAAGCTGCAAGCCGCCTCCAAGCCTCGACGTAGATTCCACCACCGCATTCAGAAATGCTGAGAGCTTTGCCCAGAAACGCTGAGAAGCTCTCTGCGTTTACGTGCAAGAAGCCGACTCCAAGCCTCTACGTAAAGGCGAAAGAGAGAGAGAGAGGGAGGGAGAGGGAGGGAGGGAGGCAGGGAGATGATGCATGCATGGCATGTTTCTCCACGTGACGTAGAGGCGGTAGAGAGAGAGAAAGAGGGGGGGGGGAGGGAGATGATGCATGCATCGCATGCATCCCCACGCGTTGACGTGGTAGAGAGAGAGAGAGAGAGAGAGAGAGTAAAATGATTTAAAATAAAAAGTGATTTATTTTGTTATATATATATATATATAATATATTGACGTAGAGGCGGCAGAGAGAGAGAGAGAGAGAGAAAGAGAGAGAGAGAGGGAGAGAGAGAGAGAGAAGGAGCCGTATGTATATATATATTATATATATATATACAACAAAATAAATCACTTTTTATTTTAAAAATCCAAAATCATTTTACTCTCTCGAGAAAGAGAGAGAGAGAGGGAGAGAGAGAGAGAGAAGGAGCCGTTTGTATATATATATTATATATATATATATACAACAAAATAAATCACTTTTTATTTTAAAAATCCAAAATCATTTTACTCTCTCTCTCTCTCTCTCTCTCTCTCTCTCTCTCTCTCTCTCTCTCTGCCGCCTCTACGTCAATGCATGGTGGTGGACATTTAGAAACTTATATATATATATATATATATATATAGAGAGAGAGAGAGAGAGAGAGAGAGATTTGAATTATACGTTTTATTCGAAAGAATCGTATGTTTTCAGTAAAAATTTAATCGAATAATTTGAAGAAACTTATTGTACGATAGAATGTTACTAATATATAAGCTAGCCAGATTTGACATTTTTGTTGTTGTGGAACTTTACTGAACTTTTCCTCTTTGTAGAGTAAGAATGTAAAACTTACAAATGGATATTTAAATATTAAAATTATATATTTTCTTAAGCATAATTTTTCATTTATAAGTGAATAGTCTATTAAATATTTTTAATATTCTAGATTACATTTTTGAAGTGAATAGTCTATTAAATATTTTTCCTCTTTGTAGAGTAAGAATGTAAAACTTGAAAATGAATATTTAAATATTTAAATTATATATTTTCTTAAGCATAAATTTTCATTTAGAAGCTTAAGGGAGACTGGCCCTCCCTCCACGTGTTTTGTTATACACACACACACATACACACACACACACACACACACACACACACACACATATATATATATATATATATAGAGAGAGAGAGAGAGAGAGAGAGAAAGTGTAGAATAATTTGGGTTTTTTAATTAAAAAATGATTGAGAAAAAGTGGTTGCATTTTGGCTAGCCTTCAAATTTTTAAAAATTTTGGTTATTCTATGTATGCCAGGCACCTCAGTTTGCTAGCTTTGAGCTCCACGTGGTCGTGCCTTCGCCTCCTCGAGCTCCTCGACCGCCTTTGTAGAGTAAGAATGTAAAACTTAAAAATGGATATTTAAATATTAAAATTATATATTTTCTTAAGCATAATTTTTCATTTATAAGTGAATAGTCTATTAAATATTTTTAATATTCTAGATTACATTTTTGAAGTGAATAGTCTATTAAATATTTTTCCTCTTTGTAGAGTAAGAATGCAAAACTTAAAAATGGATATTTAAATATTAAAATTATATATTTTCTTAAGCATAAATTTTCATTTAGAAGCTTAAGGGAGACTGGCCCTCCCTCCACGTGTTTTGTTATACACACACACACACACACACACACATATATATATATATATATATAGAGAGAGAGAGAGAGAGAGAGAGAGAGAGAGAGAGAGAGAGAGAGAGAGAGAGAGAGAGAGAGAGAAAGTGTAGAATAATTTGGGTTTTTTAATTAAAAAATGATTGAGAAAAAGTGGTTGCATTTTGGCTAGCCTTCAAATTTTTAAAATTTTGGTTATTCTATGTATGCCAGGCACCTCAGTTTGCTAGCTTTGAGCTCCACGTGGTCGTGCATTCGCCTCCTCCGGCCTCCTCCAAGTGCAAACTAGAACTGGTACTGCGCTGCTACCTTGAACTCGATGCAATTGTATACATGAGTGTTGTAATTGTATACATGAGTGTTGTAATGAATTGTTTTATAATTAATGATTCAACCTAATATAAACATCAATTCAAAACCTTCCTAAAAAGTCAAAGACTGATGACTTTTGATTAATGTTTGATAAAGATAGAATGTTACTAATATATAAGCCAGCCAGATTTGACATTTTTGTTGTTGTGGAACTTTACTGAACTTTTCCTCTTTGTAGAGTAAGAATGTAAAACTTAAAAATGAATATTTAAATATTAAAATTATATATTTTCTTAAGCATGATTTTTCATTTATAAGTGAATAGTCTATTAAATATTTTTAATATTCTAGATTACATTTTTGAAGTGAATAGTCTATTAAATATTTTTCCTCTTTGTAGAGTAAGAATGTAAAACTTAAAAATGGATATTTAAATATTAAAATTATATATTTTCTTAAGGATAAATTTTCATTTAGAAGCTTAAGGGAGACTGGCCCTCCCTCCACGTGTTTTGTTATACACACACACACACACACATATATATATATATATATATAGAGAGAGAGAGAGAGAGAGAGAGAGAGTAGAATAATTTGGGTTTTTTAATTAAAAATGATTGAGAAAAAGTGGTTGCATTTTGGCTAGCCTTCAAATTTTTAAAAATTTTGGTTATTCTATGTATGCCAGGCACCTCAGTTTCCTAGCTTTGAGCTCCACGTGGTCGTGCCTTCGCCTCCTCGAGCTCCTCGACCGCCTTTGCCTCCTCCAAGTGCAAACCAGAACTGGTACTGCGCTGCTACCTTGAACTCGATGCAATTGTATACATGAGTGTTGTAATGAATTGTTTTATAATTAATGATTCAACCTAATATAAACATCAATTCAAAACATTCCTAAAAAGTCAAAGACTGATGACTTTTGATTAATGTTTGATAAAGATTTGGATTGTTTTGTTTTAAATAAAATATTTATTTATATAGAATATGTATATATATATAGAGGACTACCTAAAGATTTCAAACAAAATGTATTATATATATTTATCTATACCTTGAACTCGATGCATTCATGGATGGGAGAGGAGGCTATTCACATGAACGGCTTGATGTCAACGGTGTGGCCAACGGCAGCCCCTTCGCCATGGCAGAAGGAAACAATCGATCACTGTCTTGGTTTTTGTTGTGATACCTGAGAAGCCCATGGGACCAAATCCCTTCTGCATTGCATTGCCCCTCATACCTCTTATGCTCGAATTATTGACATGCACACCTTCAAGAATAGATTTCTTTATGAAAGTTGGCACAGTATGTGTCCTCTACATGGGAAACATGCATGTTATTCAAACAATGTGTCCTCTACATGGGGAACGGCTTGATGTCAACGGTGTGGCCAACGGCAGCCCCTTCGCCATGCAGAAGGAAACGATCGATCACTGTCTTGGTTTTTGTTGTGATACATGAGAAGCCCATGGGACCAAATCCCTTCTGCATTGCATTGCCCCTCATACCTCTTATGCTCGAATTATTGACATGCATGCCTTCAAGAACAGATTTCTTTATGAAAGTTGGCACAGTATGTGTCCTCTACATGGGGAACATGCATGTTGTTCAAACAATGTGTCCTCTACATGGGAACATGCATGTTGTAATGAATTGTTTTATAATTAATGATTCAACGTAATATAAACATCAATTCAAAACGTTCCTAAAAAGTCAAAGATTGATGACTTTTGATTAATGTTTGATAAAGATTTGGATTGTTTTGTTTTAAATAAAAGATTTATTTATATAGAATAAATATATATATATATATAGAGGACTACCTAAAGATTTCAAACTTACATGATATTTTACATATTCCTAGGTGAATCCCTTGGGCCCGCACTCTCATCCATCTTTTTAAATGAGTTTCCTAAAAGCTAAAATTAGGTGAACCACCTTCAGACATATATAGATATATATACAAATACATATACATATATATATGTATGTATATGCATATACATATATATATATACATATATATATATATGTATACATATACAAATACATATACAACCATATATGTATGTATATGCATATGCATATACATATACATATACATATAGATACATATACATATACATCATGTGGATACCTTTTTACCATTCATTCACTTGAGCGTAGTTGGGTCTTAATCTATTCTACGTACGTGTGATTTAGTTTGTGATTCACCGTTTCGATTATTTTGATAATCCATAATTTCTTCTAGATTAAATAAAATTTAAAAAATATTTCATTAATATATTTCTTAATGATGTACAATATGGATAACGAGGGGGAAATTGTGAGGTGTTCCATGGATGTTCAGGATAGAAGCCATTGTGCAGAGTATTCAAGACCTTAACAATCTGAGGTAAGAGAAGATAATGAGAAGACTCAACGAATAATGCATGCTTTTAAGCAATGCCAGAGGAAACTAAAAACCTCCACTAAGTGGGTGCGACGTAACCATGGTAAGAAGACTCGAAATGGAAAGAAGACAATAAATGTAACATCAGAGAATATACTCCATTTGGTCAACGACACAAACTCCCATGTGTTAAATGTGGAGAGCTTGATTGCTGGTCTTGGTCAGTGCATAAGAAATCATGGAAGTGGGGAGAGCAGTTCAACTCGAGAATCAGTTTCTGCCATTTTAAGTAGCAATCACGGGATCAAGGATATTGTCGAAGCTACCTACCTCCGCGTAATGGATACGTGTGGTGCTTTCGGAGCACACCTATGTGATATTGGTTGTCGAAAGACAATTGATGCTATAAAAGAGCAAGAAGACAAGTTAAGTGCCCATGTTGATAGGCTTGGAATGGAAGTATCAAGCCTTAAAGTAACATTGAATAGGTTTGGGGCTTTACTTACCCAAATGAGTCATAGATTGCAAACACGTGGAATGTAATTACTCAATTGGTTCACCAATTAGGAGTTGATCTTATGATCCTTTTGTAACGCTTATGACACTATTATTTTTTTGTAAGTTTGGGCTCTAAGTACTCTAATGATAATGATGGTCCTTTACGTACCAAAATGAGTTACAGATTGTAAACACGTGGAATGTAATTATTCATTTGGTTCACTGATAAGAAGTTTTTGTTATGATCCTTTTGTAATGCTTATGACAGTATTTTCTTTTTGTAACTTTGGGCTCTAAGTACTCGAATGATAATGATGGTTCTTTTTGTCTCTCAGATATCATTGTGAGAGAGAGAGAGAGAGAGAGAGAGAGAGAGATTGATTTATATATGTGGATATAATCTCTTAGTATTTATATGGAGATTATAGAGAATGTCTCTTTTAATGGTTTTTTATAGAAAATTCTCTTTTTATGGCTTTTTGTCCCTTATATGTACATGGGGGGAAGAGAGAGAGAGAGAGAGAGATTTCTAAGCTTGGTTTGGTCATTGGAAGACATTGGATGTTGATTTTATAATGTTTTTGTAATATTTGTGACATTGTTATTATCTTTTTATAAGTATATATGTAATGTTTTAGGATTATAGATTTTGTCTGTTATTTTTATATATGTAAGTTTTAAGGAAAAATGTGAAATGAAGTTAAGGGGATGGAAAGAGCTCTCATGTATTCTACTTTGTGGATCAATGTAGGTACATTAGCTTTTCATAGGACTGCCATATTGTTGATTTGTCATATAGTTTGGGTCTTCCTTAGTCTTTTGAGGTAAGCTACCAAAACTTTGCTTTATTTTTGTTTTTCTTCTTAATTGTATGTTTATTTTTAGAATTTATAATTTTTAAATACGAATAGTTCGATATAGTTTGATAAGAGCATAAGGATTTTAATGCTCATGAGAAAAGATGAAACTTGGCAAAGATCAAAAAAGTTTATGACATTTATTTACCTACATATAAGCACAATCTAGCTTGAGTCAAAGGGATGGATATATATATATATATATACATGTATATATATATATATATATATATATATATATATATATATGCATATATATACATGTATATATATATATATATATATATATATATTCATGTATATACATATATATATATACACATGTATATATAGATGTATATATACATGTATATACACATGAATATATAGATGTATATAGACATGAATATATAGATGTATATACACATGAATATATAGATGTATATATATATATGTGTGTGTGTGTGTGTGTGTGTGTGTGTGTGTGTGTGTGTACACACACACACACACACATATATATAAGTACTCAAATGATAATGATGGTTCTATTTGTCTCTCAGATATCATTGTGTGAGAGAGAGAGAGAGAGAGAGAGAGAGAGAGAGAGAGAGACATTGATTTATATATGTGGATATAATCTCTTAGTATTTATATGGAGATTATAGACAATGTCTCTTTTAATGGTTTTTTATAGAAAATTCTCTTTTTATGGCTTTCTGTCTCTTATATGTACATGGGGGGAAGAGAGAGAGAGAGAGAGAGAGAGAGAGAGAGAGAGAGAGAGATTTCTAAGCTTGGTTTGGTCATTTGAAGACATTGGATGTTGATTTTATAATGTTTTTGTAATATTTGTGACATTGTTATTATCTTTTTATAAGTATATATGTAATGTTTTAGGATTATAGATTTTGTCTGTTATTTTTATATATGTAAGTTTTAGGATTATAGATTTTGTCTGTTATTATCTTGTTATAAGTATATTTGTGACATTATTATTATCTTTTTATAAGTATATATGTAATGTTTTAGGATTATAGATTTTGTCTGTTATTTTTATATATGTAAGTTTTAAGGAAAACTGTGAAATGAAGTTAAGGGGATGAAAAGAGCTCTCATCTATTCTACTTTGTGGATCAATGTAGGTACATTAGCTTTTCATAGGACTGCCATATTGTTGATTTGTCATATAGTTTGGGTCTTCCTTAGTCTTTTGAGGTAAGCTACCAAAACTTTGCTTTATTTTTGTTTTTCTTCTTAATTGTATGTTTATTTTTAGAATTTATGATTTTTAAATACGAATAGTTCGATATAGTTTGATAAGAGCATAAGGATTTTAATGCTCATGAGAAAAGATGAAACTTGGCAAAGATCAAATAAGTTTATGACATTTATTTACCTACATATAAGCACAATCTAGCTTGAGTCAAAGGGATGGATATATATATATATATATATATATATATATATATATATATATATATACATGTATATATATATATGCATATATATATATATACATGTATATATATATATATATATATATATGCATATATATATATACACATGTATATATATATATATATGCATGTATATATATATATATATATATATATATATACATGTATATATATATATATATGCATATATATATATATATATATTCATGTATATACATGTATATATTCATGTATATACACATGAATATATAGATGTATATATATATATATGTATATATATGTGTGTGTGTGTGTGTGTGTGTATATACATGTATATACACATGAATATATAGATGTGTATATATATATATATGTGTGTGTGTGTGTGTGTGTGTGTATATATATATATATATATATATATATATATATATATATATATATATATATATATATATATATATATATATATATATACATGTATATAGATGTATATATACATGTATATACACATGAATATATAGATGTATATGTATATATATATATATATATATATGTATATATATATGTGTGTGTGTGTATATATATATATATATATATATATATATATATATATATATCTGTACATATATATATACATGTATATATATATATACATACATGTATATATACATGTATATATATATCTATACATGTATATATACATGTATATATACGTGTGTGTGTGTATATATATATATATATATTCATGTATATACATGTATATATAGATATATATATACATATTCATGTATATACACATGTATATATAGATGTATATATATGTATATACATCTATCTATACATGTGTATAAACATGTATATATATATATCTATATATACATGTATATACATGAATATATATATATATGTATGGTGTGTGTGTGTATATATATATATACATATACATGTGTATATAACCACTTGAGACTAGACCGCTTAACGTCGACTGAGGGTTATTTCTACCCAATCGATGGGGAGACTTGAACCCAGGTGGGTAAATGTCATCCAGAGAGAGAGAGAGAGAGAGAGAGAGAGAGAGAGAGAGAGAGAGAGAGAGAGAGAGAGAGAGAGAGCTTTTTAATCTTTTAGTATGTATGTGAAGATTGGAGAAAATCTCATGAGGGATTGTATATTATGTGTATACACAAATATTATAGAAAAAATATTGTTTTTTTTATTCAATGTTTACTATTTTATAATAAAGAAACTGACTTTACTATTTTATAATAAAGAAACTGACTTTACTATTTTATCATGGAATTAGGTTTATAGCAAGAATGGTAGAGACACGTAGTTTGAGGTGTCCTCTTCAGACCATTTCCTTGAATGCTCCAAGGAAAAGAAGAAGAAATGAAAAAATAAAATGTGCACAGGAGTCAAGGGATAGTGAACCTCATTGTTGTGATGTAAGGATGCATAATGTTACCTGTAATACTGGTGATGTATTGATGCAAGAGACTCATAGGATTCTTGCAAAAAACGATACCTTTTGTGCACAAAAATAAGTAGCAAAAGAAACTTTGATGTATTTACCTCAATCTAGCACTAAGAGGTTTCAAATTGCCCTGGGTGGAGATAAAAGGATATCTAACAAGAGTGCTAGAAGTGTTCGCCGTGAAATTGCTAGGAATAGGACTCTTTTGAAAGAAATAACAAGGGAAATGGCAAGTGGAGTTTATTCAGGGATATCACTGGTTCAAAGTTTGAGACTTACAAGAAATAACAAGGGAAATGGCAAGTGGATTTTATTCAGGGATATCACTGGTTCAAAGTTTGCGACTTACAAGAAGGTACCGTCGCTTCATCGCTAGAAATAGGACCTCTTATAATGCAGCTAGAAGAGTAAATGAGGGTAATGCAATTACAATGTGTTCCTTTTTTGCCCATGAAGAGAGAGAAGTACCATTTGCTAATACAATAAGAAGGGAGAGTATCGAAGAAATTCCCTCTTATGTATTTGAAAAAAGAAAGGGAGGGATTTTGTCTATCCTCCATGAACTCCCACCCGTACAAGGTACACATGCAGCTGCTTGGCCTTTGGTATATTCGTGCACTTTAAGTCACTCATTAGGAGGGATGACACATGAGTGTCGGTTTTGTGGAGCACAGTTATGGGCAAGTGAAAAGAAGATGAGTTGTGGACAGGTTCTTGGCAAATATTGTTGTAAACATGGGCGTGTGTCTATTCCTTCACTTGCTGAACCACCTGAGCCATTAAGGTCTCTTTTGATTGGTAGTGACACTACAAGTAAAAAATTTCGAGAAAACATCAGGGCTTATAATAGTGTGTTGGCTTTTTCATCATTGGGTGTACAAATAGATGACTCTCTCTTTCACAATAGTAGTGTCTATACTTTTAAGGTGCATGGGACTGTTTATCATCGGATTGGGTCCTTGGTCCCCAATAATATGTACAAATAGATGACTCTCTCTTTCACAATAGTAGTGTCTATACTTTCAAGGTGCATGGGACTGTTTATCATCGGATTGGGTCCTTGGTCCCCAATAATATGTACAATCCTAAGCCACAGTTTGCACAGTTGTATGTGTTTGATACTGAGCACGAATTACAAAATCGACTAGGTGTCATGAATGGATTGGAATCCACAACCCTAGAAGCACTTCAATCGATGATGCACACTTCTAATCCATTTGCACAAGCTTTTAAGTATGTGGGAAGAATGTTGAGTGACAATCCAAGTTTGGATTTGAAAATGACTATATGTGAGACGAAATCCACATCTAGGCAGTACTCAATGCCAACAGCTTCCGAGATTGCTGGTATCATGATTGGTCAAGGTGATGATCATAATGTTGGTCTTCGTGATATTTTATTGCATACTCGAGAAGGCACATGCAAACACATCTCTAATTTGCATAGGCGCTATATGCCTCTTTTGTACGTCATGTTATTTCCAAGAGGGGAGGATGGATGGCACTTGAGAATCCCTTATGCTGATGCACAAGTGAGTGCATTGAGAAATGGTCATTGTGTGACTCAACGACAATACTATGCTTATCGATTGCAAATTCGCCCAGATACAAATGCATGCTTGCTACGTGGTGGAAGGTTGTTGCAACAGTTTATGGTTGATGCCTATTGCAGTGTTGAAGAGTCACGATTATCTTGGCTATGCTATAATCAAAAAAGTTTGCGTTCAGGGGTTTATAGTGGTTTAGCAGACATGCTTCATGTGGAAGAAAGTGGAAGTGGTATTGCAGGAAGGACAGTGGGAAGTAGAATAGTGTTACCTTCCAGTTTTACTGGTGGGCCACGACAAATGTATCAACTTTATCAGGATGCCATGGCAATTGTTCGTTCAAAGGGTAAGCCCGATTTATTCATTACTTTCACCTGTAACCCAAAGTGGCCAGAGGTATTAGATGCTTTACTCCCGGGGCAAAGTGCATGTGACCGGCCTGACTTGACTACTAGAGTATTTCACCAAACAATACATTGTATAGTGATTTCCCTCAACAATGGGTTTGGAACTCCAGGTTGAAGAAATGGACCAAAAGAAAGATTGGAAACACTATAGGGCGCATGTACTTTGTAGCTCCTTTGGCAGGTGAGGCATACTATGTTCGCCTACTTCTTACAATATGTAAAGGATCTAAGTCATTTGAAGATTTGCGTTCGCTCAATGGTCATATCTATCCTTCTTTCAAGGTAGCTTGCATTGCTAGAGGAATACTGGAAGATGATTCTGAATGGGTTGCATGTATGGAGGAAGCATCATCTATGCAAAATGCCTTGTAATTGAGATGTCTTTTTGGTACTATATTGCTATTTTGTGAGCCTTCCTGTCCAGGAATATTGTGGAAGAGATTTCGAGAAGAAATGATAGAAGATTTTCTATACCAGTTATCGAGAAGCAGGGGTCAGTTTATTGGTATTGAACAATTAGCTGAAACTCATGCACTACTATATTTAGAAGAAATTCTTCGTGCTCAGCGACGGACATTGGCAGATTTTGAAGGAATGCCTGAACTAAACAGAACTGATTTAGAAGTCTTGGGTGAAAATACATTGCTTTTGGAAGAGAGATCTTTTGATACTGTGGAACAATATAACCTATCAAGTGCTATGGAGTCAACATTAACAGATAGCCAGCGTGTTGCTTTCGATGCTGTAATGCATGCAATTGCGACAGATGCAGGTGACATTTTTTTCTTGGATGGTCCGGGGGGATCGGGCAAGACCTATTTGTACAATTGCTTGCTTGCGCGAGTACGTGGACAAGGGTATGTTGCTTTGGCCACTGCATCGTCAGGTATTGCTTCTCTACTCTTGGCGAATGGACGTACTACACATTCTAGATTCAAGATACCTCTGGAGCTAAACAATTCTTCAACTTGCAAAATCCCTGTACATGGACAACTTGCTGAGGTTTTGAGAGTTTATAAGCTCATTATTTGGGATGAGGCTCCAATGATTCATCGTTATGCTTTTGAAGCATTGGATAGGAGCTTACAAGATGTATTATTCTCAGATAAGCCATTTGGTGGAAAGGTTGTATTAATGGGAGGAGATTTTAGACAAATCTTACCTGTTATTATGAAGGGAAGACGTGAGGATATTGTTAATGCAGCATTGTGTCATTCCTTTCTATGGAACTCTATCAAAGTTCTAAAGTTAACTGGAAATATGCGTATTCAATCAAGCAATACTAATGGATGC
The DNA here is from genome assembly GCF_041138505.1 of Cibotium barometz. Lineage (NCBI taxonomy): Eukaryota > Viridiplantae > Streptophyta > Polypodiopsida > Cyatheales > Cibotiaceae > Cibotium > Cibotium barometz. The sequence continues at coordinate 24,680,503 of NC_141063.1, read as the reverse complement.
AATGAATCTAAACAGTGGGTCATGAATATTGGGAATGGAGTGGATTGTAGCGATGATAATACGATGGTGACACTACCAAGCAATGAATCTAAACAGTGGGTCATGAATATTGGGAATGGAGTGGATTGTAGCGATGATAATACGATGGTGACACTACCAAGTAATATGGTCTTGCAAAGATCGACTCTTAAAGACTTGGTACATTGGGTATACTCTGAATTGGCTATCACTACGACATATGCTTCATACTTTAGTGAGCGTGCTATTCTTGCTCCGATAAACAGTCAAGTGGATATTGTGAATAAGACAGCTTTGGATGCAATGCCTGGTGAGCCTAAGCAATATTTCAATGCAGATTCAATTCTTGAAAATGATGAAAATTCATTCCTATATTCCACAGAATTTTTGATTACAATCGACCTTCGGGGCGGATATCCACCTCACTGCTTGGTTTTAAAGTTAGAAGCTCCTGTTATTTTGCTTCGTAGCTTGGATCCAAGACGTGGACTCTGTAATGGTACACGGATGATATGTAAGGCCTTTCACTCTAAAGTCTTGGAGACTGAAATCATCACTGGTACTAAAGTTGGCGAAAGAGTATTTCTTCCATGGATTACCTTTATATGCAGCGAGGCCCAACTACCATTCACCATGAGGCGGAGATAGTTTCGCGTCCGGCTGGCATTTGGCATGTCAATAAACAAATCACAAGGCCAAACCCTAAATGTCTTGGGGTTGTATTTGGTGACTCCAGTGTTTACTCATGGACAACTGTATGTCGCGTTGTCACGAGCACGGTCTCCTCATGCTGTGAAGGTGTTACTTGAGGATAATGCTAATGTGGAGTGTTCATTTGATGATCTTCAAAGTTATACACCTACAACAAACAATATTGTTTATAAGGAGATCTTGATGACTTCAGAGTGACAAGTCAGGTTTCTTATTTAAGTTCTGCAATTTGATTAATTTTGTTGTGATTTCTTTTTTTATACATATTTGTCCATGGTAAAAGTACCTATTTTTGTTGTTTATGTTTTGACAGACATGTCTAAGATTACCTTTACATTAGACATGCCTTTGTCGAGGATAGTAGGTGAGTTATTCTCTATATTTGCTTAACTTTTCTTGATTACAAAGTATGGAACATGACATTCTATACTAATGTCTATCTGTACAGAGCCACCGCTATGGTCAGCTCCTATTACTGCAGGTCACGTAGCAGGGATTATGATTGATGCTTATAGGGATGGGTAAGTATAAGTGTAATTGTTAGGCATTGTATGAATATTTTTTGAACCTATATATAAATAATTGTATAACCTATTTGTTATGCTTTGATTTTAGGATATTACATGACATTGATACGTTTATGGTAAGAGTTATCGACGAAGGTATCGAGATGTACGGGATTGGTGTTCCTGATGAGGAGTGGGGTGTCTATTTGTTTTGGAGAGAGATGGACAGATGCTTTGCATCATTTGAGGGGTATTCAGTACCCGATGAGTGGTTGTTTCTTACATCCATCATGACCATTGGTATTCGTTATGCGTTTTATACTAGAGCTCCTCATGTACCATCCACTCGATGTTCTATTGTATGAGGTAATTTTGATTATGTTTTTCTATTGTAAGATTTTTTTGAGATTTTATTTATCGATGTGTCGTTATGTGCAGATTTGATTTATCATTGTTTCGTTTGTGCAGGTCCTTTGCATTCATCGATAGTAGAGCATGTGCGGGATGGATCACCGCTTTACAATAGAGAGCGTATTGTGATGAGGAGACAATTGAATGATCCTTCTCACAAGAGAAGAATTCAATTTGTTGATTCTGACATCACTGACTGAGAATACGTATTTTGTGGTGCATTTTGAGAATATGTAATATTGGTCCTTTTTTGCATCTTCGTATGCTACATTACTATGATATTTTTGTTTTCGCCATAAATCTACGAGACATGGATGTTATTTTGAGATATGTATATATGAAGTCACTTGAAATAATGTATTGTGTTTACTTAAAACATGACCTAAATTGGAAAACTGAGTTTATTTTTTCTAGAACTCTACCTGCCGCCGCCGCAGCAACGCGCGGGTCCAATACTAGTTAAATTTAGGGGGCAATGGCCTCCATGTGAATGCGGTCTTATGGACCCTAGTGCTTGATGTTATTCCTTTTCTATTGTAAAAGAGACAAACAATCCACCATTGGGGATAGGGGTGTCTCAGCTTGATTGAAAGCTTGACCTTCAGTCTGTCAGGATTCCAAAATTGCCAAATGTTATCATGTGAGAGAGGAAGGCTCTGTGTGCGTGTCGAGCATAATTTTCATCTTTACGGAAACAAAAATGTATATATGTATATTTGTACATACACATACACACTCGTAACACCTCCACACTCTACTCCTCTTAATACATCATTGTATACACTTCACTCTATCTTCTCTTTTATTTTGAGCAAGAGTTGTAAGGGCATTTAGTCCATTTAGACTTTTACTTTTTGAGTTTTGGGTGGCCACAATGCATACATCTTGCTGGATTTATGAGTTAGTTTCATTATTATAGAGGAAACTCTTATGCATGATAGAAAGTAGACTTGGCTCAACTTGTGTGTGTGTGTGTGTGTGATTATGTTATGAATTGTGCCTCTTACTTGATTGCTTCCATGTGTGTGTGTGTGTGTGTGTGTGTGTTGTACCTCTTGCTTGATTGCTTCCATATGTGTGAGAGAGGGAACGAGAGAGCAAGAGTGAGAGTGAGTGAGAGTGAAAGTCGGAGATGGCACATCTATTAGAGTGAAGCATTGGGGTGGCTGACACATAGAGCATTGCAGAGGAGAGTAGTGAGTGACCAAATGAAATTTGTGCCTCAAAACTCAGGTCGGCATAGGCAACAAGTAAGTTCCCTATGAACACATTGCATTCATTCTAGCCTAGGCTTGAGTCCATGGTAACACCTTTGGTGCCGTTTACATGAAACGGCTTGTTGCCTTTCCTCTTTTATGTTGCTAATATAGCTCCATAGATGAGATATACTTACCCATGACTCATGTGAGCATGGTATGGTGGTTGTGTGTGTATGTGAAGAAGAAAGGGTTCATTGAAAGAAGAAAGTTAGTTTTCATGTTAATTATTTTGAATTGAGGGGTTGTGAGGATGGGAAATTTTAGGGAAACCTTGTCAATGGGTGTCACTACATAGATTAAGTTATTTGATTTTTCATCAATTTTTATTTTTAAAATTTGCTTAATTTTTATAAAAACATATTATTTTGTGAAAATTATGCTTATACTTTCAATTAATTGCTTGATTAGGTGCACATGACCTTAAATGATTAAATGAAACCCCCCAAAAAAAAAAGCTCGAAAGCTTGACTTTTTTCCAAAATTCAAGTAGAAATTGCATCAACGAGAGCCATCATTATACTAAAAGAAGAAAGATGAGATAGGAGCTTCCCAAAAGGATAATAAGGGCAAGGCAACCCCTTAATGAAAAGGATGACAAAGGCTTAGGGTTTGAAATGAAAGAAGGAGACTCCAAAGGGAGTGAGGGGCAAACCAACTCCGAGGAGACTGAATCCACTGAAGAAGAAGAGGAAGAAAATAAAAATATTAATAAGGAAAATGATGACGAGTCAAGAAAATTATAAAAATATTGATGAGAAAAATGATGATGAGTCAGGAAAATGATCTAAGAGCTCTAAGGAGAGGAGGAGGAGGAGGATGATGGAGATGATAACAGGGGAGGAGGAAATGATGGAGCACCCTCATGAGATAGATAAGGAGGAGCCCCCCTAAGGATAATGGGGATAGGGTAGATGGAACTAACAAATAGGAGCCACCTAAGGATAATAGCAGGCCTAGGGTGATATATACAGGGCTTGAGAAACCAAGCACTAGAGGTAAAGACACAAGGGACAAGGAGGCAACAAACAAAAGAGCCAAGTGAGAGAAGACAAAACTAACAAAAGGCAGTAGTAGTAAAAGTAAGCAAGGAACTAAGTAATGCAACAAACAAAATAGCCAAGTGAGAGAAGATAAAACCAGCAGAAGGCAAAGTAAGCAAGGATTAGGAACTAAGTAATGCAAACCTTTGAAGTCGCAATTAACAAAACATCACAAGTCACAATTAACAAAACATCAATCTAGGAGTCCCAAACAACACATCAATCTAGAAGTCACAATTAACAAAAAATCAACCTAGGAGTCACAAATGCCAAAGAGCAATGTGCCAAGAAAGGTATGGATATTTAAGAAGATCATAGAGGATCCAATAGGAAGATGCCATATATGTCATAATTAAAAGTATAAATACTTGAGTCCTCATGTATTAGGGTTCTTTTTGAGAGGATGTTGAATTGTAATACATTTATACTTGAAGTTTGGTATTATTCATTTAGTCAGTTCATTCATTCAATGCTACTTGTAGTCATTATACTTTCCAACTCTCAATATAATTGGCACTTTTATAATTGTGTATCTTGATCAGGAGTGTCTTGAGCGAGAGTTACCGAGAAGAGCAAGTGAGCTGGAGTGAGAATCTCAGTGATACTAGTGAAATTGAGCAAGTCATCCTATATGGTAACTACAATCTACTTGGCTAAATCCCTATCTCGATACTAAGATTCTCTCGAAAGTAGACAAAGCCTACTAGCTTATCTGAGTGTGCTAATGAGTGACAATTGACAATTCTTTGTAAAGCCAACAAGCTAGGATAGTCTAAGACTATATCTCCGGAGAAGATCATCATCTACACCCACAACAATATGGCCAAGCTAAAAGCACAAATGAAATCTTATATGCAATCCTCTCCAAGATACTAGAGGCATCTGCCCCATAAGTTGGGAGCCAAAATTATGCTCTATGGGCCTCTTCGTGGTTGTTACACGCCTTTCTGGCTTGCATTCTAGCTTGACATAATCATATGACAATGGAACACTAGGTTCCAAGCCTCCAAATTGTAGCTCAAAATGATCTTCAAGGAACCCCCCTCACCAAATGACTCATTATGTTCACCAAATTGCAGCTCAAAATGAACTTCAAGGAAACCCCCTCACCAAATAACTCATTATGTTCACCAAATGGGAACACCTAATGACTTGCACGAGGGGAAGAAGTGAGAATACAAGAGCCAATACCAAGGTGTGCTTCTAGCCATCTTGAGTAAGCAACGCTCTAGGATCCTCTACCTTGGCCTTGCTCATCCCACCAATGGTGCTACACCAATGGTGCTACTCCAATGGTGCCTTTGCAACCAAATGGGTAGAGAGAGCAAAGAGGAGACAGTTATAGAAGAGCTCAATCTCTATTACAGCACATATGGTGCTTGCAAGAGGGTGATGAAGAAAAGATAAGTAACTGAGAGAGAGAGAGAGAGAGAGAGAGAGAGAGAGAGAGAGAGAGAGAGAGCATGTGCAAGCATAAAGCAAACAACCAACCATCCACAATCATGCATTAACAAGAAAGAGAGTAAGCATGCAAGCTATCAAAACACAAGAGCAAGAGAGAAGACTTGGGATAGTCCCTTTCTCATTACTCCTAATAACTTATGCATAACCTCATATTTACAATCCTCATATTTACAATGTTCAACCACCGCCCACAAAATGTCTAAGGTCCCAAAAAGCAAGTGAGCTTATCCTAGGTTCTATGTATGTACAAAAACCATCTTAGTCAGCAAAGCACATGTCATAGGCTCATCTAGATTCCATAATCATATATCTCATTAAGTGCTAGGCACAATGACAAAAAAAGTTAATTACAAAGTGGATAACCACTCATTAGAAGTAATGTGATTACAAAAAGTGGACGACTACACATTGGAAATAGTGTGGTATTGATTACCACATTGCACTCTCTAAGTGGATCTCCACAACATAACCAAGCAAGATTTGGAGCTTCTTTCACATAATCTTTCACACTATGCAATAACAACTTGTGTTTACTACATTGTTGGGAGTGTAATGCTCCTTACATTATAAGCTTAAGGACTTGTAAGACTAGAACTTTGATTCTCCACCCAACAATATCCCAAATGGACCCTAAACTCATGGTTATATAGGCCTAAGTGATGCATGACCTTCCAACTTCAGCCCCTTGACCTTTCATTGGCCAGGCATGGCCTTTTCATTCACCAATGTCCCTTCAACTACCCTAGAAGGGGGCACCTACTTCTGTGGCCCTTGGGCTTCCATTGTGCACTATTTACTTCCATTGTGCACTATTTACTTCCCTTTTACTTTAACTTTAATGCCTATTAACCATTGCTTTAGGTATTTCCCATAAATTCCTTCAACCTTATTTATATGTAAAAGGTAACCTTATTTATATACAAACCTTTTACATATAAATAATCTTTTCTAGTCTTACCTTTTACTGTTTCCTGTCAGTCTCAAACAGGGAGAGTACGAGTTGCAGAATGCCTATGACTACATAATGTTTCCTATACACCCTCTAATACTCAATTTTGTAAGGATTATTATAGTGTCTAAACTCTTTGTAAATGAAGAACTGAGCATTAACTTAGAAGTTTCATAAGAGTTGTTGGATTTTAGCAGCGGTAATTCATAATGGTACAAGATAGCATATGGTGGTTGGAAAGATTGGAGGAGCCAAAGAACAAAATGTATACTTGCACTTATAAACATAAGACAATGGTAGTTTCCATCCTTTTGGCATAGTCGAATTGTATTCTTAGGCTCTTAAGTACTTAAAGGAAATGATACATAACACTTGGAGTGATGTCCATGTTGATTTGGTCAACTATCTTATAATGGAAGCTTTCACGTGGCTAGTAACCAGCTCTGTAGGACTCAACCAGACATGGAGCTAAGTGATCTCGACATGTCATAGATTTAAGCAAGATGTCACGTAGGTACTCCCAATCTATGATAAATAACTCCCAATCTATGACCCAATGAGTCCGTCTGCGCAGCAGCAAAGAATGAACACAACACACTGATGAGACCAATCCATAGAGACTGGCAATAGACTGTTGGACCTAGGCACAGATGACAATTGCTTGAATGAGGATGAGTTTGGTGATGCAGATCCCAATGCTCGATTCAAGACTGACGTCTCAGAGCACGAGGTCTCACGTGAGCCCATTTTGTAGCTTTTTGCTCTAGGACCCAAACCTTAGACCATCCTTAGGAGTTTGCACCACTGTTTAGACTCACATCCAGCCACTCCCATTGCTAGTGTTACATCTTTTATGCCCATGTAGAGAAGAGTATAGTTTAGTTCTTCTCAGTAGAAGGTTGGGACTTTCATAGGGGCGGCAGTCCGTAGAGTCTGCCAAGCAGTCTGTAGCGTCTGGGATCTTCAAGGATCTCAAAGCGCTAAGCTTTGGGGGAGAGGAAAAGGAATGCAAAAAAGATGCAATCAACATTTTCTTACAGAAGTGGTTACACTTGCATAACCTCAGGCATATGCCAGAGGATGTAAGGCCCATCGAGGCAAGTTTTTCCTTTGACGAGAAAAGCATATAAATGGTGGATAAGTTTGGCCAATAGTGCTAGACGCCTTCGTACTTGGGTAGATTTTTAGATAACATTTTGCAAAGAATTTTTACCAATTAGTGAGCTTTAGAGGTCTTGACGACGTGAGTGGAATAAGTGCTCTAGCCCTGGCATTTCACGCACCCAAAATATCTCAAACTATCGAGAAATAGTGCTAAAAGTAAAGGGAATCGATGCATTCCAAACTTTTTATGGGTTGTTAACCCAATTCTAGAGTTAACAAGATCTACCGCCATTATATTACATCAAGGAGTCACGATAGATACACCAAAGGGTCATACATTCAAGATATGAAGCAATAGTGTCCAAAGCTATAACTTGGATGGGCGCCCGTAATGGTGTGACACGGAGTAATTATGGCGATTCCCGCTTCAAGAGCATGTGGTAGCAAGTTAGGATGAAGTCCTAAGTGATGTACTTCATGGATATATTATGAGAGTAGTCATTGTAATAGCATTAGGCCTCTTATGAGCCTAAAGTGCCTGGCCGCGCCAGTCTAAGTGACTGTGAACATTTATGGCCATGTATATAAGTCAATATCTCTCATAATACAACATACTCTCCCATTGTGCAATTAAGTCTTGTTCTTGCTAATCTCTCTCCCTAATGCATGCTAGTGAGTGTGTGTGAGTGAAGTGAGGTGATAGGAGGGACGAGTACCTATAGTGCAACGCGACGGTGTGACAACGCTCATGAGAGGCATGGTGGAATTGCTTCTCAAGGAGTTTTAGAGCTTGGAGACCTCAAGGGTTACGAGCTCGGCCATTGGAAAGATCCTCGTGATAGTTGCGGTTCACTAGGTAATCTCTTTTTATGTTTCAAGAAGGGTTAGGGTGAGCCTTAACATTTTTGGCGCCGCTACCGGGGAGCCATCCCTTAGCTTTTTCCATCGTTTTTCCTCTAATCTACGCATTGTCCATTTCCCATTATCTTGATTAATGGTTTCCCATGAAAAAGATGTGGATTTGATGGTGATTTGTATGTGATTTGGTGTAGAATAGCTCTCTTTTTTGTTTTTGTAAAGAATGTTTTTTGCTTAATTTTTAGCTTAATTTATTATTTTTGTTGTTGTTATTGTGGTTTTTCATGTTCTTAGGGCTTGCTCATAGTTTGTATTAGGCTTAGTTTGCATCCATTGCATCAAACAATGCAATAGAATGCAATTTTTAGTGAATGTTAGCTCTCTTTAGTGTTAAACATAGAACTAAGATCATTAATTTTAGTTAAATTGTGTGTTTGTTGTTGAAATTATTTGGATTAGAGTATTAGCAAGCATTAGGAGTAGCTTAATCTTTTAAAAAAATCTTAAAACTATAAAAAAACCCTTGAATTTGACTAATTTCTCTTAATGGACTGGTTTTTATCATTAAGGGTGATTAATCTTGTTCAAGAGGCAAAAAATTTAGAAAATGTGTTAATTGGGATCTAAATTGATCATATGAGTAGTTGAAATTGGTGTTTTTAAGTGTTTTAAGAGCATTTAGATGCATCAAAACACCTAATTATAGTAATTTTTTTATTAATTGGAGAAATTTGACTCTCGTTACTTAATTTTATCTTAAAAGATAATTAAGAGTCTAATTAATTCTCTATTTTAGATTAACTTATATATTTGTTGATGCACAAAGATTAGCATTCCCTTGTTCTATCCAATGATGTGTTTAATTGTATGAATTAATTAAGGATTAGTGGTTAATTAGAGTCCTTGATTAGTGTAAAAGAGAGAACGATTAGTGAAAGAATTAATCTTTGATTAATTCTTAATCACTTTTTTATATAACTCATTAAGGCTAATGAGCATTCAATGAGTAGATGCTCGTGAGTTGTCAAATTATCTATTTTGGGGGTCCTTTATATGAAGGGTGTAAGGGGTGTCATAAAAGGTTGACTTTTTTTAATTCTCACTTACCTTTTTGGGAAAATGCCGATATCTTCTTAATTTTAAATTCAAAAAATATTTTTCCCAAAAAAAGAAATTCGTATTTTCCACTAGACTCTTTTTTTTTTTGAAAAATGGTTCTCATCATGAACCATTTTTACAACTTCATGGCCTAAGGGCTCACGTCCTAGGAGCCCGCGCGCCGAAAAAAAAATCAAATTTAATTTTTCTGTGAAATCTGGTTCATGACGTGAATCATTAAAGGTTGATGGTATGAGGCCCTTCATTCACGTGACCAAAAAAAAAACGAATAATTTTTCCGTGAAGTTCGCGGAGTTCACGATGTGAACTGTTAAGGGTTCACGATGTGAACTGTTAAGGGTTCATGGCATGAGACCCTTCGTTCACGCGACCCAAATTTTTTTAAGAAAAATCCATGAAGTCTGCTAGTTCACGACGTGAAAGGGGGTCCGTCGGCCAAAAAAAAAGGACTCTGGAAAACACTCCTCTTTGGAGGCTCGTATCTCCTAAATCATATATCCGATGAAGGCGCTTCTAGGGCTCATCGAAAAGTTGACATTGAGCTCTTCGACTTTGGACTTAGCTGTCTAAAGTCAAAATGATCATTTTGGCCTCTGACCAATAGCCTCAAAATCCAACCCTTAAATCAAAGCAAAAAACAACCCAAAAACCATGAAAAATCACAAAAAATATCGCAAAAACGACGATGAGCCATATTCAGGCTACCTTTTGAGGGTCTAAATGACAAAATCACGGATGACTCAGGCAAACAAAGTTGTACTCCAAAAATACTACAACTCTCTCATACAAAGTTTTTCAAAATTCCTTTTGGAACAACCTCAAAAATGTGTTGCGAAACATGGAAAAAAAAATTGGAATTTTTTTTTGTCTTGAGACAGTGATGGAAAATAGGTTTTAGGACCCCGTATTCCATCCAGGAAGTTACTATCATACGCTTTTTTCAAAAAATTATCTCTAAGGTCGTTTGCGTGTGTATACCGCCTAAGCTAATTATGGCGAACGGATACCCGTTTTGACCTAACGAAGAGAACACCAGGCCTCTTGAGGCTGTAACGGGCTGTGAAAGAATATAAAAAGCAAAAATAAAAACTGTGTTTACTTATTAATAAGGAGCATTTACGCAATCAGACATGGCAGCGATAGAGGGATTTCCAGGGATCACACAAGGATTGAACCCAATGGCTGACACCTCCGAGCCATTGAGATCTATGCCGCAAATGCATCTCCCAATACCATTGGCCATGCCTATAATAAGCATGTCATCAGGTTTTACACCCCCTATCACTTCGATCCCATCGGCGGGCTTTGGTCCCTTACCTAACATTTCCACAAATCCTATAGGTACACATCTAGGAAGGGGAGTAGCCCAAGGACTCAGTAAGTCTCTCCCAACAACAAGAGCACTCACATACGGCCTCAGTGAGACTCATACAGAAATGCAGCCGTACAAATTTCCAAAAGTATGGGCAAATATGATAGAACAATAGACCCTGTTCAATTCAGACCCAGACATCCTTAATGCCTCTACAAGTGAGGAACGAAATGCCTTGTATTGAGTGCAATCACTACAACCATCCCAATCCTCATTGTGCATACAAGGCACCTGTTTTTCTATACTATATATATTGTAAAATCTTTGACCACCATGATACTAAAAAGTGTCCCACTACATCCATAATTGACTCAAAACCTCCATCTCCCATGCACCAAACAGAATTAGTCCAAAGGGTAGAAACTGCTCAGGAAGTAGTTAATCGAACACTTCAGTGTTTCTATTGTCGTGGACCTCACAAGGTGGCAGACTGCATAGTTTGGAATACTTCCATGCTCATAGTCACTCACACTGTGACCCATGTGTGAACAATGTGGCATTGATCACATGTTCCAAGATTGCCCAAGACGAGCTGCTTCAATGCAACTTGTCTCACAAAATATAACTCTTAACATCTTAAGTGTACAAAATGGAAAAACTTTCACGGTACCCTTGAATGTGCTTACATGTTTACAAGCCAAGGTACGAGAAACAGTAAAAAAGAATGCAAAGACAATACCTCAACACGGGTAGAAGAACATGCTTTGAAGCAGAACCTAAAACAGAAAGCAAAACCTTCTAAACTCGAGAAAGACAAGGGATAACAAACTATCAAAACCAAGGTTGAATTAAAGAACAAATAAAAGAAGCCTGTAGAGGACATAAAACCAAAAGGGGACATAAACCCAAAAAAGCCAAAAGCTATACATGATGCAAAAGCATCCACCTCAAAGACCACTACATAAACCTCAAAACCCATATGTGCGACACATGGTATAAACGCCCAAAAGAAAATTCGATCTTGTTGCATGGGCAAACGTAATGAAAAACTGACAATCCCTAAGTGAGGATGAAACAAGTTCTGACTCTCCACTCATTGCACCACATAGACCAATCAAGAAACTAGAACCCATCCAACCACCCCAAATTGATAATAATGATCACATGCCATATGCGAAATGCAAAAAGCAAGCTCAGGAGAGCATGCTTAGCATGGTTGAGTGTCTTACAAGATCACCGGTTGTGATTGAGCCTCGTAATGCCAATCCTAAAAAAGCAACCAAAATACAAAGCCCAGAGGAGTATCGCTTTCCCTTTCAAGAGGAAGACATACTTTCTACAAAAGAGTCTTTGAGATAGATTGCACAAACTATACGCTCGAGAAAGCACGTGAGAAATTCAATGATTCCCTTACAAGATTAAAACAATCTCTCAAAAGCTCATTTGGAGAAATGCACTTCTCTCATGTGGTGAAGCTAGCATAACATCAGCACTTACACCTTTAAGGGCTCAACATGAGTTATACCAAGACATAAAGAACTCCATAGAACAGGACTGTGAGGATTCGCAAGCTTCCAAACAGACCTCATGTAGAATTGTCAGAGGGCCATGTGTGCCAGTGTACACATTTGGTACTCTTGAAAAAGCTAAGAGCTAAAATGAGGATGAAAGTGAATGGAAATATGAAACAGACACGGGATCTGAATCTGAAACAAAAACTGAAACATCCATGGTTCCTTTGGAAGATTCTATCATTGTATGGCTGGATTTCCCTACAAGCAATGATATTAAGTGCAAACGCGCATTGATTAGCCCTCGTGCTAGTCATAACATCATGACAATATACACTTGGGTGTCATTGGGACAACCTAAACTCATCCCTACAGACAATAGTCTTGCAAAAGGAGCCAATGGACAAAACATTAAAGTTCTAGGTTACTTTAGCTACACTACTCAAACAATCGATAGCGATATGGAATTTACATTCTATGTTACCCTAGATTCCCTTGAGTATGATGTCACCCTTGGTGGAACTTGGATAGGTGAATCGTTGTATTCAATAGATGAATCCATGCAAATAGTCACCTTGAACACTCCCTGCAGGCAATGTACAATTGCTATTATAGGAGGAAGAGACCTTGGAAGAGCTGGAACTTCCAACATATCTTACTGAAAAGATCCCTAGGATTTTGGTTGGATTGGAAATTTCAAATAAAATCACCATAACTCCAACACAGCTTTATCCAACACGATAACACAATCTCATGACCCTCGAGCTATGGGATTTGTTAGGTCAACCAACACTCACGGTACATCATGAAAGAATTCCCTTTACACAAGACTTGAACATGCCATGTTTGGGGTACTTTGAACATACAATGTATATTGAAACTAACTCCCTTACTTGTACAAGTTTTTTGTGTCGAAAACAGATTTGATCTTGGGGCATAAATGGACTATTGCTGCCCAAGCACCACTGTGCTTTGCTAGCGATAGAGTCATCATGATGGTCAACGACAAAAAGTTGACAATACCATACTGCAAAAGGAAGAGGATCCAACTTTAATGGATTTCTATGATGAACGCAAAAAGTTACAAGCCTCTTCCACAAAAGCCCCTCTACACAATGACCTACCATTTGCGTCAATAACGACCGACTCTGATAAAGCATCTACTCCTTCAACCCCACCCTCACCAATGAGGTTCAATGCCAAAACCTCGCAATCAACAGACATTCCTAAAGAAGTTCCCCCCATGCAACCATCTATCTCTAACAAGGAACTCAAAGGAAAAGCCCCGGAGCCTATGCCTCTTCAATGAAAAACCTCACCAAAGGAGACAACCACATGCTCGAAGGCCTCGTCATCGCGACAGCCACTCCAGAAGAGACTCTAGCCTCATCATCGTCACCAATGCCTACCAACCAAAGTCAAGGAGGGCCCCAAACCTTCCACATCAACTCAAAAGAAAACGCCACCAAGACAACCACAATCACGGTATCTTAATAGTATCAAGATGTGGGTCGAGAAGAAGCTACTTGTAGCTCAAGGCTACTATGAAGGTGCCAATCAAATTTGGGTGCCTCGAGAGTCAAAGCCTCTTCCTCAACACAGCACTCAGAGGCCAAGGAAAAAGAACAGTACTCCACAACACCGTCCACAAAAGCCTATGCGAGTTCCTCAAAAAAGAACTCCACCAAGTCAACAAGTGTGGGAACCAAAACACTACTGCAAGCACAAGGGTACTACCAAAGAAATACCGAAGCTTGGATCCCCAAGCACAAAGAAGGAAGCCTCAATACCAAGCACATCCGCCACATGTTTATAATGTTCATCAAAGATGGGTGCATGTGCATGCGCTTCAACAAAGAGGATACTATGATGGTAATCCCATCATATGGTTGCTAAAATTGAACAATGTGAAGAAAGCCTCACCACCGACTTCAACCTCAATAGCTTCAACTAAAGTTCGACAAGAATGGAGGCCCAAGCAACAACAAGCAAATCACTCAACCACTCTCATGCATTGCACCTACACAAGAGCTTGTGTGTTCAAGCAAACAACCAACAGTCTTACCTACTGCCTCAACAACATTTAAGCAACAAATTCAAGAATCAATACCCACATCTGTAGCGGAGACTTATGAGACCATCAAGGACAAAATAACAATGCTCTTTTCACCCCTTTGGATGTGAAAAATAAGTGCACAAGAACCTGTTGCTTGCCAGTCATGCCCTAGCTGACCCATAAAATTGATTTTAAAAAAAACCATCAAGGTCAAAACCTACAACTTCACGGGGTCAAAATCTACAATTTCATGAAATTCCATCTCACAAAATTACACTTCACGGAATTCCATCTCACGAAATTACCCTTCACGGAATTCCATCTCACAGAATTACCCTTCATGGAATTCTAGTTCACAACCTGCACTTTCATGGAATTCCATCTCATGGAACTACACTTACGGAATTCCATCTCACGGAATTACCCTTCATGGAATTCCTATTCACAGCTTGCACTTTCACGGAAACACAGAATATCCCTTCACGGGAATATCTCTTCACGGCCAAAAAACCTGCAATCTCATAGGATTAGGCCATTTCACGGAATATCCCTTCACGGCCAAAAAACCTGCAATCTCACAGGATTAGGCCATTTCACGGAATATCTCTTCATGGCCAAAAAACCTGCAATCTCACGAGTTCAGGTCTCGCACGAGTTCATAGTTTCATAGCTTAAGAACCTACACTTTCACAAATCAAGCCACATCACAGATTAAGCCATCTCACACATTAACACTTTCCCAGCGATCTTCAATACCCATTATATATTTAGTAAGCTTATAGCTTACTATTCGTTGGCTATGTTCATGTAGCAGTTGCTCCATGAGGACATATCCATTCTCATGCACTAGAGAACAATTGCACCAAAGCCTCACCACCATCGACAACTTCCAAGTACCTGTCTGGATGGGGGGGCTATGGTGGGCGAAAGCCTGGTCAATGGTACAACCCATCACCTAGAATTTTCCTTCAAATTACAAACCTCTCCAAACAACAAACCCATCTTCACAAATCGATGATCTTCAATCCATAGAGTGAAGATATCTATATTAGCCTCATAAGTCGACGTAATTCTTTCAATCCTCACCAACAAGTGGCTACTTCAACACAGAGTAGTTCAATAAGAGTCTATATGACTCAATTCTTGTACTTCATATATATTTGCTTCATAAAAGCACTTAAACACAGAGTAGTTCAATAAGAGTCTATATGACTCAATTCTTGTACTTCATATATATTTGCTTCATAAAAGCATTTAAATATACATAAAAACAGAAAAAGCACATGGGAAGAAGAAAGCAAGAACAGGTCCTACTCAATAACATTTGACAAGAATCCTGCCACACAAGGGGACATCATCGAAGGCCAATTTCTTCAAATGATGAATGTCGTTTCAATGAATCAAATGAGGAACTGAGAATCACCATCTCGTTTTGATGATTAATTCTACGTTCCTCTAGATCCTTCCCTCTCTTCTCTCCCATTTTAACATCTTTTAGCATTCCCACTAACACAAATTACATATAACATTGCTTATGATTGCCAAAAACAAAGTGAGCAAAAAGCCAAAAAATAAAAAAACATGCTCACACAATTATGCAATCATTCACAAACAAACCCCACTCCCCACCCCATTAGGAATTCCCAATAAACCACTAACCTCTTCATTCACAAACAAACCCCACTCCCCACCCCGTTAGGAATTCCCAATAAACCACTAACCTCTTCATTCACTAACTAGCTTTTCTTATTATTTCCAGAGGAACAAAGACCATTGAACAACATCAAAGCCATCGACAACGCTTGTTCATTCTCCCCACATAAAGGTCTTCAACATGATCACGAGGACGCGATCGCCATCAGGAAGGGGGGGATGTTAACCCAATTCTAGGGTTAACAAGATCTACCGCCATTATATTGCATCAAGGAGTCACGATAGATACACAAAAGGGTCATACATTCAAGATATGAAGCAATAGTGTCCAAAGCTACAACTTGGACGGGCACCTGTAATGGTGTGACGGAGTAATTATGGCGATTCCCGCTTCAAGAGCATGTGGTAGTAAGTTAGGATGAAGTCCTAAGTGATGTACTTCATGGATATATTATGAGAGTAGTCATTGTAATAGCATTAGGCCTCTTATGAGCCTAAAGTGCCTGGTCGGCCATAGTTTAAGTGAGTGAACACTTATGGCCATGTATATAAGTGAATATCTCTCATAATACAACATACTCTCCCATTATGCAATTGAGTCTTGCTCTTACTAATCCTCTTGCTAATATCTCTCCCTAATGCATGCTAGTGAGTGTGTGTGAGTGAAGTGAGGTGAGAGGAGGAGCGAGTACCCATAGTGCAACACGGCAGTGTGACAACGCTCGTGGAAGGCGTGGTGGAATTGCTTCTCAAGGAGTTGTAGAGCTTGGAGACCTCAAGGGTTACGAGCTCGGCCATTGAAAAGATCCTCATGATAGTTGCAATTCACCAGGTAATGACTCATGTATTACTGTGGTCACCTACAAAGGATTATCAGAGCTTGATACATCATAAATGCCCAGTGTGGGTGGAGGTTGTGGATTTCCCCAAATGCCTAGGGACTGCTTTGCCACAAATTGCTACCAATTTGGGAAAAGTTATTTGTCCTCCGAGGCCTAATGGCAATGGGAATAGGTTTTGCATTCTCTGGGATACGGATGTAACCACTCCTCCCTCAATTATGCTGCAAATTGATGACCTTACCATGGGTCCTGCGTTTTTTGAGTTGAAATGGGGCACATTTGCAGGTGCTTGTTTTACATGCAAAAAATTTAGACACATGGCCTTGGAATGCCCTCAAACGGATGTGTTTCAAGGAGGGTTAACACGGGTTTATGAAAGATCTTGAGCTAGATTACGAGAGTTATGTACAACCTAATGCTTTTGGCGAGGCAATAAAATATGCTCATATATTTGATGATATATCTCGCAAGTCAGAATCTGGTCCTAAGTAGATGACAAATGAGAGTGGGAGTACAAAATTTAAAATTCTTTCAAGGGGAGAAGGGACATGGTCAGGGTGAGCAAGGGGGACAAGGGGGACGTTGGTCTAAAAAACCACAAAAAAAAATAGAGAGAAAAACGCTACGAAACTCCAAAAACAATAGCAGTACGAGAAAGCAAAGAAAGAAAATATGTGCTTTCACTACTTTGAGGGGTGGAATAGCAAGGCGGCTTGTTGTCCCAAGCTAGGTGCTAAAGTAGGAAGTAGTTTTAGCGATGCCAAGAAGGATGGCAAATCCTCTTGGCAAGTTCATATGGTGCAAGTGTTACCTCTCCGATCCCCAGTTTAGAGAGGTATCAGTTTGCCATGCAAACCACACCCATGCTGTGCCGGTTGTTTTAAAGGCTATGTGGTAGCAGCCATCTTTTGGACTACACGATTTGGTTCGTTTATATGGCAGGATTGGTGACCATAGACTCACCCATTATGATCAACGATGGAGCCACACACAACATTCTTAACTACTCGTTAGTCAAAAATTTGAAGTTACCCAAGACTAAGAGTGGCCATAAGCACATAGTTTTGCTTACTAATGGTTATGACAAAACCGTTGGACACAGAGGTTTTGGGAGTGCCACTTGCTATGAAAAGCTACGAGGCTATGCTTGATTTCTAGGTTATGCATTTAGCTAGGGCAGATGCCTGTCTAGGCAGGGAGTGGTTGTATAATCTAGGCCCTACCCTACATCCTAGTTACCAAGATAATAGCCTAGAGTTCATGCATGAGGGTAGATGCATTACTTTGCATGGTGAGCATGATGTGCCAGCTATGCCTTTAATATCATCCATGGAGTCGTGCCATGCCTACAAGCTCGATTAGATTCAGGAGTATATATTTGTAACCTTTTGTATAATTTTGCTTCCATAGATGAAACATAACTATATAATGTTTCCGAAGATGAAACAATAAATTTAAATAACCTTGGACAAAACCCCTGTTTTATTTACATGCGAGCAAAACTTGAAAATATCCTAGGCTAAAAATGAGAAAAATAAATGGTAAGTACATAGATACTTTAAATTATTTATTGTGAGAGTATCGGGATGTTTTTTCCTAAAGATTTGCCAGATGGTGTCCCACCATCTAGGAAAGTAGACCACTCCATTGATGTTTTATCAGATTCCAAGCCTATAAGCAAGCCTGCTCCCAGATTTTGCAGTCCATTTAAAATCCTTAAGAAGATTGGTAGCTTAGCATACAAACTTGAGTTGCTGCCGAAGAGCTGTTGTGAGTACATCCTGTTTTTCATGTCAATAGAATACCAAAAATAGTGGTGGATCCTCAGGATAACATAGTTACTCCTGACATTTTGGTGGAACTTATTGGACCACTATCTCTTCCACATGAACCCGAGAGGATTCTCAAATTTAGGAATCGAAACACGAGAAATACTGTGTACCGAGATTGTTAATCCATTCCTAGGGTTAACAAGAGCTACTGCCATTATCTTACATCAAGGAGTCAAGGTAGATACACCAAAAGGTCATACATTTAACATATGAAGCAATGGTGTTCAAATCTACAACTTGGACGGGTGCTCGTAATGGTCCGATGGAATACTTCTGGTGATTTCCGCTTCAAGAGTGTGTGGTAGTAAGTTAGGATGAAGTCTCAAGTGATGTGCTTCATGGATATATTATGAGAGTAGTCATTGTAATAGAATTAGGCCTCTTACGAGCCTAAAGTGCCCAGCCAGCCATAGTTTAAGAGAGTGTGAACACTTATGGCCATGTATATAAGTGAATATCTCTCATAATACGAAGAACTCTCCCATTGTGCAATAGAGTCTTGCTCTTGCTAATCCCTCTCTAATCCATAATAGTGAGTGTGTGTGAGTGAAGTGAGGTGAGTGGATGGACGAGTACATGTAGTGCAATGCGGTTGTGTGACAACGCTTGTGGAAGGCACGGTGGAATAGCTTCTCAAGGAGTTGTGGAGCTTGGAGACCTTCAATTTGCTTCCATTGCATCAAACAATGCAATGGATTATATATAGAGTGTGGTAGGTTCAGTTTGCTTCCATTACATCAAACAATGCAAGGGATTGTAATTTTGTGATTTTTAGCTCTCTTTAGAGTTAAACATAAAGCTAGAATCATTAATTTTTGCTTGATTTGTATGTTTTTTTGTTTGATTTATATGAAATAGAGTGTTAGCAAGTATTAAGGGTAGCTTAATCATTTTAAAATATGTCAAAAATATTTAAAAAATCTTGAAATCGTCTAATCTTCCTTAATTGATTGTTTTCTATCATTAAGGGGTGATAAATCCACTTCAAGAGGCAAAAAAATAGAAAAATATATTTTTCGGGTTCAAATTCGATCATATAAGAGGTCGAAATTAGTGTCATTGAGTGTTTTGAGACCATCTAGATGCATCAAAACACCTAATTACATCAATTTCTTTCTCAATTGGAGGAATTTTTCTCGCTTTTGCTTATAGAAGAGACTAAAATTAAGAGTTTAATTAATCTCTAATTATGAACTAATTTACACATTAGTTGATGCTGCATATAGCTTAGTAATTTCATGCCCTATCCAATGATGTGCTCAATGGTGTGAATTAATTAGTGATTAGTGGTTAATTAGAGTCTTTAATTAGTCCAAAAGAGAGAAAGATTAGTGGAAGGAGTAATCTTTGATTAATTCTTAAGCACCTTTTTCCATAACTCATAAGACTAATGAGCATTGAATGAAAAGATGCCAATGAGTTCTCAACTTGTCTATTTTGGGAGTCATTTATGAAGGGTGTAAGGTGATGTCATAAAAGTGTTGACTTTTTTATTCCCACTTATCTTTTTTGGAAAATCGCCATATCTCCCTAATATAAAATTCAAAAAATATTCCCTCCACACAAGGAAACTCGAATTTTCCTCTAGACTCAATTTTTTTTTTTCCTGTGAAATACCCATTTCACGTTTTCATAAAACACCTCTTTCATGTTCGTGAAATAGGCCCGCGCGCAGAAAAAAAATCCATGAAATACTGATTTCACGTTTTCTTGTGAAACACATGTTTTTACATTCGTGAAATAATCCTGGATGTTAAAAAAAAATCTGCGAAACTCCATTTCACGGAGTGAAACCCTGCACTTTCATGTCGTGAAACCCTGAACTTTCACGTTGTGAAACAAGCCCATGTTTTAAAAAAATTAATTAAATTTAATTAAGTCCGTGAGATGGTTCATCACATTGGTGCCAAGGATTAAAACAAATTTATGGACCTTGAAAACAACCTTTATCCATGGCTTTTCAAGACAAGGTGATCGGTGGAGTGCAGTAAGAGAACTCTATTCGATTGAGCGAAAACAAAATGAAACCATTAGAGATTTTGTCCTTTGGATAAAAATCTTGGACTCACGATGTGAGCCATGGGAGAAACTAAATGATGCTTAATTGAAAAGGTGTTTCATAATGGGCATAAAGAAAAATAGCTTACACAACTTGATCATTGTATCCAATCTAGAAACATTCGATTAATGTTGTAAAGAAGCAATACGTTTAGATGACAACATGATGGAGGATGATCATGATATGAGATGCTCCTCATCTAAACCAAGTGAAGCAATGGCTAAAGAAAAATTGATCTCGGAATTGTCATTCTCTGAATTCTATGTAGCCTTGCTTAAAAGATTTGAACCGGAATCTCCAAGAGAGAATGAGCTCCCTCAAACCCAAAAATCCTTAATGTCTCTCAAAGTGATGCGCAAAATGCCTTGTGTCCATTGTCATCACTACATCCATCCCAATCCCCAATGTGCACACCCTAGGCCTATCTTTCTGTACTGCATATATTGCAAAGACTTTGGTCACGACACACCCCAATGTCCTAATTCACCTACAATTATCTCAAAACCTCAATCTCCCATGCCTCAAACGAAAACAATCCAAAGGATAGAAACTGCTCATGAAGCAGTTAAGCAAACACTTCGGTGCTTCTATTGTCGTGGACCACACAAAGTGGTAGACTACACAGTTTGGAATACTTCCATGCCCACAGTCTCACTGACACTTTGCAACCCATATGTGAAACGATGTGGCATTGATCATCACATATTCCAAGATTTTCCAAGGCGTGTTGCTTCAATGCAACTTGTCTCACAAAATACAACTCTTAACATCTTGAGTGTGCAAAACGGGCAATTATCCACAGTACCCTTGAATGTGCTTACACACTTATAAGCCAAGGCACGAGAAACTGTAAAAAAGAATGCAAAAAACACACTTCGCAATGGGTAGAAGAGCATGTTCTCAAATAGAAACCAAAAGCGGATACAAAACCTTCTAAACCCAAGAAAAATAAGGACCAACAAACTATAGAAACCAAGGTTGAAATAAAGGACAAAAGAA
This sequence comes from Cibotium barometz, assembly GCF_041138505.1. Classification (NCBI taxonomy): domain Eukaryota; kingdom Viridiplantae; phylum Streptophyta; class Polypodiopsida; order Cyatheales; family Cibotiaceae; genus Cibotium; species Cibotium barometz. The sequence goes on along the minus strand of NC_141063.1, from coordinate 24,658,800 downwards.
AGGAGCCTGTGGAGGACCTAACCCTAAAAGAACCAAAAACTACACATGATGCAAAAGCATCCACCTCAAAGGACAACCCTGAAACCACAAAACCCACATGTGCGACACATGATACAAAAGCCAGAAAGAAAGTTCGTTCTCGTCACATGGGCAAACATAATGAAAAACTAACGATCCAAGATGAAACAAGTTCTAGTATGTCACTTAGTGAGGACGAAAGACGTTCTGACTCGTTACTCACAGTGTAGCTCACAATCCAATCAAGAAACTAGAACCTACCCAACCACTTCAAATAGAACATCATGATCATATGACATATGCGGAACGCAAAAAGCAAGCTCAAGAGAGCATGCTTAGCATTGTTGAGTGTCATACAGGATCACGGGTTGTGATTGAACCTCATAATGTCAAACCTAAAAAGCAACCAAAGTACAAAAACCGGAGGAGTATCGCTTTCCCTTTCAAGAGGAAGATGTACTCTCTACAAAAATGAACTCATCAAACCAAGAAGAGTCATTAGAGGAAGATTGCACAAATGATCTAGTTGAAAAAGCACGTGAGGAATTCGATGAATCCTTTACAAAATTAAAGAAGTATCTCAAATCCTCTTTTGAAGGAGTTCTCTTCTCTCGTGGGTGAAGCTAACATAGCTTCAACTCTTGCACCTTCTTTAAAGGCTAAACATGAGTTATACCAAGATATCAAGAGCTACATAAAAGAGGGCTGTAAGGATTCACAAGTTTCCAAACAGACCTCACTTAAAGTGGTCAAAGGACCGAGTATGCCATTGTACACATTAGGCACTCTTGGAAAAGCTGAGCACCAAAAAGAGGATGAAAGTGAAATCGGAATATGAAACTGAAACGGGAACTGAAACTGAAAAAAAAAAGAAACTTCTATGGTCCTACTTGAGGAGTCTATCATGGTATGGTTAGATTCCCCTATGTTCAATGATGTTAAGCATAAACGTGCCCTCGAGCTAGTTATAACATCATGACAATAGACACTTTAGGACAACCTAAAATCATCCCTAAAGACAATGGTCTTGCAAGAGGTGCCAATGGACAACACATTAAAGTTCCATGTTGCTTTAACTATGCTACTCAAACAGGCAATGGAACTGTGGAATTTAGATTCCATGTTACCCCAGATCCCCTTAAGTATGATGTTATCTTGGGAGGAACTTGGGTATGTGACTCGTGGTATTTAATTAACAAATCCATGCAAACAGTCAACTTGAACACTCTTGCACAGACATGATGAAATTACTCTTACAGGGAGGAGGAGACCTTGGAGGATCTAGAACTTCCAACATATCTTACTCAGAATACCCCTAGAGTAATGGTTGGATTTGAAATTTACAATAAAATCACCACACTCCAAACACAACTTTATCCGACCACAACAATGAGAACACAATCTCATGACCCTCGAGTTATGGGATTTGTTAGGTCAACCAACACTAAAAGCACATCTAGAGAAAATTCCATTCATAAAAGACATCAACATGCCATGTTTGGGGTACTTTGAACAAACAATGTATATAGAATCTAAGCCCCTTACTAGCAAGTTTTTTTTGGTTGAGTATGTGTTGGAAGTAGATGTGATCTTGGGGTATAAATGGACTATTGCTGCCTAAGCACCATTGTGCTTTGCTAGCGATAAGGTCATCATGATGGTCAATGATACAAAGTTGACAATACCATACTGCAAGGAAGAGGATCCAACCCTAATGGATTTCTATGATGCTAAATGCAAAAAGCTACAAGCCTCTTTCTCGGAATCCCCCTCTACACAAAGACCTGCCATCTGCACCAATGACCAACTCTGATAAAGCATCTACCCCTTCACCTCCATCCTCACTAACAAAATCCAATGCCAAAACCTCACAATCAATAACTATTCCTCACTAAACAAAATCCAATGCCAAAACCTCACAATCAACAGCTATTCCTGAAGAAGTCACCCAAGATCAACCATCTATCTCTAAAAAGAAACTTAAGGGAAAAGCCCCAGAGCCAACACCTCTTCATCAACCAACCTCACTGAGGGAGAAAGCTGTAAGCTCAAAAGCCTCATCATTAGCACAGCCACTCCATAAGAGACCAAGCGTCATCGTCCAACAACACCCATAAGTCTCAAACCCACAACCTCAGTGCCAAACAATGTGAAGGAGGGCCCCAAACCTTCCACTTCATCCAAAAAGAAAACTCCACCACAACAGTCAAAGTCAAGGTACCTTAATGGTATCAAAATGTGAAAAGCAACTACTTGTAGCTCAAGGCTACTATGAAGGTGCCAATCCAAGCTAGGTGCCTTGATAATCAAAGACTCTTCCTCAATGCACAACTCAAAGGCTAAGAAAGAGTAAAAGTACTCCATAAAGTTGTCCACAGAAGCCTATGGGAGTTCCTAAAAGAACTCCAACAACTCAACAAGTGTGGGTACCAAAAAGATTACTGCAAAGCACAAGGGTACTACGAAGGTAATACCAAAGCTTGGATTCCCAAAGCACATCAAGAAGTCTCCTAAGCCTGCACAAAAAAACCTCACCACCAAAAGCATTAGCCACTAATTCATAATGTTTATCAAAGATGGGTGCCTATGAATGTGCTTTAAGAACAAGGATATTATGATGGCGATCCCATCATATGGTTGCTAAGATCAAATAAAGTGAAGAAAGCTTCACCATTGACTCCAATTCCAAGAACTTTCCCTAAAGATCAACAAGAATGGAGGCCCAAGAAACACTAAGCAAGCCACTCAACCCCTCTCGTGCATACAAAACATACACAAGAGCTTGCGTGTTTGGTCACTCACCACCAATGGCAACCAACCGGAAGCTGTACATACCACCTTAACAACAATTGAGCAACAAATTCAAGAATCAATCCCCATGTTTGCGAGATAGAAACTTATGAGTCTATCAAGGACAAACTCACAATTCTCTTTTCACCCCTCTGGAGAATGAGAAGCATGAGTATAGAAGCTACATGGTAGACATAAGAACCTATTCTCTCAAACACAAGAGAGTAGCCAAAAGAACCTGTTACTCACAAGGTGGTAACCAAAAAAAAAACAACAAAAAAAAACAAAAAAAGGACAAAAATACAAGGGAGTCACACAAATGGCCTACCTAAAAATAGTAGAATATCACAAGAAACTCCCAACGATCTTCAATAGCCATTACATTTTTGTTAAGCTTATAGCTTACTATTCTTTTGGCTAAGTTAATGTAATAGAGGCTCCATGAGTACATATCCATACTCATGCACTAGACAACATTTACACCAGAGCCTCACTATCAACAACTTTCCAGGTACATCTCTAGATGGGGGGGGCCATGGTGGGCGAAAGGCTGGTCAATGGTACAACCCATTACCTAGAATTTTCCTTCAATTTGCAAACCTCTCTAAACAAAAACTAGAGTCTTCATAACACATTGATCTCTAATCTAATGCTTAGTGAAGATGACTATACTAGCCTTGCAAGTCGATGTAATTCTTTCATGCCTCACCAACAAGTGGCTACTTCAACAAGCAACAGCTCAATAAGAGTCCATTTGACTCATTTAATGTACTTCATGATTATCTGATTCTTCATAGAGCACTTAAATATCAATAAGAGTCCATTTGACTCATTTAATGTACTTCATGATTATCTGATTCTTCATAGAGCACTTAAATATGCATAAAAGCATAACAAGCACATGAGAAGAAGCATGTAGGAATAGATCCTACTCAACAACATTTGACAAGAATCCTGCCATAAAAAGGGACATCATCAAAAGGCAAATTCTTCAAGTGATGAATGTTGCTTCAATGAATCAAATGAAGAACTGAGAATCACAATATCGTTCTGATGATTTTATCTACGTTCCTCTGAATCCTTCCTTCCTTCTCTCCCATCATTAACATCGCTTAGTTTCTCAACTAACACAAATCACATGTAACTATGCTTATGATTTCCAAAAACAAAGTGAGCACAAGAAATATAACCCACATAAAAAATGCTCACAAAAATATAAAAATGCAATCACTCGCAAAAACCCCCACCACCCGTTTTAGGAATTCCCACTAATATCTCACCTTTTCATTTCCTAAATAGCCTTTCTTATTCCTTCCGAAGAAACAAGGGCCATTGAATGTCACTCAACATTAAAAGCCATCAACAAAGCTTGTCAATTCTCTCCACACAAAGGTCTTCAACGCCATCGGCATCAGAAAGGAGGGAATGTTAACCCATTCCTAGGGTTAACAAGAGCTAATAAGGTAAATACACCAAAAGGTCATACATTTAAGATATGAAGCAATGGTGTCCAAATCTACAACTTGGACGGGTGCCTGTAATGGTCTGATGGAATACTTATGGAGATTTCCACTTCAAGAGCGTGTGGTAGTAACTTAGAATGAAGTACCAAGTGATGTACTTTATGGATATATTATGAGAGTAGTCATTGTAATAGCATTAGGACTCTTATGATCCTAAAGTGCTTAGCCAGCCATAGTTCAAGTGAGTGTGAACACTTATGGCCATGTATATAAGTGAATATCTCTCATCATACGAAGAACTCTCCCAGTGTACAATAGAGTCTTGCTCTTGCTAATCTCTCTCTAATCCATGCTAGTAGTGTGTGTGAGTGAAGTGAGGTGAGAGGAGGGATGAGTAGACATAGTGCAATGTGGTGGTGTGTGACAACGCTCGTGGGAGGCATGGTGGAATTGCTTCTCAAGGAGTTGTGGAGCTTGGAGACCTCAAGGGTTACGAGCTTGGCCATCGAAAAGATCCCTATGACAGTTTCCGTTCACCAAGTAATCTTCTTGTTGAATGTGTTTCGAAGGGAGTTTGGGTGAGCCATAACAGAGATGCACTTGTCAAGTGGAAGAACAGAGACGAGGAAGCATCCACTTGTTGGGAATGCTTGAGCATGCTTAAAAACTGTCCTCATTTTGTTTTCGCAGACGAAAACTCTCCTTAAGGGGAAGGCGATGTCACATAGCTTGTAACTAGCTCCATATAGGGCTCGACCGAACATGGAGCCCGATCACCGGAGCGCGATGAATGAGAGTGTTTAGGGTTCAAGCTTAATGCATTAATGCTTAATGCGTTATGCATTAAGCATATGCTTAATCCAATAAGCTTATGCATTAAACATGACTGGGCAAGTGTGGGGAGGCAGGCCACTACATAAGCCTAGCAATGTGGATTCTTATCCACATTCCTCTATGGTTGGGCGGTGAACAAGAGCTCTATCTCCTCTTTGGCTATGGTGGATGCATGAGAGAAGCAAAAGATGGCGGATGCATGAGAGAAGCAAAAGATGTGCCAAAACTTTAAAAACATTACAAAAATCTCATCAAGGGAAGCTCACAAGGGAATATAGAGGGTGAAGAACTTAGGAGGAGCATGCTAATTTATCTATGTCAGGAAAAACATGTAATCCATGGCCATGATCCATCCCCTCCCAAGGATGATGCTATCTTTTAATGTACTTGTATGCCAGGGGGGTCACATAACCTTACACAATGCAATTTTAGATCCAATAAGAAATTTCTCTTCAAAACAACCATGACGATCATAGATTGGGAGTTACTTATCACAGTATTGATCATAATAAGTAGAAGGTGTGAGGAGTGGGTGGTCTAACAAGGTCAACGTCTCATAAGACATAAAACATTGTGAGACTAGCCTCGGTGTCAACCAAGGCTAACCACGCCACTAGATGGTCTTCTTGTGGGAACTTGAGCTCAAGGTGAGCATATTCTATTAGTGTTTCTATTTTCACCGCATCATGGAGATCAACTGCAATGTATAGAGATTTATACGCTAGGGGTCCGCAAGCTCTTTAGGTATTTTTCTATCATCATGCAATCACCTCAAGGCATGCCCTCTGTTTTTCATTGTCATCCTTTCACTTCTCATCTTTTTTCTTGTGGATTGGAAGAGCATGAGAGGTCTATAGTAGAGCGTTTTAGCTTGCACCATTTAAGTATCCTTCCATCTCAATCTCATCTAGGGTCTCTATCTTTATTGTGCCTTGAGGAGTAATTCTTGTCACTCGATAGAGACATTGGCCTCTATACTTAAGTTTTCATTTTGTGTTTTTGACAATATGCATTAGCACCATGTCTCCTACCTCCATACGCTTGTCCTTGAGTTGGTCTCATCAAACCACTGTTTGTGCCTTAGTTTTCCAACCATCAATCTCACTAAGTTGCTCTAAGGCAACTGACCTCTCTGTGAGAGGGTTTCCCTTAAGGTTATGTTTGGCTACAATTCTGAGGCTTGGAACCAAGTGTTCTATTAGCATGATTGCATCAAGCCCAAATGCGAGCCAAAAAGGTAAGCCATTAATAGCAACCTTATATGTCATGTAGTAGGCCCATAGAGCTGAGTGCAACTTGTGCTCCCAATCGCTCCTTAATGCTTCTGTCATCTTGGTGAGATAATAGTCTTGTTTGTGCTCTCAGCGTAGTAGCCGTAAGCTTGTGGATAGTAAGGTGTCTACTTTCTATGCAGCACAAGAAGGAATTTCTCGATCAAGAACTCCACCACTTCGTTGATAAAATGTGTACCATGATTGCTCACTATTTCTAGTGGGCAACCAAAAATGGATAATCACATTCTTATAAAGAAACTTGGCGGTAGCTCTCCATTAGCTTTTTGTGCTACTTTGGCCTCATCCCATTTTGTGAAACAGTCTATGTTGAGACGATGATAAAATGCACCCAGGTTAATGGGACCAACAAAATCTAAATCCCATTTTTCAAAGGGTTGTTTTGAAGCTATGGGATTAGGGGCATTTGGTCCCTCTTGTGGACTATGACAAACCTTTGGCATTCATTTGCAACACTTAATAAACTCAATCGTGTATCCAAAGAGTGTAGGCCACCAAAGTCCGGCCTAAAGAACCTTATGGGCACTCGTGTCCCTATCAAAGTGTCCTCCCCCTATGCCAGAATGTGCTTGTTCCAAGAATGATGACAAAGTCATCTTCATGAATACACTTCCTTCATGATGCCCTCTTGACCCTTCTTGTAAAGCATTCCTCCTAGGGGGCCATCATTTTAATGAGGCATTTGGCTCTATCCTTTTTGATGGGGTGGTCAATGGGAAATCCATTGGCTAAGAAGTGGGTGATATCTCCACTCCATTCTCGTATGTGGTCAATGTGGAATAGCGGAGTATCGGGAAGATCATCTTTCACCCCCTAGAGGAGGTTCTCCATTTGGAATTCTGGAAAGGTGGTCGGCATGGACATACATAGAATCATTTTACACCGTGAAAGGTGTAGTATCGAGAAGATCATCTTTCATCCCCCTAGAGGATGTTCTTCATTTGGAATTCCGGAAAGGTGGTCGGCATGGACATACATAGAATCATTTCACACCGTGATGGTGAAATTGAAATCCAAATAGGAATGAGAGACCATCTAGTGATGTGCCCTATGGTGCAAGGCTTGTCCACCAAACAAATTTGTTAAGCCAAGAAATAATGCATGTACTTCTTCACGGCATATACCATGGCTAACCCCTCTCTTTCAGTGGAGTTGCACTCAGTGTCATTGAGTTGACAACTAGCAAGGGTCACAAGGAACTCCATGTTGTGCTCCGCCTGGCTCTATGCCAGTATGCATCCAATAGTAAAGGCTAAAGCATCTATATACACATGGAAGATTAGATCCTAGTTGGGGGGATCTTCGGATGGGTGTGTTGCTAATGCCAGTATGCATCCAATAGTAAAGGCTAAAGCATCTATATGCACATGGAAGATTAGATCCTAGTTGGGGGGATCTTAGGATGGGTGTGTTGCTAATGCCTTCTTCAGTTTCTCGTATGTCGATTGGCATTCATCTGTCCATTCAAAGATAACCAGTAACTTACATAAAGGTATGGCATATATGGTATATAGGAAGATAAATCTTTTATAATACCCTATGTGCCCCATGAATCTTTGCACCCCTTTTTGTAGTTAACACATGGTGGCAACTCTAAGATCACACGGATCTTGTTTTCATAAGTGGAGAGGTCATTCTTAGAGATGATAGTGTGCCCAAGAATGACACCATGTTTAGCCCATATTTGACATTTGAGTGGCTAATGTGCCCTTATAAGGAATTACATTAGGGTTAGGCATGGGATTCAGAGTGCGAGGAGAACTTAGTGAATTCCGTGTAGGGTCTTTGTGAAGGTAATCCGTAATACGGTGTGGCTTACATACCATATTGTTGCACCGTGGCTTCGAATAGACAGGTGGAGTCTATGGGTGAACACTGGTCAGGATACCCATAGGGATTATATTATTGCTATGGGTTTGTTGTGGTGATAAAACTCATAGCTCTCTTGTTCTTGGGTTTCTATTTCTACGGTGGGGACATGGTCATCGAGTATTGTTACATTAGTGTGATCCTTAGAGGAACCAACTGGAGTAGTATTACCGGGAGGTGACAGTAATTGGAGCGATCTATACATATCTCCTGCGATAAAGGTTTTTGACATATAGAAACTAGAGCTTGTGCCTGTTGAGGAGTGTTTGGTGGGGCCGATAGGGCCAATGTTTGCCTTAGCACAGGGAGCATCTGTCATAGTGGTAGAGTTCACACTATCTGGTTTCCTTAGTTCCAATAATGAGCTATGTCATGGTTCCTATGGCATTGGAAATGAGCATAATACTCTTTCTATCTAGGCCTTAGAATTGGACACTCTATACTTGTATGATTTTGATGGAAAAATGCACATCAAACCATATCTCTTCGTGGGAATAAGGTGTGGGTGTCTTGCTTAAGGTGTTGGCTAGGGTTGGCCCTACCACTACTAGCCTAAATGGTTGAGCAAATTCTCTACCAACTCATCCATGCACCTTAACTAGGACTCTAGTTGCATGTTGGTGGGTTGACAACGATGAGCTTTGGATGATGTGTTTCCTATCTCTTGGTCCATGATGAGGCTTTGAATGATGTGTCCCCCCTATCTCTTGGTTCAGGTGGATGACTTCTACATCTTTATCTTGGAGATTATCTACTAGGTCTATTGCCTCGTAGTTATAAGTAACACTCATCAAAGATGTGTAGTTTCTAGATCTATAGAGATGGTCATGAAGCGTCTTTCTCTTAAGACTAATCATAAATCGATCAATGAGCAACAAGTCATCCAGTCTTTCGTGGGTGTTGCATCTCATGTGGAGATACTTGGTTCTAGCAATAGCAATGTAGTCTCACATAGTTTCTCCCCCCTCTTGCTTAAGGTTATAGATTTGTGTAGTTGGACTCCATCTAGCTCCACTATGCGAGAATCATCCCACAGTAAATGTGAGTTTAAGACCTTACAACTAGAATTTTTAAGTGAGCTTATTTACCTGAACTACTAGTCTGCCTTGCCTTTAAGGTGAAGTCCGAATGAATAGATCTTGTACAGGGATTTCATTAACGTCTTCACAATTTCGTGCACGTTAACAAAACCTGTTATTAACATATTAAAACTTGTGATCACATTGTATATTCACATGACCTTAGCAATGACCTGCCAAAACCTACTAGTCCCGTAACCCCACCGGGGTTCTTTTGTTTTCTCGGCGGCGGGGTTCTGTCATGTTTATAAACGGCGGCGGGGTTCTGTCATGTTTATAAACATTGCCCGACACCCATCATGCAACTTTTGGGGAGATAGTCCTTTTTTTGGGGACGTGATATCTCTCCTCAATGTACTTGTAGAGCTCTCGAGTTGCTAGAAGTGTCCTCTTGGGAAGAACGTCCTTATCTCTTTCCTTGTAGGCACTCCTAAGGCTATTGAGCCACTCGTACTTAGTTCTTTGAATTGGGGGCAGGGTGTGGTTCGTAGCTAATACTTGCGGAGATTTAGGGACAAAGTTGGAGTCATTCAGCTTTGTATTTGAGCTACCTCATTCTGCTTTATGAATGGTTTGATGGAGCCAAGAGTCCTGCTTAGGGGCTTGTATTGGTTCTTGATACTTGATATAGTTTAGAGTAGACAAGGGTCTATTGTCCTATACTAGAGTATTGGGCAAGCATAGATCTTTGATTTTCTTTGTGAATGTTAGAGAAGGTCTATTGTCCTATACTAGAGTATTGGGCAAGCATACATCTTTGATTGTGTAAAGTATCCTTAATTGGGTACAAAAGGCATTCTTCATTGGGAGTGCAATGTGCATTGTATGCATGCTATCAATTATATGTATCTTAATCTTAGAACACACATTTATGCATTCGTCTTGTCCTGATGCTAAAGGTTTAGCAAGGATTAATATTTATGGTTATGTAAGTATCCAAATAAAATAATTCATGGTCTAAAAACTTTCAGTCATCCTTTGCATTTAGCATGAATTGTCATAGATATCTTTATTTTCTAAAGTTAAAACAATAAACTATGTATATGATGATCATCCTTCATTGGGGGTGCAATGTGCATTGTATGCATGCCGTGACCTTCATACAAACTCTAATTGCGGGCATTACCATAGTTGTTATTTCCAATGTTAGCATTCATATATGGAGAGTTTCGTCCATAGTTATGATTGCAAGCCTCATTGTTTTTGTAGTCAGACCTTGCAAGATAGTTTCGAAGTAGTTTTGCATTATGTGATAATCTTTTGTGTTTGTCAAGTTAGTTTCGAAGTAGTTTGTCTGCTGATGTATGTTTTGTAATACGTGAGTGACTTTGTTGTTTTTTCATGTGTATTCATTGTTATATGCTTGCTTCAATAGGTTATTTGAGATGGAGGACAATGTTGGATCCAGTGATACCTCCAATAGAGTCCAAATTTCAAATATAGGAAAAAAAAGGCACCTAGGATAGAGTGGCAATATGCAATTAACGTCGGTAATCGATTCATAGATTGGGAGTGTAAGCTATGCCACGCAGTAAAATCAGATGGGGCACCCGACTAAGAGAACACTTTTTAGGCAGAGCGAAGAAAAAGTCATGTACCCACCCCTCTGCACCTACAGTGGCCAAACGCATAAGAGAAGAAATTCAAAAGAAAGATGCAAAAAAACATTACACTCCTACCGTTAATGTATCAAGGCAGCAAGAACACTGTTGTTCTAATCATCAAACTCTGGCTACATCGCCTACTTGTACTCCGAACGTCAATGTGCAACCAGAAAGTAATCTACCCAGTGCATCTTCCTGTGCAAGCGGAACTTTGACGTAGGAAATATACCCATGCGTCAAACTTCATTGTTACAAGAAAGCCTACGTCAAGGTCGGCTCGATGATGCACAACTCACCCTTGCTGAAGCGATTTACTTTTCTGGGAGTGCTATGATGATGGTGGACAGTGAGCATTGGAAGAGAGCATGGAAGAAAATTGGCGAGTTTGGACTAGGGTTTTCACCGCCTATGTACCATGCTATGCGAAATGATCTATTAGAGAAATGTTATGCGCAAGTAAAAGAACGTGTACAAAGAACAATTCTTAGCAATATAGAGCTTTCTGTATGTAGTATAGTAAGTGATGGATGGTCCAATGTACAAAGAAAACCATTAATTAATATAATGGTTATTTCACCTAGAGGTGAGACTTTCATCCGTGCCGTGGATTCTGCTGGTTCAATCAAAACTGGGACTTACATTGCTCAAGTCATTGGCTTTGTGATAGAGGAAGTGGGTGCCAAAAATGTAGTCCAAATTGTCATGGACAATGCAAAGAATTGCAAGAATGCATCCAAAATCCGAAAGCGGCACTATCCACATGTTTTTCCGGTAGGCTGTAATACTCATAGTTTGAATCTTGTATTAAAAGATTGGTATAAAAGTGATGATACCAAATGGTTAGCCTCAATCGTCAACACTGCTCGCCAGCTTGTGAGATTCATGCTCGAGACAGAGAGTGTCAGATATTTTTCGACCTCGCATGTCAATTATGTTAAAGCTTCCAGCGGAGACTAGGTTTTGCACTCACTTTTACACTTTTGAGTCTCTTCTTTGAAATAAAGATGCAGTTTGCGAAACATTTACATGCATGACATTTCATGACTGGGAGAGCACTCAATGTGAAAAAGTGAAAGAGAAAATTAAGGTCTTGAAGGCAGCGCTTACGAGAAGAAGTTGGTGGAACAGTGTGATGGATGCATACCATGTAATGATGCCTGTTATGTATGCCATACGAAATCTTGATCAAAGGGCGCCTAATCTTGGGAAAGCATGGATGCAATGGTGGACTGTCCAGTGGAGTTTGGAGTGTCCTGAGAAATTAGAACATTCAGTGGTGGAAAAGCAATGGCGTGTACCATTCTCCAGTAGACAAAGAAAAGTCCTATTGAAGTACTTCCATGCTAGATGGATTGGAGCGCATTCACCACTACACAGTGCTGCTTACATGCTAGATCTTGAATACTGGAATATGGATTTGATGTCCAACGTTGAGGTGGTTCAAGATTTTTATAAAGTGGTAAACACTTTTTATAATAATGTTGATGATCGTGTAAAGTGCATAAAAGAGATGACCTCATTTCGATTGAAAGAGGGTTTATTTTCCAACTCCCTTGTTCAATAAATGGCTAAAGAGCAGCCTGCATGGAAGTGGTGGATGATGAATGGTGGTAAGCACTATGCTTTATTGCGCAACCTTGATGAAGGTTCTAAGTCAGTGCTCTTCAAACTCAGGCTCAGAAAGAAACTGGAGCATGTACAAATATATTCACAGTACTATTCGCAATCGACTTCTTGCAAATCAAGCAGATAAACTTGTTTACATGTATTGCAATGAAAAGATCTTGCGAGACATTGAAAGCGAAGAGTATGAAGAAGATATGCCCAGATGGATGTACGATTGTGATGATGTAGTAGATGAGAACTTTGATGTTGGACGTACATCGTGCACTAGCCTTGAGATAGAAGACAATTTGGACATTGACTTAGATGAGCTTAATTTAGCAGACGAGAGGGTAAACGGTGAAAGAATTATGGAGCAAGATACTGACATAGAGGAAGAAGCCATTTCATTAATTTCATAAAAAATACTTGTACAAATGATTGTATTTGGAGAAATTATCAATACAAAAGTAGGATTTATGTCTTTCTTAGCTTCTTTCATCTTGAAATAAATTGTGAATTGCACTAGGAGTTGCATCTAAAGGTCCTGGTGGTTTATATTTGCTAGCCATGCCGAACACTGTATAAATACCTTGATTTATTGGGACACTGCACAATGCACATGTGGAAATACTTTGCATGTGCCTCACTAAACATATTAAGTGGTAGTAGTGTCCACAGGGCAGTATATATTGGCCGCTCCACCCATCGAATACTTTGTAACATACAGGACATTGGGGGGTGGAGGAACTAGTAGCCTCAGCAGAAACTCCCACAAGAAGAGGATGTACCAAAAAATGAGAGATGTGGTTCCCTTGGCGCACATGAGCAATACGCGAAGAGAGGGTCTGTACATCTTGGTTGATCTTTGTGAGCTACTCTTGAATCCCTTTATTGGCCGAGGGAGGAGTTGACGCTTGAGATAATCGTACAGCTTCTTTCTCCTTCTCTGCTAGCTGTGCCCCTAAGCTTTCTTTGACCTTGTTTAACTCCAATCCAGCGCCCTCCACCATGAGAGCAAGTTCCTCCCTTGTGAATGTCACTGTCTCTTCACGTATGTTGTGGGTGCTAAAACAGTGGCCTCTTTGGAGGCGAAGTCCACTGGAGTTTCTAGGATAAATTGTGCATATAGTATCTTAGCAAAATAGAGTGGAGCATCGGCATTATGGAGAGGACGATCGTACACCTCCAAGAAAATGCGCTCGGCATTAATTTTGATATCATTATGAGTGCAACGCGAAACCTTCCATCTTCCCTTCTTAATCTCACCATTTGGACATGGCCATATTTCCTTGATCATCTTTGTGGTTACGCGTTTATTTATGTCTTTCCATTGGGCATAAGTAGGAGTTGTCCATTTCGACAACCTGCATGCTGTTCTCGTAGCTTCGCGGGCTGTCAGTCCATGTGCAACGGCCTTCATTCGCTCATATGCCTTCTTGGCTAACTCTTGATGCTCGTTTGCTTGTGCTTCTGCCATATCTGCATGAACGTAAATGACTTTAGGATTTTAATGAACTATAAAGATCAACGTAAGATAAATTGACCATTACCCTCAAAAACTTAAAGTTTAACACCATGAGATAAGATATGAATTGCAAAGACTCAATGAGAAATATCCACTTGACTCAAAGAATATTTCAAACAATGCGCGCACATCAAATTTTGAAGAGAAAACATAAATTTAAACACCACAAGAGGAGAGAGAGATTGCAAAGACTCAATGAGAAAATATTTCAAACAGTGCGCACATATCAAATTTTGAAGAGAGACAAACAAAGAGCCATTCTTGAAACTAAATCTCCTGATACTGTTAAATTACAAAATTGGGGTGAATGACACCGATAGCTCTACAAGAGGACGTTGTGCCCTCGCCGGGTTAGTATTTAGTGATCTAAAAAATTCCGTTACTTGCAAAACAGATTTTCGCTCGTCGCGATTAGGTAGACACATCCAATTTTTGACTCTATAAATAATAGTATCCATGGTAACTTTGTCGTAGGAACTATTGTCCATCCATAACTCTTGTACTTTCTGCCAAAAGTCATATAAAATTTGTAATAAATACCCTAAAGCAAAAACATCAGATGCAGGAGTGTATGCATCTGCCAAAAACGGATCAAAAATTTTCGGGGCTACTATCCACGGCCGTTTATTTCGCTCTCTGTCTGCGTAGGAGACCGCCTCTGCCACCTTCTCAGGGTTCTTGTCTGCTTCAAATACAAAATTGAGAGACATCTGTTTTTTGGGCACTCTCAGCAGTAACCCCCAATCGATAATACCTACGCGTGGCTTCAACTCTTTTATAAAATCCAACACTACATTGAATGGATGTAGGTCGGTATGTACAATTCCTGCTAAATGTGCTGCCGCTAGGCCTTCCACAGGGCATGCATAATATGTGGCATGGTTATTACTATTTGTTTTATTTTAGAAAGTTCTAGATGACTTAAAGGAATATTATCGGGCGGGGGTTTTCTCCATCCTCGATCCAAACGAAAAAATACTCTGGTGAACTCACTGAATCTTAAAGGGACCTTCAGAAGGGTATCACCAAGCGAGCCGCCATTATAGTATGGAAAAATAGTGATCCAAGGAGATTCTTTTGTGAAGGCAATACACCTGACAATTGATGGGTGTAAAACCTGCATGCCCTGCTCTGCCTGGAAGCTCTCAAACTTGGCGCTGCCTTCTCCTTTGTAGTGCTTTCCGCAAAAAGTAATGTGCTCTGGCAAAAATGATATACCTCTAACTGTATACTCTTTTACTGTGCCAAAAACACCAGAGCCTATTGTTCGCCCTTCAACAGAGCCTCGTGCGGGACGCCAATGAGGTGTGTGCACATAGAATTGTAGATTGTGCGATTAATGGCACTCGTCCCACTCGCATCTGGCTGGTTGGACGTTGCAGCGACATCCTGGGCAATGCGCACTCTTTTGGGGAGTGACTGCATCCAGCGCCTTCATGCGCTTGCTCTTGGCTCTTTGCTCGCTCCATACA
Organism: Cibotium barometz; assembly: GCF_041138505.1. Taxonomy (NCBI): domain Eukaryota; kingdom Viridiplantae; phylum Streptophyta; class Polypodiopsida; order Cyatheales; family Cibotiaceae; genus Cibotium; species Cibotium barometz. The sequence continues at coordinate 24,643,249 of NC_141063.1, read as the reverse complement.
TCGTCCCATAACTGTAGACGATGCATATTAGCTTCAGGCGGGGCAGCATCTCTAAGATCATTGCATGCTACACGCATGCTCCCCAAAATAGTTCGTGTTATATGTTGATGGTTGAAGTCTGCTATCTTTTGTCTATCAAGCAACTCAGCATTTCCTCTACTTCGAAGTCGACGCTGTGCATTTTCCCATATCTGCTCTAATAGATCTCGCATGAGTATCTCAGACTCATTGATCTTTTTGACGATGTCTTCTGAACATTGTGACACTGCCATGACTGCTTCAATGCGAATTGCTCGTAGAATGATTTTACACTCTCCAGGGGAAAGCATGGTGGTCGTCTTCGCAAATCTAGCAAATATCACTAAACACAACAAAAACGGAATATCAAACAACATTACTGAAATCAACATCAAGCAATACATCATCGAACGTGAGAGAACCGCAACAAGTGTATCATTACTTATCAATGATCAAACAAAAACAGAATATCAAATAATATTACTGAAATCAACATCATGCAATACATCATCAAACGTGAGACAACCGCAAACAAGTGTATCATTACTTATCAATGATCAAAGAAAAACGGAATATCAAACAATTTTACTGAACTCAACATCATGCAATACATTATCAAACGTGAGACAACCGCAACAAGTGCATTATTACTTATCAATGTTCATCGAACGTGAGACAATGGCAACAAGTGTATCATTACTTATCAATGATCGAACAAGTGCATCAGACATAAGCTTCTATATATAATCACTAGAGAGCATCATGAGAGAGAGAGAGAGAGAGGGGGGGAGGAACAGAGAGAGAGAGTCGTGAGACAGATAGAGAGAGAGGGAACATTAGATGACATTTTCAATAGTTTTGTGAGTTCCTAAAGAGAGGAAAATAATGTTTAGTATTGTTTTATATTTTAAGAAAATAGAGGGAGAAAAGGTAATTTATTAGGGATTATGTATATTTTAAGAGAAAAAAAAAATCCTCATCTACACACCTATTGTGACACAGAGAGAGAGAGAGAGAGAGAGAGAGAGAGAGAGAGAGAGAGAGAGAGAGAGAGAGAGAGAGAGAGAGAGAGTCGTGAAGTGTATCGAGAGAGAGAGAGAGAGAGTTGTGAAGTGTATCATGAGAGAGAGAGAGGGGGGAGGAAGAGAGAGAGAGAGAGAGAGAGAGATATTCATTTTTATGAGTCACGACATCATGAAATTAAACTTAAAGACAATATGATGTAAACTTTGATCCATGAAATACTCATGCCGCTTTACCAACCAAGTATCGCATGGATCACACACAATAAAAACAATACAAGCCGCATCAAGCAAATTTACGACATTTTTTCAACTGCGTTAACGATCAAATGCTGCAATATGCAAAAAACAATATATACACTAGCGCACGACACCAACTTGCCGCGTTAATGACAAAATGCCGCCCGAATCTATGGGAATACGAATAGGATACGGACATACATTGGCCGCGTTACTGACCATATGCCCGCATTTGACAAAGGGAAGGGAAGGGAAGGTGACATCGCCATAACGATACTATGCTTGCCGCGTTACCGACGACTAGTACCGCTGCGGCGTGCCATACTTACTATAGGACACAAACAAGCCGCGTTACCGACTATGTGTCCCACGATAAGCACCATTCCGAAGAATGGCCTTACACACACACCCCTCGTGTGGCGGACCACCCACATCCTGCCGCGCATTGCGACCATGGGCGGTTGCTCGCACGAACATACACACACCCACACACACACACACCCACAACTGCCATTACCTGTGTATACTGTCAGCAATGAACTCCCAAAAGGCCCCCCGGGGCCGTATATATACAAAAATGTAGCCCGCCGGGCTAAATGACGACCCCAGCGGGCCCGCCGGGGTTTTAAAATTCCCGGCGAGACCGTCGGGTATTGCAAAAATCCCGGCGGGATTTTAGCCGGTTACCAGGGAACTTCCCACCGGCTTTTTTGGGAACATGTTAACATGTTAATAACATGTTAACACATGTTATTAACAAAAAAAAAGTGATCACGTGAATACAAAATCATTGATCTTGTGGGATCATCAATCCATCCCATAGCCTCACAAATTTGATCAAACTTTTCTAGGTGCTGAATGGGATCTCCAGTTCCATCAAATTTGGGCATCATCCTTGAGATATGGATTGGCTTGTTTTTTCTCAACTCTCCTCTAGGTGCTAATGTTGGTCGTTTCAAATGTTATCCTCAGCATGTCTTCTGCATATTCATGTGGTGGTGGAATGCAAGGAGGTGGTTGTGCGAGACCCTTTGGTTTAAAGTACATGATCTCTTTCCTGATGGGGTTGGGCTTGGTTTCCAATGGCACTTGGCCTAGCTTTTGAGGCTAGGCTCATTGCGGTAAAGGACATGTTCTATGAATGCTCTTTTGGATCCTGGTGTGATGAGGCAGTCCCTTATATTAGTCCTTGAGGTTTCAGGTCATCCTGCTTCCACTCCTTTGTTGGAGTTGTGCCCAAAAATAGGCCGATTGAGTATCTTCTTCATAAATTTTAAGGTGTTGTTCATAGAGCATGTTGGTGAATCCGGAGGTCGGAGGACCATAGTGGCATGCTTCTCATGTACCAATTCCACAATGTATGAACAATTTATGAAAAATTATGAAATGCATAAACTAAAATTAACTTCACTCTAATTCAACCTAATGGAGATCAATGCTCATGTTTTCGGAGTGGATTTCACTCCTAATCATAATTTTTAAGCTGATTATTGTCTCAAAGCAATGAAATCTAAGCCTCTTGGGTTCTAATTTCATAAAAATCACCAAAATCCAAGGCATTGCCATACCAATAGATGAATGTCTTAATGCAAAATAATCAAAAGCAACAAACAAACACAATCAACATATCTAAGGATCCAAAAATGTGTGTTTTTCAAAGATCAACATTGGGAAATATTGGGTGATCCCAATAGCTTAGAATGGATGGAAAAAAAGAGCTAAGCCCTAGGCTAGTCCTCGATAGAACATCGACACCAAATAAGTCAAGAGCTTACCTTAGCATTGCCAAAGATGAGGAAAGGAAGAGAGCTCACAAGAAACCTATTATAAGGAAATGATTGTGTATTTCTTATTGTAAAAAATGACTTATATACAAGTAACTAGTTTTCACCTCAACCAAATTTAAAAATGGTTCAACCTCTACTATTCTTAAGCAACTATGTACACTAAGTCCGCAGACTTTTCCTATTTGATATTAAGAGCATAGTAAGGCGTGCTTTATATGTTCCAGTGATGTCTTATAAAAGATAAGTGTCCATTTGCGTGCGAGCAAGATGGAAAAGCACCTTATGGTAGGACGGGCAAGTGAAACCATGTTAACAAGGTGTACTTCATTGGGATTAGGATCTTCATTGATGGGATCTACATTGACATGGGCATGTTCTTTGAACTTCATTATTACTTCTTTTGAGTTCTCTAACAGTAAGGCGTGCTTTATATGTTCTAGTGATGCCTTATAAAAGATAAGTGCTCATTTGCGTGCAAGCAAGATGGAAAAGCACCTTATGGTAGGACGGGCAGGTAAAACCATGTTAACAAGGCCTACTTCATTGGGATTAGGATCTTCATTGATGGGATCTACATTGACATGGGCATGTTCTTTGAACTTCATTATTACTTCTTTTGAGTTCTTCAACTTCATTTCTTAATCAGCCCCCTTGAACTTCATTATTTCTTCTTTATCACTTCTTGGATTTTCACCAAAATTTCTTATAATGTACTTCATCATAGATTAGGGCATTGTGGGTGAGAAGAGTTTTGTTTTGCAAGTCACAGTATGCTCTGGCCCTACCTTGATCGTGACTCAAAAATGGCTGTAATCATGTGCAATAATGATATGTGTGTAGAGATAATATGGGCTCTCAAACTCAGTACAAGCAAGTGATGTGAGTAGGGCATAGCCCCTATCTATGTTGTGTTCGCTATGTTTCAATGCTGGACAAGGTTTCAAGAGAGGTAAGAATTGGATTCAACTTGCTTAGTCTACTTGAGTTGTGGTGTGACTTGGGGTATAGGGGCAAGCACGCACATAGGCACTTACAAGTGCCAGGGGAATCCCATAACTGGGGGAGTGCTAGAAATTATTGTGATGGATAATTATGTATTTGAGGGGCAGCACATGAGCCTTATATTTGTGTGCACATGTGTGGAGGTCTATATGGCCTTTGTCAAAGTTTAGTTGTGTTGAGTATGGATCAAAGGTTATGCCCAAAGATTATTTGTTAGTTGTGTTGTAAAAATTGAAAAGGTAGAGGGAATTTTGATGATTGAGAGAGAATCATGTAATTGAGAGAATGAAGAGGAAATGGAGGAGTGATGTAGAGATTTGATGGAGAGATTCATGGAGGTGATTATGGGTCTAGTGGATGCTTCTGTGCTATAACTTAATTAGCCCATTGCTCAAATTTGTGAGATTTATAATGAAGAGATTAATTTTTTAAATACTCTTATTTTGTTAATCTCTTTTTGTAATTAAGTGCTAATCTCCTTGATTCTTCAATCATGACTTGATGTGTTTTCTTTAAGCCCCCTTAGATGCATTTTTTTTCTATTGATGCTCGTGAGACTAGAAGGCCTTGCTAGCTTGAATGTGGAAGTCTTGAGTACTACACCAATGGTCCAATTTGCTTAATACAAGTTTTTTATCTTCAATAAAGCTTTACATTGTAGATTTTTTAAATATCTTTAATACAAGTTTTGCATCTTCAATAAAGCTTTACCATGTAGATTATAATTGAGCTAGTTTTGTGTATATATACCTTTCTAATGTAGTGTACTTTGATACAAACCACATGCACTACTTCTTCATTCCTACCTTTGTAATCACCATAAGGCAACACACTTTTATGAATTAACATTACAATAAGAAAAAGTGCAATATAAAAATCTCAGTGTGGTAAAAACATATTGGGTAAACATTGGCCTTTTGTAAACTTGGAAAATCTTGGTAAAAAAAGTTATCTAAGAAAAATTTTACCAATAAATGCTACTTGAGAAATGCACCTTGTGTTTTTTTTTCTATTTGTGCATAAATTTTGTCCAAAAAATTATGTCACAAATTAATATGTTTTACAAGTTCTTAGAAAGAAAATAAATTTGAATGGTTTTTACACTCACTCAAACCTATTTCACAAGTTATGAGAAAGTAAACATTTGAATGGATTTTTGAAACATTGCTAGGTGAGAATTGTGCACTAGCTCAAACCTACATTTTTGAATTGCAAAAACATGCCATGGAAGTTTCTTGGTCACAAAGGACTTTTTAATCCAAGCCCCCAATTAAAGCAATACATTTTGGGCATATTATGAAACACCTTTTTATTTAAGTGTTACATGTTCCTTGTAAATTTATTGAGCTCAACATGAATATAAATAATTTAAAACTTGATTTAAGGGGAATAAAAAGGAGGTCGTATTTCTCTCTCTCTCTCTCTCTCACACACACACACACACACACACACGTGAGCGTCGTGCGCACACACACACGTGTACACATACACACAAGGAAGACCGGAAGGGTTAGTACTAAATTGATTTTTATGTTGCCCCAAAGAAAACTCTATGATGTGAGTGATTGTCACCATCCATGTGCTTTAGATTATTTAGTTAGAAATACATGACTTCTTTTTCCAAGTATACCTTGGATGCTCTTGAAAGGGACCCATGCTCCAAGATGTTACTTCTTTTTTTTTTGTGCATGGTGAGTAGGAGGCTATGTACTACAATATTCAATAGTGGCATTGAAGAGCCATGGCCCACCACTAGTCTTTCTTGGAAGTAGCACTTTATACATACTACTCTTCAATGAAAATCACCCTTCTTCAAAGCCAGGAAGTAACCAACTTAAACAATGTACTCTAGAGTGTACTAAATAGCTTGCATGTAACATCATTATTGAATGGGAGGTTGGTAAGAGACCCTTCCTGAAAGCATGCCATGATATGAATGGACTATCATTTTTTAACTATATATACGGAATATTCATTCATTTATTGCACATAATCTCTTAGAGGTTTAAGACACATACTTACAATTTTTTAATGCGTGTTAGCCAAGTTGTCATAGAATCTACTATATATTGATAGGGAGAAAAGTGTAGTAAATTTTAGTCTTTTCTCTAGCATAGCAAAGTGGATGCATGTGAAACTCTGTCACGGTTTCTAGTTTGAAGACACATCAATCAAAGTTAATCACACATATCAATACAAAGAAGAGGATATGTTCGCACCTACTTTATGAAAAATTTCACCTTGAGTTTCACTATTTATTTTGTAGACATTGAGTCATTGAATTATATTGCTTCAGAATCGATAAGGCAAGGTGGCAATCCATGTCAGTCTAGCCCCATATTCCTTATCCCTCCACATTGACAAATGTAACTCCCCCTTCCATCATGGCCCTCCCAAGTGCCCTTCTCATCCACCTACCATATCTACTCTCTAAGGGTTTGCCCTTCACCACATTTTCATTCTTTTAAAAAAAATGTGACAAGCTATCATATTATTTTATCAAATGCTCTATCTATATGTCTCTTTTTTCTACATACATCATATGTGCCTCTCCCTCTTTCTACATAGGTCATATGTGCATCTCTTTCTACATAGGTTATATGTTCCTCCCCCTCTTTCTCTCTAAAATCTACATAGGTGCCCTCCTTGTTTATGCATAGCTCATATGTGCCTATCTTTCTACAATGTTCATATGAGCCTCTCCCTCTTTCTCAAAGTTCGTTGTGTGAATCTAATAGGGAACACGGACTGGGAGCCATACTGGGGAGTCCTTAGCCAAGGTTAGGAAGATTGTGAAGGCCTTACAATGAGACACAATGTTAAATTTGGTGTTATTCAAAAACTTAATAGAAATTATGATAAATCTAGGAGAGGCATAGATTCTCATGTGGCTTTCAAAGGGGGTTTAACTATGAAGTTGCTGAAATGGTAAGCTTTGTGTATGGCCACGTGGCAAATGGCCTCAACCCTCCCGGTGCTGAGATGAGAGATGACGTGGCATGCCACGTGGCGAGGGGGGGGCCCTGGGGTCTATATGGCACGGTGCCTTAAAGAGGCCCCCCAAGTGGGATCTACGGGTGAGAGGGGCCGATTTTGGGCGGGGGTGATTTGAGCCGTCGGATCCCCCGAAAGTAAACTAGGGTCCGAAAGTAAACTAGGGTTGTCGCGCACATATATTAATAAAGGCCGAACACACTAGCTAGCAGAAATTATAGCCTAATGGTAAGACTATGGCCGCTCTAGCGGCACGTCGTGGGTTCAAATCATTCTTTTGCAATTTGAGACTTAGGCAAAAAAATTATAAGTCCAAAACTCGGACACTGGAGTAAACTAGGGAATTTGGCAAGCCCCCGACAAAAAAAACTCGGCCTGCGAAGTAAACTAGGGATCCTACAAAAAAAAAACTCGGCCTGCGAAGTAAACTAGGATCCCTAGTTTACTTCGCAGGCCGAGTTTTTTTCAGCCCTAGTTTACTTTCGGGGATCCGACGGCCCGGATCGGCCCCGCCCAAAATCGGGCCCCCCCAGCCGTCGATCCCACTTGAACCCCCTCTTAAATGCACCGTGTGATTTAGAGAGGAGGGGGGGGGGGATTTTTGTTTTTGTTTTCTGGAACCTTCCTTGAAGTGCCCCCTTGCCCTTCCAGTTCCTTCTTGTGAGGCAGGATTAATAACACTGTGGTTTTCTCTTTTGTTCCTCTCTCTCTCTCTCTCTCTCTCTCTCTCTCTAACTCTCGAGCTTTTTGGCTATGGGGGTTGACTACTACAGAGTCCTCAAGGTCGACAAGTCTGCTAGCGATGACGACCTCAAGAAGTCCTACCGGAAGCTCGCCATGAAATGGCACCCTGATAAGAACCCTAACAACAAGAAGGAGGCCGAGGCCAAGTTCAAGCAAATCTCCGAGGCTTACGAGGTTTGTTTGCAGCACCTCCATTGAGTCTCTGCGAAAGGTTTACTTTGTTTTCTTCTCTCAGAGTGACCTTCACTGCTCTGTGATAAAGTTTGTTTGTATGCTCTGTGAAATTCGCTACTGATTTAGTGTTCTATTACTGTTTTCCTGGAGTATGCGAACGTTCTTTCTTTCTGAAGAAGGTTTCTTGGTCAGCATTGCAGTCGTTTAGGGCATTGTGTGCCTGGTGATCTCCATCGCGGCTTTTTCAGTTTTTGAAGCGAGAAAGATTCTTCTCGATGTGTTTTCTTAGCTTTTTAGCTGAGGAAGAATTTTCTTTGAATGCTTGCTGCGCTGTGTGTTTAGGGTTTGATCTGGAAGTACTACGTGTTGTGTGCTCCGTTAAGAGGAATTATGTGTCTCCGGAGTTGGTCAGGGGTCGAAAGTCCCAAACGCGAGGTCGTGGGTTCACCCCTGCTCTCGGCGAAGGACTTGCTATGTAATAAATCAGGTTAAAAGAGGAATGATGTGCTCAATGAAAGATCTATGAGCTATGAACTACATGGCTTATTTATTGATTACTCTTGTGCTAGTATGCAAATTAGAAGATCAGATCATCGGAGTTTTCTTTTTCCCTGGCTGGCATCTGAGGCTTAAGACCTTTTTGGGAGCTTTCAGGTTCTCAGTGATCCGCAGAAGCGGGCCATTTATGATCAGTATGGTGAGGAAGGGTTGAAAGGACAGGTTCCGACGCCAGAAGCTGGTGGAGCCGGTTTTACAAATGGTGGAGGGCCAAACGTGTTCAGGTTTAATCCCAGAAATGCAGAGGACATATTTGCCGAGTTCTTTGGTGAAGCCGCCCCCCACTTCGGAGGTATGGGGGGGATGGGAAGCAAAGGTGGTCGCAACCCCTTTGGAGACAGCATGTTTGGAGGCTTTGGAGGTGAATCTATGTTCAGATCCTTCGGTGAGGCAGGTGGGCCTTCTGCAGGACCACGCAAAGCTGCTTCTGTTGAAAACAAGCTTCATTGCACTTTGGAAGAGCTCTACAATGGCTCCACACGAAAGATGAAGATCTCTAGGAACGTTGTGGATGGCACAGGGTATGTGTGTAGTTTAACATACAGTGGACTGCAAATGAAATTTTGCATTTGTAAGCATTTCATCGACATGCATTTCGTGCCATTGCATAGATGTTTTTAAGGTTGGGAATTTGTGATCGAGAGTTTTCTTGCACTTTCAGGAAGACTGCCTCTGTGGAGGAAATATTGACCATTGAGGTCAAGCCGGGGTGGAAGAAAGGCACGAAAATAACCTTTCCAGAAAAAGGCAATGGCCAGCCAAATGTAGTGCCTGCAGACTTGGTCTTTATCATCGAGGAGAAGCCCCATGATACGTTCAAACGGGATGGAAATGATCTGATTTTTACCAGTAAGATCTCGCTTGTGGAGGCCTTAACTGGCTGTACAGTCACTGTTACGACTTTAGATGGGAGAACATTGACCATTCCTTGCAGTGAAATCATTACCCCAAGTTATGAGAAGATTGTGCCCAAGGAAGGCATGCCGATTGCCAAAGAGCCAGGCAAGAAAGGCAACCTTAGAATCAGGTTTGATATCAGATTCCCTTCAAGACTGTCATCAGAGCAAAAGGCGGGTGTGAAGAGGCTCTTGGGAGGAGGCTAAGAGCTTTTAACACTCTCAGCTATGCCGAAGTTTGGAAAATCAGCTTAAGCCGTGCTCTGCAATGAGCTTGCAGAAGGTTTTAGCTAACTAGAAGAGAGCCTCATTGAAGATCCGTTTTCGTGCAAGGTGTGTTCAGTCTTCTTTCACTTCACTCTGCAGTTCATTATCCTTTGATTTTACAAAGAATGACGAGGCAGATGCCAGATACACATTTTGCCTGAGAATTTAACATTCTAATTCTCCATCCGAACAATGTACACCACATTGTTTGGTCCCTCAAGTGACGTGACAACAAAGGTCCTTACCCACAAATGAATATTTTTGGTTTCCAAGTAATCTTGAAGTTGGTTTTCATCATGAGGAATTTACTTCCTATCAGCAAGTCTTGTTTGTCAGTGTCTGTGGTTGTCACGTTGAGCTCTTGCATCATGTGACATCGCTGGTTGTGAATCTCTAAGATGTGGCCTTCATTCTGCATGGGCATATGCCATGGTATGGATGTGGAAGAGCAAGGTATTACGGTGAGATGAGCATGCTTCTGGTAAGGATCTCTGCTGTTTAACACGTGGTCAGTTTTAATCCCTTCTCACAGTTTTAATACTTCAAAGCCTGGCATCTAATATATTTTAATTAAACTGTCGAGAAAAAAAGTAAGGAGGCTTCTATTCTGGTCTGCAATATGTCTGGAAGTTGGTATGGTAAAACTTAGATTGAAATACATGTTGGTTTTCTTAACATTGGCATGGTTAACTGGTTAGGTCTGATAGACACGAGTGTCATAGCTTTGATTTTTGAAATATTACGTAGTACACTTGCAGGATTTTGTGTCGCTGGTTCAGCAGCTTTTGGATCTTCAAAGGTCAAAATTGAGGCACTAGTACCGCAAAACGGCAATAGCAGCGGCCATCTGCCTAACTAGCTGATTGACTGTTACCAAGGACCTGGTAGGAATTTGATCGTGCATGCTATTATACTGTCTGCTAGCCTACTTGCAGGAACAATTCTGCTTGTTTTTCATGAGCAGGAGGGCTTTGAAATGTGTAGGTTGGTGAAGAAGGTTATGGCTGGATTCTGGTGGAATTTGGAAACACAGATTTGAATAGTCTGATTAGTGAGGCCAGGGACTTTGGGTTAGTATATTCATGAAAGTTCTACACTTCATACTTGGTTCTTATGAAATGGTGCCAATGAGGTGAAAGTGGTAAAGGTGTTTGTGTAGGATGAGGAGGTTTTGGGTTCAAAAGCCCACAAGCTGCTGCCTAAGGCTAGTTGGGAAAAAGAAGAAGAAGCTGTAGGTCAGGTTGATGGCTGAATAATCATTGGATATGTTTGCAATCCTTGTTGCCTACGGGCGGCATATCTTGGGCCTAATGATAGTTGGAAATAATGAAAAAAGGTATAGACCAGGTTGTTGGTTGGACCATAATCATTGGATAGATCTGCCCAAGGCTAGGAGGTGTAGACTAGGTTGTTGGCTGGACCATGATCATTGGATATGTTTGCAGTCCTTTGTCTGAGAGTAATTTCACACTTCCTGACATCTACTTTTGGGCACTGATGATATGAGTGGGAATGTCATACCATGCAGCTAAGTCTGTGCACTGGAAGATAAGTGTTCGTGGTTTGAAAGCCTTGTAAGTGGACTCCTTGAAGTTAAGATGGCATATGGACTTTTCATGGCTGTAAATCCCTTGCAAATGAGAGATGGGCAGCTTTGAGGCCTTGGCAAAAGACACAGCTAGACCGAGTTGGACACACCTTATTGGAAAGATGGCTCCTTGAATACCTGAGTACGACCAAAATGACGTTGAATATTAGTACAGAGTATATCATGTTTCTTGCAGGAAAACATGTGCAGTCATATGCATTTCAGCCTGCGAGTATTCCTAATTTCCTTCCAGTCCTCTTGTGGTCGGTGAGCCGCGAAAATAAGATGACTAGGAATCACTCATGTTTTGCAAGGGGCTAGTGCTGCATTTGAGGTTTAATAGCACCAGTAGAGAACTACACGACTAGCAGGGCGGTTTCCTATTTTCCTTGTCTCCTCTCGCTTAACATCTGTATCAGCAGGCATCATGGCTTGTAACACACGCTAAAGTTCTGCCTTTCCAGTAGGTTTGGCGGGGGCAGGATCTGCAGGGACCTGAGGTGAGTACCCTGTCCTCCTCACCCTCGACTGGAGGGGATGTATGGGCCTCATGTAAAGCATGTAAAGGGGGTCTATGGTCCTTGCTTTCAATGATCATACTCCTCTCCAAACGCAACTCAACCTCGGGTAGGAGAAATTTGAAGTCCTCAAAATGACACTTTCTAGTCTTTGCCCTGACACCCATTGTAAGAGTGTGGCAGAAGCAGTTACTTAATAATGTACTAGTTGGAAACCCGTGCGAAGCACGTCTTTTGAGGCTTCCAAAATCAAAATTTATCCAAACTTTTTCAAACCTCCTTCTCCCCTTCCCGAACCTTCAAATTCTTGCCACATGGTAGCTTTGTGAAACTCTTCCTTAAGATAATATAGAGAAGCTTGCACAAAGATGGTGTGGATAATGAATTTGAACACACACCCATGCATAAAAAAACATTCCAAATGCCCTTGGAAAGAAGAAAGAATTTCTTTCAATGTGTCTTGTAGAGTACAAGACACAGGTAGGCTGCTATGGATGCCTCATTGGAAGACGGTTTGAAGTAACATGTATTGATGATATTAAATGTGATTTTTTCCCACTGGACCAATTATGTGGTTGGTGTGTCACCTAATGACAATGGCACAGACAATCAACTCGCACTTTACAATGGATCGAGTGCTACTTAAAATAAATAGCACACACCAGTAGAGAACTGTTCGACTAGTAGCAGTGATGGGGTTATTATAAATTGTGTTTCGTTGTCTTATCTTTCTCACCGTCTATATTTGGAGAGCACAAAAAGTTATAAAATAATGTGCACATGTCCATGATGTTAACCATTCCATATAGGTTAACATAATTTCATATGTTTAAATTATTGTAAGGCGTTTTGTCGTCTTATTTGTTTGAAAAGACATTTATTGTTTGTAAGACAGTGTTGGAATATGTAAAGTACCCTTTTCTTATACTTGATGTCAAATAGGGTAAGTCTAAGGATAGTGTGTATATACTTGCTGAAGATTAGCAATAGAGGTTTGACCATTTATAAGTTTAGTTAGCGTAGCGTACACACTCGCTTAAGAGCAATAGTAGAAGTCGCACCCCTTTAAGTTTGCATGGCTTAGTGTGAAAATTAGTCACTTGTATATAAATTATTGTTGATTGTACTTGTAATAGAATACTTGTGAGCTCTCCTCCTCTCTTGCTTGTTTGTATGTTATTGAATTCATGCATGGTAGATTGATGCTCTCTTGCTTAACGGTTTTTCTATTTCATGAGCTTCTTCTTTCTTTATTTTTTGTGAGAGAAAACTATCACAAAGGACTCTTTGCCTCCATCTAGGTGATGAGAGCTTTTTCCATCGGAAGGAGCATTTTGGTGTGATAGTAGAGTGAAGATGCGATGGATAAGCTAGCGCACCCATATCGAGAAGTTGTCGTATGGCTCTAAAGGCAAGGTTGTTTTAGTAAGGCCAAGGTAAGCGTTTGACTTGAATATATTTTGCACCACAATCAAAGACTAGCCTAGGGTTTAGCTCCGTCCATTTGTCCATTCCAAATGTGACTCAAATACAATGTGAGTCATGAGTTTGGAGACGTGAGTCTAGAGATAGGTATACTTACTATTGCACCAAATAATTATTGATGTCTTAGACTTATAAGAACATATGAGTTTGGAGACGTGAGTCTAGAGATAGGTATACTTACTATTGCACCAAATAATTATTAATGTCTTAAAAGAACACTAGTATTGGACCCGCGCGTTGCTGCGTCAGGTAGAGTTCCAAAAAAAATAGGCTCAGTTTCTCCAATTTAGGTCATGTTTTAAGTAAACACAATACATTATTTCAAGTGACTTCATATATATATATCTCAAAATAACATCCATGTCTTGTAGATTTATAGCCAAAACAAAAATATCATAGTAATGTAGCATACGAAGATGCAAAAAAGGACCAATATTACATATTCTCAAAATGCATCACAAAATACGTATTCTCAGTCAGTAATGTCAGAATCAACAAATTGAATTCTTCTCTTATGAGAAGGATCATTCATTTGTCTGCTCACACAATACGCTCTCTATTGTAAAGCGGTGATCCATCCCACACATGCTCTACTATCGATGAATGCAAAGGACCTGCACAAACGAAATAACGATAAATCAAATCTCAATAGGATCTGCACATAACGACATAACGACACATAAAATCTCAAAAAAATCTTATAATAGAAAAACATAATCAAAATTACCTCGTATAATAGAACATCGAGTGGATGGTACATGAGGAGCTCTAGTATAAAACCCATAACGAATACCAATGGTCATGATGGATGTAAGAAACAACCAGTCACATCGGGTACTGAATACCAATGATGCAAAGCATCTGTCCATCTCTCTCCAAAATAAATAGGCACCCCACTCCTCATCAGGAACACCGATCCCGTACATCTCGATGCCTTCGTCGACAACTCTTACCATAAACGTATCAATGTCATGCAATATCCTAAAATCAAAGCATAACAAATAGGTTATACAATTATTTATATATAGGTTCAAAAAATATTTATATAATGCCTAACAATTACACTTATACTTACCCATCCCTTTAAGCATCAATCATAATCCCTGGTACGTGACCTGCAGTAATAGGAGCTGACCATAGCGGTGGCTCTGTAGTACAGGTAGACATCAGTATAGAATGTTATGTTCCATACTTTGTAATCAAGAAAAGTTATGCAAATATAGAGAATAACTCACCTACTATCCTCGACAAAGGCA
>NC_141063.1:24418700-24623700 GCF_041138505.1 Cibotium barometz | reverse complement strand
GATTCAAATTCAAAATTACATTGGAAGATGTGAGATTTGGCTCCTCCTCACGCTTGCAGGAGGAGTGGTTATTTTGAATTAGCCCCACCTCCTTTGCCCACGTGGAGGGAGGTGGGGTTGTCCTTAATCTTGTATAGATACTTAAAAGTCTTACTCATGTTTCTCTAAGAATTTTATTATCATACAATCTGTGCCAGCTATAATTTTCAAGAAAAATTCTCTTTCTTTGTAATTATTGGAGTATTAAAGGATAATTATTTTGTCTAATAATTATACACTAATTGTAAAATTTCATCACATGACCCTACTGCATAAAATTTTGTGTGGCAGGTAGGTTTGTTTCATAAAAATGAAGTACCTGAGCCTAGTCATACAAAAATAGACATTCATACAAAAATGTGAAAAAATGTATTTTTGTAGCTTGAGTAGAAAAGAAGTTTGAAATCAATTTCAAACTTATTGTGGGAAGCACAAGACATTGTTTCACCAGAGTGATATTGTTGATACGAACCTGATCTAAAC
Source organism: Cibotium barometz (assembly GCF_041138505.1). NCBI lineage: Eukaryota > Viridiplantae > Streptophyta > Polypodiopsida > Cyatheales > Cibotiaceae > Cibotium > Cibotium barometz. Next base: position 24,623,178 of record NC_141063.1, on the reverse strand, counting down.
TAAAAGTTGGAAATGATAATATAGTCAACTACAGTGCATTAAATCTTACTTTCTCAAGCCCACCCAACCTTCGGGACCTAGTAAACGATCAGTACTAAACAAAGCGCTTTCATGGTAAGAAGGAAAATATTATTTGGATCCACCTTGAGCGAGGAGCTTTGAAATGAAATGAGCTAGCTAAACACAAATGTGAGTGGAGAAACAACATAACACCTGGAAATAGGAGCCGTCGGTGTCCTCCAAGTCCCGAAGGTACCAATTGGCTCTATAAATAGCACCATAAACTTTGTGAAAAAGATACTTAACCGTCGTATCTTTGGGCAAAGCTCCAGTGAAGGAGCGGGAGCAGGATCAAGAACCTCAAGGTTCGCTCCCTCAAGAAGTGGTTAAACAATGTTGAATGCCACTATGTTTTAAACATTTTGGTATGGATCATGAGTTGGGTTTATCTCAAGCTAACTACGATCGACCAACAAGCAACCTAACCATCACAGTTTTACGACAATTGGGACATGTCTACTTTGTTGCACCATTGGGAATGATTGTTCCTCAAAACACACAACAACATGCACACACAGTGCAAGCAAGAGTCCCACTTTCCATAGGAGCTCATTATAGAAGATTCTTCCCCACAGAAGGGTGAAAGCATGGAATGGTGGCTCAATAGTTAGTGTCCATGGACACCAACTATTGAGCTATCACTAGAAACATAGTTAAAATATTCGTGTGTAAAAAAGTTGGGTTTATCCCAAGCTAACTACGGTCGACAACAACAAGCAACCTAACCATCACAGTTTTACGACAATTGGGACAAGTCTACTTTGTTGCACCATTGGGAATGACTGTTCCTCAAAACACACTACAACATGCACACACAGTGCAAGCAAGAGTCCCACTTTCCATAGGAGCTCATTATAGAAGATTCTTCATCACACAGAAGGGTGAAAGGATGGAATGGTGGGGCCAACTATTGAGCTATCACTAGAAACATAGTTAAAATATTCGTGTGTAAAAAAGGACTTGAAAAAAGTAATAATTTAAAGGAAAATGGGAAAAAAGAAATGAAATGAAACGGTCTCACGACTCCACCACTTCGAGAAGTGATTACGGGCTTGCCTCTCTCTCTCTCTCTCTCTCTCTCTCTCTCTCTCTCTCTCTCGTAATAGAAGATATATTACCAAAAATTACTTTACAAATAGCCACATGGCCGCCATGTGATGTACTAGCTTTTCCTCACTACTTTTCCTCACTAATTACTCCGAACCATAGGTGTAGCTCGGAGTACCCTCATCCAATATATAGCCGTGTCATTCTCCACGAAATGAGCTGACTGCAAGGAAGAGACTTGCCACAATAGTAGCCTTTTTATACGACCTATGTGAGCTGTAATACCAACTTTTGCATCAAATATAAAGCCACTTCTAGTTAACCAGATATGCCACAAACCTATCCACCTAAAAAAATGAAAGAAAACTGAATGTTCTGGGTTATCTAGCCAATTCGGAATCTTGCCAAAAATCTAGTCTTTAACCTTTACAAGCCTATCTATCAACAGAATCCATACGTGAGAAAGGAAATCCTACACCTTCTTTGCCACCGGACATGATATGAAAAGATGCAGGCATGTTTCCAAGCATGCAGTACAAAACACACAATTACCAGAAGCAACCTGTTGCTCTCTCTCTCTCTCTCTCTCTCTCTATCTCAATTCTTTGTGCAGAGAAGTGCTAAGAGGTGCATAGAATTGCTATTAAAGCACCTTATATTAGTAGTCTAGGTATTCTCTCTCTCTCTCTCTCTCTCTCTCTCTCATTTAGTTTTATCTATGGAAGGACTACATTCAGTAGTGGAAGCTAGCAACTCACAATAAGGGATGCACATTATGGAAGTTGATTATTCACAACACATCCATGATATTGAAGCAACTTTATTATTGGAATAGGAATTGGACAATTATTCACAAGGAAACCTTTTTGGAGACTTTCCAGATCAGCCATTGGTTAGGAAAGGATGTTCTACTGAGCCGCATGGAACATAGGTCTTTGAGGCAACCCTTGTGCAGGCACATGTGAATTCCAAAAGAAAGCAATATCTTAACGAGGACGAAGTTAGCTCAGTGAGGAAGTATGAAGCACATGTCAGATGTTGTAGATGGAAGTAGAAATTAGAAGCACTGAAGATAAAGACATTGAAGGAGAAGACATTGAAGAAAGAAAGAGGCATATTGTTGAGCATATTTTGACAAAGTTGAGTCATTATGGGAAAGATGACAAGAATGAAATAATTTAAGAAATTCTAAATGATGAGCACATTTTGCAATGCACAGATGATATACTTTTCAAGTCTATGGGCCTTGTTTCTGCATTTAGAAGCTCCTTAAAGGTGTTGAAGAATCCAAGATCTAATGATGAGATTTTCTTGAAACGCAGTGCGCTAAGCATGCATGTCAATGGGTTAATTGATGTTAATGAGACCCCTGGGAGAGAACTTACTCTTTCTCAAGCTGTAAGACTTCTTAATATTCACCAAGGAATATTTATTCTTCTTTGGGTAGTGTTGAGAGTGATGCTACATCTTCAAAGCATGTTGGCGCTAGACTTATGTAAAATAACGTCCACTTATGGTGGTTTATCTCATGAAGTGAAGGAGAGAGTACATGCCAAGAGACCAGGGGAAAAAGTTAACTCTCTAGAGTAAGTCATTCATGGGGCTGGTGACAATACAAAATGGGCATAGACCTGATTCTGAGAAGATTCAGCAAGCTGTGCAGAAGCACATCAAGGAATCAGTGAGGGCCACTTTTCTCGAGAAATCATAGGAAGGAAAGTGTTCCAAGTAGGACTTTGGTGTGGCTGGCATTAAAAAATGCCCACACATTTGCTAAAGAATGTGATATGTGCCAAAAGATGGGGCAACCAAATGATTCGGACTGAATGCCTCACAAGCCTATAGTACGACTCGAGCCATTCCAAAAATGGGGTCTATACTTTGTATGGCCATTTAAGCAAGCAGCTCAAAGAACAAGAAACAAGTACATATTGGTTGCCATAAATTATTACACAAAGTGGGTGGAAGCAAAAGCTCTAAAAGATAACAAGGCATCATCAGTAGCCAAATTTATGTACGACCCAATCATGACAAGATTCGGATGTCCAATTGAGATAGTCAGTGACCAAGGAAGCCATTTGGTGAATGAAGTGATTAAGAGGCTAGCAGAGCAGCACATGGTAATACACAAACAATCAACAGTCTATTACCCATAGGTCAATGGATAAGTAGAATCCACAAATAGGATCCTAAAAGGAACTTTGATCAAGACAGTGAATGAGAATAGGATAGATTGGGGCACCAAACTTCACTATGCATTATGGGCATTCAAGACAGCCTATAAGAATGCGATAGAATGTGTATGGGCTGGAAGCAATGGTGTCTATGGAATTCTTAAACTGAAGTCTCAGAATTGCTATGGCAAAAAGGTTAACCCCAGAAGAATCATAAATTCATAGGATTGATAAACTCGTGAAATTAGACGAAAAGAGATTGTATAGTGCATGGATAACTGAAATTGTTCAGAAGAGAAGAAAGCTCAAAGTGGACAGGAATAGCAAATTCAAAATCTTTAAGGAAGAGATGCAGTTTTGTTATTCTCCTCACAAGAATGGAACCTCATCCAGGAAAACTCAAAATGAGATGGATAGGCTCATACAAGATCATCAAGAAAACAGGGACAAGAACTTTTGAATTAGCAAGTCTAGATACATGCTAAAGTCGTATCATGGAAGGGTGTGAGAATGGGAAAGGACACAAGTAGGACAAGTACATCAGAAACTTGAAAGGATCCATGGAATAGAATCAGTAAACTAGAAAGGATCCAGGGAATAGAATTTGCATCTAATCACACGATACAAAATTAGCATCCAATCACCGATACATCAGGAACTAAAAAGGATCCAGGGAATAGAATCCATATCCAATCACAATTCAAAATTAGGATCGAGACATGATTTTGGAAAGAGCAACAAGAAGCAAAAAATCTAAATTTAAAAACTATTGATGTACATGTAATTTTAGCATGTGTTAACCCATACTTAGGGTTAACAAGAGCTACTACCATTATCTTATATTAAGGAGTCAAGGTAGATACACCAAAAGGTCATACATTCAAGATATGAAGCAATAGTGTCCAAATCTACAACTTGGATGGGTGCCTATGTAATACTTATGGCAATTTCCGCTTCAAGAGCGTGTGGAAGTAAGTTAGGATGAAGTCCCAAGTGATGTACTTCATGGATATACTATGAAGAGTAGTCATTGTAATAGCATTAGGCCTCTTATGAGCTTAAAGTTCTCGGTCGGCCATAGTTTAAGTGAGTGTGAACACTTATGGCCATGCATATAAGTGAATATCTCTCCTAATACATAGGAATCTCTGATTGTGAGCAATAGAGTCTTGCTCTTGCTAATCTCTCTCTCTAATGCATGCTAGTGAGTGTGTGTGAGTGAAGTGAGGCGAGAGGAGGGACGAGTACTCGTAGTGCAACATGGCAGTGTGACAACGCTTATGGGAGGCGTGAAGAAATTGCTTCTCAACAAGTAGTTATAGAGCCTGGAGGCCTCAAGGGTTATGAGCTTGGCCACCATAGGAAAGATCCTCACACGACAGTTGCGGTTCATCAGGTAATTCCTTATTTGATGTGTTTTAAGGGGGGTTGGGGTGAGCCATAACATTTTTGGTGCCGCCTGCCGAGGGAATCATCCCTTGGCTTTTTTCATCGTTTTTCTGTAATCTACGCATTACCCATTGCCCATTGTCTTGATTAATGGTTTCCCATGAAAATGATGTGGTTTTGATGGTGATTTGTGTGTGATTTTATGAGAAATACTCTCTTTTTTGTTTTGTAAAGAATGCTTTTTGTTTAATTTTTAGCTTCAATTGTTGTTTTTGTTGTTGTTGTTAATGTGGTTTTTAATGTTCCTAGGGATTGTACATAGAGTGTATTAGGCTTTGTTTGCTTCCAGTGCATCAAAAAATGCAATAGAAGGTAATTTTTAGTGATTTTTAGCTCTCTTTTGAAGAGAAGCAAGATGGCTCTCACCAGGTTAAAGATTGTAGAAACGGCCAGGGTCACTTGGAGGAATCACTGCGAGACTAACCATCTTGATCGGAATACCTAGACGTGGAACGATCTTAAAGCTTACCTCAGAAAGAGGTTTTGTCCTCTGGGATTCCTTGAATCTAAAATGAATGAGTTCTTGGAACTAAAGCAGGATAGTCGGACAATTGAAGTGTACCATCAAGCTTTTGCCCTTCTCCTCAAATATTTCTCGCAATTGGATGAAGAGTAGCTGATGGCCAGATTCATTCGAGGAATGAACGAGCCATTGGACACCTTAGTGAAGAATGCCAAACTTGTCTCAATGGTCGAAGCTGTAAGAATGGCAAAGGATTTTGCCAAAGCCTTTGTTGTTAAGGTCTCGCCAAAGCCTGCACCCTCTAACTTTAAAAGATTCCAAACCCCGGGAAGTACTTCAAACTTTCCTCCCCCAAAGAGACAGCAAGGCCCAAATCAGAATCACGATACTGGGAGATTCAGAAGTGAAGGAAGACCCTTCCCACCACAGAACACTTTCTCAAGAGCCCCACCTCTTTCAAGGATTCAGAGGGATGAGCTCAGAAGTGAGAACGGTGTTTTGGATGTCAGGGTTTTGGTCACCACCAGCAAAGCTGAAAGACTGCCCGATTCCTGCCATGTCAAGGGGACAGGGAAGTCAAGGACCGAGAGTCTAGAGACCAGCCCCTTCCTATCAGTCAAATCAGGGTCCATCTCGTCAAAATCAGGGCAATCCCAAGAGAACTCTAGCTCAGCCATCTGCCTCTGTCCAGAGTAGCCTTAGAACTCCTTCCGAGAACTGGGGCAACCAAAGAGAAAGAGTTCCGCCTCAGACTGCACAGCAGCCAGAGCAGTCACAATAGCAGAAGTAGTGGAAGAGGAAAGAGGATAGATTTATGCAGCAATTGAAAACCAAGGGCCAAACTGTCAATTCTATGTCATCCATACTCCAACTGAGTATCAGGGTAAGCCTTTTAAGCTTTTGATTGATTCAGGCAGTACTCATTCTTTCGTTTCCCCAAGATGCTTGCGTAAGCTAGTCTTAGAACAAAAATCAGGGAAACCTATGCAAGTTGAATTGGCCAGTGGGAAGATTCTTTTCATTCACCTTGAGACAGATTGTATTCAGTTCAATCTAGATGGGAATTTAACTGATTGTCAGTTCAGAGTTATACCTTTGGGAGTTTTCAACACACGAGGTCCTTGGAATGGATTGGCTCCACAAAAATCAAGCTGACATTCACTATCATAATGGAACCATTTCCTTCCATGACCTTCACGGAAATAAAGTTCAAGGAACCAAAATTTTAGGATCCCCAAGTCTGCAATTAGTAAAGGCTTCTAAGTTACTAAAAGGACTTAGAAAGAAGCAGCTCATTTATGTTGTCAAAATGAATCCAGTAGACGCAAAGTTAAAAGCTAAAGAACCTGAATGGTTAAGTGATTATGATGATTTATTCCCAACAGAATTAACAGAGATGCCTCCAATTCGGGAAGTAGATCATGTGATAGAATTGACCCCTAGAGCTCAGCCGCTAGTAGCCCTCCTGCGCACGTACAAAATGCCAGTTCTTGAAGCCATCAAACTCAAGGAACAGCTTAGACATCTGTTAGAACAAGGGTTTGTAAGACCCAGTGTTTCACCTTGGGGTGCGCCAGTTCCCTTTCAGAAAAAGAAAGATGGAACGCTAAGACTCTGTGTGGACTACAGAGGTCTCAATCAGCTGACAGTTAAGAATAAGTATCCTATCCCCAGAATTGATGAGCTTCTGGACAGGCTAAGTGGAGCCCAGATCTTCACAAAGATAGATCTCAAATCAGGGTATTATCAGATCAAGATTAATGACCAAGATATCCTAAAGACAGCCTCAATACTTGGTATGGGCATTATGAATTCACTGTCATGCCGTTTGGATTGAGAAATGCCCCAGCTACATTCAATCACCTAATGCAGGACATTCTCAGAGAATACTTGGATGATTTTGTTCTTCTTTCCTTTGATGATATTCTGATTTACTCAAAGAATGCAGCTGACCATGAAGCTCATGTCAGAAAAGTTCTTGAGATTATAAGGAAGCACCAACTCTTTGCAAAAAAGAGCAAATGCACTTTCTCTGCCGACCATGTTGAATACTTGGGCTTTCTGGTATCCAAAGATGGAATTTCTCCAGATTTCGCAAAAGTCCAAGCAGTCATAGATTGACCTGAACCAAAGACAGTGAAAGAAGTTAGAGGATTCTTGGGATTGACTGGTTAGTATAGAATTTTTATACCAAAGTATGCTCTCATAGCTTCCCCCCTGACTAATCTTCTCAAGAAGAATATCCCATTTCAATGGTCTGCCAGGTGCCAGAGTGCTTTTGATAAGCTGAAGACTGCCTTAGTAACCAATCCCGTTCTAAAGTTGTTAGATTTCTCTCTAACCTTTGAGGTAGTAACTGATGCCAGTGGCTTTGCCCTGGGAGATGCACTCATGCAGGAAGATCATGCAGTGGCCTATGAATCCCGAAAACTCAAAATGCATGAGAGAAATTATGCTGTCCATGACCTGGAACTACTTTCAATAGTATATGCCCTGAAGTTGTGGAGACATTACCTACTGGGTCAAAGATTCACTTTGATGACAGATCATCAGAGCTTAAAGTGGATCTTCACTCAGAAGGATCTCAACATGCACCAAAGAAGGTGGATGCAGATTTGATTTTGAAATCAAGTACCGCCTAGGCAAAGAAAATGTGGTAGCAGATGCCCTCAGCAAAAAAGCCTCCTTGCTTGCAAGAGTAAAAATGCCTGGTGGAAAGTTACATCCATTAGACATCCCCCAGATGAAGTGGGAATGTATCAGTATGGATTTTATTACTGGATTACCTTCAGTGCAATCAGGTTACAACTCCATCTTCATGGTAGTTGATAGACTAACCAAAGTTGCCCATTTGATTCTAGTAAAAGAAACCTACACTGCAGTGGATGTGGCTAGAGTGTTCTTCAAGGAAATCTTCAGATTGCATGGCCTACCTAGGAGAATAGTAAGTGATCGAGATCCCAAGTTCACGTTAAGATTTTGGACTGCATTTTCGAAGCAGTAGGAACTTTCTTGGATCTCAGCACAGCTTACCACCCCGAGACCGATGGTCAAACTAAAAGGGTGAACCAAGTAATCGAAGATATACTTCGGTCATGCTGGCAGGGAACCCAAGAAGTGGCTAAGCTATCTGCACCTAGTCGAGTTTGCCTACAATGCTTCTTATCATCGAAGTATTGGGATGAGCCCTTTCAAAGCTCTGTATGGACAAGATTGTGTAACTCCATTAACTTGGTCCGACCCATTGATTAGGGTCGAGATGTCCAGACAGATGCTTGATGACACGGAGCAACAGATGCAGTCAATTCGCAAAGATATAAAAGCTGCCTAGGATAGACAGAAACAGTATGCAGAATAAGAAGAGAACAGACAGAAAATTCAAAGAAGCAGATATGGTCTTCATTCGAGTACGCCCTAAAAGAAGTTCTCTATCTCTTGGGAAGTACAAGAAGTTATCCCCCAGATATTGTGGGCCATATCTGATTACAAAGAAAGTAGGTGACTTAGCCTACGAACTTCTTCTGCCTCCTCACCTTAAAGTACATAATGTATTTCATGTCAGCCTTCTTAGAAAGTATATACCAAGCCCGAATCATGTGCTTGATGATGAAATCTTAACTTCTTTAACCCAAGGGCAGATGGAACTCCAACCTGAAGAAATCCTTGATGTTCGAGAAAAGGTTCTCAGGAATAGAATTTTGAGAGAATTATTGGTTAAATGGAAGTTCTATCCTTTTGAAGATGCGACTTGGGAGAAAGAAGCCGAACTGTTGCGGGATTATCCCCAGTTTTCAAGATGAGGACATCTCGCATTTTTCAAGTGGGAGAGAATGTAAGATTCCTCCCCAGCCCCTCAAGATGTCCAGTATCTTCCCTTGTAATCAATTCCCTCTTCAGAATAATAAAAGATCTTGTTTCTACCTATTTTGGCTTAGAGAGAGAAAATATTCTAGAGAGAGGTTATTCAGATTTTAGATATTTTTGAATGGAAAAATCTCTCTTCTTATTAAAATAAATTCCCCCAAAACAGAAGTTCAAAAAGATTTTCAGAAGGTGCATTAGAAATAAATTATAATCTGTTCAAAAGGCCTTATCTTAAGGGTCTAGATTTTCTGAAAATTTTAAATTAAGGTTCTGAGGGGCCAATTAGATTCATCCAAATGTATGGAGGAGATAAATTGAAGAAATAAAGAAAATCCCCCCAAAAATGAGTAAATACTCGTATAAGATGAAGAGTGGACTAAGGACCAAAGGAAATACTAAAAAAAATGAATTTTTGACACCTTAGAGTGGGGATTCCCCCTCATGAAGGAGGCGCCTATTTCACTTGTGTGGTGTGTTGCCATATATATATATAGGCAGTGATGTGTGTGAACACACTTAGGACTGCCGAGACACTTTTTCCCTCTTTAGGAGGTTTTTTCCCCCGGCTTGTATATACGCCCATCCTTCTAGGGCTAACTTATCTTTTGTACATTGACACAATCTAATACATTGTGTGCATTCTTGATTCTTCTTCTCCAAGCTTTGTGTGCTTTCCTGCAACCCTAATTCCAACAATTGGTATCAGAGCAGGCATCGGCTCCCAAGGCTACGCCGCCAGCACCCTCCGACTCACGTTCTCCGATTGAGGTGAGCTTTCACGAGCGCTTGCAGGTCCCTATACTCTACAAATTATCCCATAGGGCTTTGCGTTCTCAAAAATCGCATCTGAGGTCGTTTCGGCCTCCGTTTTTGCATTTCAAGTTCTGCACAGGTGTTTTCGTCATTTTGTGCAGAAATTTCGACAGTGCAGTTTTCTGCAAAACAAGCATACGTACTCTATTGTGGACCGTGCTACATAGCACGAGTTATTTTTTGTTCAGTCTTTGCTTCATTACAGGTAGCTTTTGCATCAGTTTCAGTCAGTGTGGCCATGGCTGATAACAGCAATGATGTATTTCGCATGTTATCTGCTGATGACAAATTGGATGGAGACAGCAACTACCCACTTTGGGCATACATGATGCAGCATGTTTTGGTTGCAAAAGGAGTGTGGAACATTGTGCAGGGTATGGATGTACGTCCAGGTTCTGTGGATGTAGGATCTGTTGACGATGTTGCAGGTTCTAGCAGCTCTACTGTTGCTGCTGTTTTACCCACTGCTGAACAAGCTCGTTTGGGATGGTAAAGATGCGCAGGCTCATGCCTTGATTGCACTTTCTGTCAAACGTAACATCACCCCACATATTCGTTTAGCTAAAACAGCAAAACAGGCTTGGGATATTCTAGCTGGTTTGTATGCAGGTCGTAACGAGGCAAAAATCTCTTACCTGCGTAAAGAGCTAGAATTGAAGATTATGCAGGAAGATGATGACATGAATTCTTGCTGAGATTAAAGATCTCAAAGAACAGTTGATTTCTGCAGGTGAGATTATTCTTGATCATTCTCTTTGCAGACTGTTCTTGATGCTTTACCTGAGACATATCATACTTTTGCTTCCACGTGGAGACTTCTTACTGAGGACAGACCTGATGCTGTCAAGTATGATACTTTAGTCAACAAGCTCTTGCAAGAAGTGCAGTCCAGGCAAAATAGGGCCAGGCAGCGTGCAGTTGATCAAGCATTTATTGCTGCCCAGCAACAGAGAAGAAAAGGCAGCCCCTTCCACTGTTTCCTCTCCTATTAGTAGGTTTGCAACTTCTTCTCCTTCCACAGGTAGCAACAATAAGTCTGAGAAGGCTCTTGATAAAGGCAAGAAAAAGACCAGGTGCAACTATTGTAAGGCAAATGATCATGTCATTAAGAATTGCCCTAAGCTAAAGGCTAAAGAGGCAAAGAAGAAAGAGTCAAACGCAGCCACAAATAGCGGATGCTTCGACAAATGCAGATTCTGCAAATGTTGTGCAAGATACAGAATGGGCGTTTACTGTGTATTGCCATTATGACCCATCTGTACATGATGCATGTTTGGCAGTTTCTGTTGACTCTAATGTATGGTATTTTGACAGTGGTGCTACAAAGCACATTACCTCGCATTGTGATATGTTCACTTATCTTGAGGCTGTCTCTAATGGGAATACTGTCACATGTGCCAATAATGCTTCTTACCCAGTGAAGGGCGTTGGTAAAATTATGCTTACTGTTGCAAATGGCAGCGCTTTCACACTTTCAGATGCTTTGTATGTGCCAGGGATAAAGAAGAATCTATTGTCTATCTCTGCGCTTGCTAGACTTGGATTTGTAGTCAAATTTGTGGATGATAGATGTACTCTTCATGATTTGACTTCTGGTGATACGATTATTGCATCTGGCACCTTGTTTCGTGGGATGTAGAGGCTCAATTCTTATGACAAGTGTGTGGAAGATTCAGCAAATGCAGTTTCTGATGAAAAGGCAGTTTCAGATGCAAAACTATGGCATGCTCGTTTTGGTCATCTGAACGTTGCTAGTTTGCTGCGTTTGCAGAAATTTGATATGGTTGCTTCATTGCCCCCTCTTGAGGCACCATTGAAACATGTTTGTGAAGGCTGTATTTTGGGCAAAATGCAGCGTTCTGTGTTTCCAAAGGATGGTCCTGTGCGGGCCACTCACAAATTGCAACTTGTACATAGTGATGTATGTGGGCCTATGCAAACTCCGTCATTTGGTAAACGCTTGTGCTTCGTGACTTTCATTGATGATTACTCAAGGCATGCATGGGTATATCCACTGAAGGCAAAGTCCGAAGTGTTTTTGTGCTTCAAACAGTTTTTTCTTATGGTTGAAAATGTATCCAATTGTACTGTGGGCACCCTCCGTTCTGATCGAGGGGGGGAGTACTTGTCTAAAGAGTTTGATGCATTTCTGGCTAGTCGTGGGATAAAACACCAATGTATAGTGCCGTATACCCCTCAGCAAAATGGTGTTGCTGAGAGGAAAAACAGGTCACTTATGGAGATGGCACGATGTATGGTCAAGAGCCAAGCTTTGCCACATGCGTTTTGGCTTGAGGCTGTCATGTGTGCTGCATATGTACTCAATAGGTGTCCCACTAAGGCCTTGCAGTCTATTACTCCATACGAAGCTTGGCATGGCAGGAAGCCTTCTATTGGTCACTTGCGTGTCTTTGGTTGCTTGGCCTATGCTTTAGTGCCTGTGCAACAACGCAGAAAATTGGATGATAAGGCTGTCAAATGCATTTTTGTTGGTTACAGTGCTGAGAGAAAGGGTTACAGATTGTATCATCCGCAGTCAAAGCATATCTTGATTAGTCGAGATGTTGTTTTTGTGGAAGATGCTGTGCAGCCTTTGTTATCATGTACCAAAGAGACAGGTGTGAGCTCACGGGATGTATTTGATACATTGTTGCCTCTGTTTATAGGTGGGAATTCAAATGTAAGTCCTAATGAGGTAAATATTCAGCCTATGCAGATTTCAAACCACATCATAGATCAGCCTATTTCTGATGCAGATTTACAGGATGTAATTTCTGAGGATAGGGCTGAAAATGAGCAGGCTAGAAATATGCCTAAATGGCTGGTGCAAACCTTGCGTGATAGTAAAATTGATGCACCTATATCTAGTCATACTCGTTCAGGTTTTCAGCATGCCTCTTATGCATCAGATTGTTATGCTTTGGCTGTGTCTAGTATGTGTGAAGAGGAAGAACCTCTTTCATTGATGAGACACAAAAATCAGAAAATTGGTTGGCTGCAATGCAAAGTGAATATGATGCTATAATGAAGAATGATACATGGTCTTTATGTGATTTGCCTATTGGTAAAAAGGCCATTGGATGTAAGTGGGTTTTTAAGCTGAAACGAAAGCCAGATGGCAGTGTTGATCGCTATAAGGCTAGACTTGTTGCAAAGGGTTATGCTCAAGAAAAGGGCATTGATTTTGATGAGACCTTTGCTCCTACTTGTCGTATGACTACCATTCGTAGCATTTGTGCATTGGCAGCTCATAATGGTTGGAATGTACATCAGTTGGACATAAAGACTGCGTTCTTAAATGGAGATTTGCATGAGGAGGTGTATGTATCGTAGCCTCGTGGTTTTGTTCAAAAAGGGCAGGAAAACAAAGTGTGCAGGTTGAAAAAGGCTTTATATGGTTTAGAGCAAGCTCCACGAGCTTGGTATGAAAAGATACATGCATATTTGACTGCACATGGTTTTCAGAATAGTCCAACAGAAAGTACTTTATATGTTAAATGTGTGGATGATGTACATCTAATCATTGCTCTCTATGTCGATGACATGCTGCTCACAAGACCAAATGAAAGTCATATTGCTGATTTTAAGGTTGATTTGAATGCCTCTTTTGAGATGTCAGATTTGGGGCATTTGCATCATTATTTGGGGATACAATTTAAGCAGTGTGATGGAGGTATTGCTTTGTGTCAGACAAAGTATATTGAGACATTGTTGCGGAGATTTGGCCTTGAAGACTGCAAGCCTATTGCTACTCCAATGGAGACAGGTTTGAAGTTGAGTCTTCATGATGCTGGAGATCACTTTGATGTCACACTCTATCAGACAGCTGTTGGTTGCCTCATTTATGTATGCATTACGAGGCCGAACATTCAGTTTGCAGTCTCACAGGTGAGCAGGTTTATGCATAGCCCAGGGTCTCAGCATTGGAAGGCAGTTAAACGCATCTTTCGCTACTTGAGTGGCACCATACATCTTGGGTTGTTTTATCCCAAGGGGGGATCGTTGCCGCCAGATTTACCTGCTTTTTCAGACTCAAATTGGGCTGGTTGCTATGACACAAGAGTGTCCACAAGTGGTTTTTGTTTCATGCTCGTGGTAGCTCATGCATATCTTGGTTGAGCAAGAAGCAACCTACTGTGGCCACTTCTAGTTGTGAAGCTGAGTACAGGGCAGCTTTCACAGCTACGGTTGAGTGTGTGTGGCTCAGACGGCTTATGGCTGACTTGGGTGTTGGACAAGAGTCTGCCACCTCTATCTTCACTGACAGTTAGAGCGCATTGGCAGTTGCGAGAAACCCAGTTTTTCATGCTCGCACAAAGCACATTGAGGTGCATTATCACTATGTCAGGGAGAGACTCTCAGCAGGAGAGATCAGCTTCGCCTATGTGCCAACACAGGACAACCTCGCCGATCTTTTCATAAAGGCGCTTCCTCGTGAGAAGTTCGAAGCTTTCCGCAAAGCTTTGGGCTTGCTCCCCTTTGTGGACTGATCTACTTCAAGCATGGCACTCCCCTATACATGAGTGCCAGCTCTCGTTCACACCATCACTCCCAGGGGGGATTTGTTGCCATATATATATAGGCAGTGATGTGTGTGAACACACTTAGGACCGCCGGGGCACTTTTTCCCTCTTTAGGAGGTTTTTTTCCCCGGCTTGTATATACGCCCATCCTTCTAGGGCTAACTTATCTTTTGTACATTGACACAATCTAATACATTGTGTGTTGTGTGCATTCTTGCTTCTTCTTCTCCAAGCTTTGTGTGCTTTCCTGCAACCCTAATTCCAAGTTGCCATATATATATAGGCAGTGATGTGTGTGAACACACTTAGGACCACCGGGGCACTTTTTTCCTCTTTAGGAGGTTTTTTTCCCCGGCTTGTATATACGCCCATCCTTCTAGGGCTAACTTATCTTTTGTACATTGACACAATCTAATACATTGTGTGTTGTGTGCATTCTTGCTTCTTCTTCTCCAAGCTTTGTGTGCTTTCCTGCAACCCTAATTTCAACATGGTGGAGTTTTAAATTCTCAAATATTGAGATATTTCATCTCTCCTCTCTCCTAATTCAAGTCTAGTTCCAAAAAGTAAGCTAAACTGATCCAAAAATGGTAAAAAATTGACCAAACTGATTTGGAAAATTCTAGAATCAGTTTGCTTGGTAAGAAGCTCACTTTTTCCTATAAATAGAAGCCCCCCCTTTGTAGAAGCTTAATAGTGTTTTATGCACTGTTACTCTACTTCTCCCCTAAGCCAAAAACAGTGAATTTATTGATAATTCATTAGTTTTTGACCTTTCCCTCTTCAAAAGAATTGGTGGCCACTCTTGTTGCAAACAAGAGTAGATCCCTCAAACCATCAAGCCAAAGGAAAGCTCACAGAAATTCAAGTAAGCTAGAAATCCTACTTTTTCTTTATTCCTTTTAATGGTTTTCTAATTTTTATTTTCTTTAAAATGAAAAAATGATGTTATGCCTTGTTGGAAAGGCTTTCCCCCTCTCTTCATTCTTAAATTCAACCTTTCTTTATCCTAGATAAGTAATCAAATTGTTAGAATTAATCTTTTCATATTGTTTCTCTTTTAAAAGTGAAATTTGATTAGTTTAGAATGCTTTAAACCATTTGGGATAATTTTTAAGTAACTTGAGGATAGAAAAAATTGAAAAATGGTCAGCCATACAAAGGAGGTTATGGTAAAATTTTCTTAAATTTTGTGAAATAAGTTTTATCTTTTATTATTCAAAAAGAGTAATCCCCACCATTTGTGTATTCTAAAAGAGTAATCCCCACCATTTGTGTATTCTAAAAGTGTTATTCTCATTTTAGGCATAGAAAAATACATAGTAGAAATATTTTTATTATAAAAGTGTTATTTCCATTAAAATTTAAATTCTATGCATAGAAAGATGCATATTGGTTATTTTTTTATTATAAAAGAGTGATTTTTATTAGATTTAAATTTTATGCATAGAAAGATGCATATTGGTTATTTTTATTATTATAAAAGAGTGATTTTCATTAGATTTAAATTCTATGCATAGAAAGATGCATATTGGAAATAAAATTTTTATTATAAAAGTGTTACTTTCATCAATATTGATTTTTATGCATAAAATGATGCATAAAAGAATTTTTTTAATTATAAAAGTGTTACTTTCATCAATATTGATTTTTATGCATAAAAGAATTTTTTTTAAATTATAAAAGTGTTACTTTCATCAAAATTGATTTTTATGCATAAATAGATGCATAAAAGATTTTTTTTTAAATTATAAAAGTGTTACTTTCACCATTATTGATTTTTATGCATAAAAGAATTTTTTTTATTATAAAAGTGTTACTTTCACCAATATTGATTTTTATGCATAAATAGATGCATAAAAGAATTTTTTTTATTATAAAAGTGTTACTTTCATCAAAATTGATTTTTATGCATGAATAGATGCATAAAAGATTTTTTTTAATTATAAAAGTGTTACTTTCATCAATATTGATTTTTATGCATAAATAGATGCATAAAAGAATTTTTTTATAAAAGTGTTACTTTCATCAAAATTTATTTTTATGCATAAATAGATGCATAAAAAGATTTTCTTTTATATAAAAGTGTTATTTCCATAGAAGTTGGATTTTATGCATAAATAGATGCATACAGAATTTTTATATCAAAATAAGAGTTCTCTTTAATCCTATGTTTAAATCCCATGAATATTGGTAAATGAATAAGTAAATACTCTGTGAGAGAAAATTCTACCGTTTCATATCAGAAAAACTATCGAAGTCAGAATTTTAGATAAATGATTAATTTATTCCTCATAGGAATTCGTGATTAGTTTTGAATTCAGTTAAGCAAATACTCAATGAATGAAATTCAGTAAAGTAGTAATTGAAATATTACCCTTCGAGAAAGATAGTTAAGGGAGAACCTTTCCATACTCAAACCCTGAATCGGACTATGACCAAGACTTAATCTCCTTCAGAAAAGAAGATGTGACCAGTTCAAGAAAGTTTCACTCAAATCACCTACCTAATCTGAAATCAAGTTAAGACCCTTGATTCTGATATGAGGATCAAGGTTACAGAATTCAGGAAATTCAGTTGGAATTTTAGACCTGTGATCTAGAAGTATTGGGATACGGATTTAAGATATACCCATTGTATTTAAAAGAAAATCAAAACTGAAAATTTGCATAGAAACCCTATTTTCTCAAAGGACTGTCTTATGCCAAAATGCTAGAGGGAGCATTTGGTATATGTGTTTTTCTAAGGGAAGTTCGGTTGCAACAGCTGGCGAAGGACGGCTCACGCGGCAAAAACCTGCCCAGGTCTTGACCAGCCTGGGTATGGTGAAAAATGGTGTGCTTCCGGTAGTACGATGGGCGAAGGCCGACGAAGCAGTCCTTGAGTGAAGTCCCAGGACACTTAAGGAGGATCCTGGAGAGTTCTGACCAGGCGATGCACGGGCTCGCGGTGCTTAGGACACCCATGCATATGTCGTGGAAGATATATATATATGTATGATGAGACGAGAAAATTATTGTAATCTGTTTACTGGATCTCGTTGGCTGACCTGCTGGTCTCAACGGAGAGTTTAGAGTGATACTGTTTTGTGAGAAACAAGGATTGAATGGAAATTTTGAGTTATGACATCTGTAACCAATAATTGTTTGTTAATGGATTGTTTTAAAAGTTAAAGTTTAAAGAGGAGTGTGTGCGTATCTGTATTCTAAAGCAAAAGTTGAGAAAGGCATTCAATTATGGGTGGGTGAGTACTTGTCTAGTTCTACCAATTCTAGTGGTTGGGCAGTGGCTAACCCATGGGCCGGATGGGGTTAGGCTGGAATTAGTAGAGTTTTAATAATAAAATTGATTAATAGGAATACGTTTAGAACTCGAGTAGTTAAATAAAATCGTGAAGACTTCTCTAATGAATAGTAAGCGTTGATTCCTTTAAGTTAAGTCTGTAATAATTTTCCTTCTATCTGGTTTATTCAGATGAAGGTTAGTTCAATATCTTGATCTCGTTAGAAAAATTCGTTAAGAAATTCAAAATGGTGTAATAATTTTCCTTCTATCTGGTTTATTCAGATGAAGGTTAGTTCAATATCTTGACCTCGTTAGAAAAATTCGTTAAGAAATTCAAAATGGTGGAATCATTCCCGTTTTTCGGGCATGGAAAATTTTCCCGGTTTCGGTTTTCGGAATGACCACCAGCTTAGTCTCATGCGCCCAAACATTCGAGGACGAGGCCCCGAGTGGGAAACCCTGTCCGTGCATGAGGGAGTTGCTTCCACTGCTAGCTACCGGGAATCCGGGGTGTGGAGGGGGCAGTGGGATCCTACAGGGTTGGTGCCAAGCGAGAATCAATTAAACATAAATTCACAGGCCTATTAATTGCTTTATACTAACCCCATGACCAACATTGTGTAGGGTTTGTGCTCGTAGGGTTTGAACCCGTGGGAAACATTCCATAAGAGGGTTAGTACCAAGAGACTTGCTAATTGCTTGGTACTAGACCCGTGGGCAATGTGAGCCAAGGGGGTTAGTATTAAGCGATATGGGACCAGAAGGACCCCAATGAAACCCTGAGCGCTTTGTACAGACACTATTATCAACATTCAAAAAACAAACATCAAAACGTTAATAGAGGGTCTGAAAGAACTTTGAAATACCTGCAATGGATGTAGAGGCCGATGGCGTTTGGGGGGCGTTGAGGAGGCTGATGTAGTCGGAGACTCGGAGGACGATGGATGTAGCGGCGATGCTGTTTGGCTCTTGCTATTTTTTCAGAGACTCAAAGGTGAAAAAGATAAACACATGCAAGAAAGGAGAGGAGTGAGCACATAGTACATACCATATTGATGTGCCATTAATGCGTCTGACCTTTTAAATGTCTGCAGTCGATAACATCCCAAATCTGCTCGTGTGGTACAAGTTGATAACGTCCCAAATCTCCCTTAGGAGCAATGTTCGGGGAAAATATTTTTGAGAAACATACCCGAATTCCCATTGGACTCTTCTCAAACCAGCAAATCAAGCAATTTGGGACATACATTTTTAGAAATTGACACTATTTCATAAATTTTCTTTGTAAGCTAAAATCCTTCTAGGTTTAAGTCTAATAGGAAATCCTCAAAGCTAACTAGCTCTATGATAAGCTGAGACACCCATTTGCGTTGAGTTACCTACGTTCTCGTCCCTCTGCATCGCCAATGCCATCATCCCTTCGTCTTGGAAAACTGAAGCTTTCAATTTTTTCTACAGGTATGCCCATCTCTCTCTCTCTCTCTCTCTCTCTCTCTCTCTCTCTCTCTCCCCCCCCCTCTCTCTCTCTCTCTCTCTCAAACACTTAAAAGGAACACACACACACATGCACACACACACACACACACACACGCACGCACACACACACACACACACACACACACAAAAACACACACACACACACACACACACACACATGATGAGGTGGGGGGGCGAGCCGGTTTGAGCCCCCCTCCATTAAAGCAAAAACCTCCAACCACTCGGATGGTTGGAGAAATAAAAATTGGGCCCTGAAATTTTAAGGCTGCAACGACCTTCAAAGGCATTTTAATTTTAACCTTCAGGTGAAGGCCACCATGGAAACTAAGGTTTCAATTGAAATCAAAATTTTTATAGTAGTAGTGGGTTGCAAATGTGTAAACATGAAGGCCAAGTAAGTTTATAGGTCTTCAAATCGAAGCTTAGGGCATGCCTTAAATTTTCAGGCTCGGAAGACAGACTATTTTAGCTTACAAAATATAACTAAAATACAAAATATGCCACTTGTATGTTTTTTATTTAATATATAAAGGTTTCATCTTAAAAAAAAAACTTATTGACCCCTTTAAGTCTCTTTAAATTAAGCAGTGATAACTCTTGAATTCCGCGTAAGCCCTCTATCGCTTGGTACTGACCCCTCATCCATTTGCAAATGTGTAAATATGAAGGCCAGTAGGTTTATAGGCTTTCACATTGAAGGTTAGGGCAGGCCATCAATTTTCAAGCCTAGAAGACAGACTATTTCAGCTTACAAAATACAACTAAAATATAAAATATACCGCTTGTATGTTTTTTATTTAACATATAAAGGCTTCATCTATAAAAAAACTTATTGACCCCTTTAAGTCTCTTTAAAGTTAGGGGTCAGTACCAAGCGGTGATGGGCTCGTGAATTTTGCATGAGCCCTCTACTGCTTGGTATTGACCCCTCTTTTTTTGGTGCTAGTACCAAGCGATAGGGGGCTTGCATGTGTATATCCAAATCTCCTTATCGTGCCAGGTATTACTGACCCCATGTATAATAAGCGTGCATGTTCTAATTGACTGAAATGTTTTTTTTAGGAATGTCTTCAAAGAGTTGGACATTGTCTACGAATCGGATGACGAGGCAGAAGGAGGGCAGAAGAGTCTTGTGTAGAAAAGCTATTTATGTTCTTGTACAATGCACAAGCCCACGAGCGTTTGCATGAGTTGTCTTCAGTGTTCAACAAGGAACTTTCTCTTGAGAACGTCATTAATTCTTGTAGGATTGTTCTTGGTGATCGTGAGTAGGAGTATAAAGACACTGTTTCTGCCAATATCGTTATGTCCGATGGTGAACGATATGTTCGTCCATCTGATTTTGCAACAGACAAAGTCATGAAGAGGAGGCTTAGCCATTGTCTTGAAAAGATTCCTAGCTGCTGCAATAGAGTAGAGGAGAAATGCCCAATACACTCAAAGAAGTTTCGCTTGCTCCAATTTAGTTATGGTTTTCTTTGTTTTCTGCATCTTCTTACTGAGGACTCAGAGCCTGAGATATTGACTTTGGCAAGCACTCAAGTGCCAATCGAGGATGATGGGGTTGAGGAAGAGGTGGCTATAGACCCAGCAGAGGAGAGGGCAGAGGCCAAAAAGGAAACCTTTGAGGCTAATGCATCCCTTATCCCCTTTGATGCAGCACCTATTTCATTGGAAGACAATCAATCTAATGAGAATGAATAGGGGGAGTTGTCATTACCTTCCTTGCCCAGCTTTACTATGGCAGCCCAAGCTGATTATGTATTATTAACATACATTATGCAACATTTCAATATTCATGAAGACTATTGCTTGGATGTCTTAGCAAATTTTAGTGAAGCAGACATGGGTTGGATAGAGAAAGGAGTTGACAATTATCTACTAGCTGATTCTGCAGTTCCAAGACTCCGAGTACGTGCCTGGAAAAGAGATATTAAAGAAGATGTTCGTGAAGCTAGGACATATGAAACCCAATTGCCTTATGAGGAGGAGGTTGCAGCAATTGGCGACCGTCTTGGTTTGGCAGATATGGGAAAATTTTTGGCACCTACTATGCATGAAGACAGTAAGTCCACGATCCCTTTGTGGACAAGATCCATACTTGAGGGTGATGAAAATCAACAAGTAATAGAGCCAAAGATTTTTCAAACTATAAGAATTTGATTTACGCGAACTTTGTCGATTGTGTCAATTAAACATATAACATTGGTACCAGGTTTTTGTATATGATATGATTTCTTGAAGAGAGCAGGAGGCTCAAGATCATTCGGAGCTTCCACTTCAAAGTCAACAAGTCATCAAAAGGATGTTGCTCTTGCTCAATATATAAGACATTTGAATCATCAAAAGGTACGTGCAATTTACGACACTAGCTTAAAATTGACAACAACAAGCAGTGACATGAGTCATGATGATTACAATTTTAATATACAGATCGTTATATTTCACAAGGAGTTCTCAAAAGACAATGCAAAATTCCTTGCATTCAAAGTACTATCCAAGTTTTGTGGTGGACACGAAGTGCCTTCAAATGCTGAGAAGGTGGTGCTTGTGAGAAACAGTTTGCATTGCGGGTGTTTGGTCAGGGGTATGGTTGCCAAGCACTAAGACGCTCCTACTACCTATCATATATAGCGCATGCTATTGTAGCGAGAATTACAGACCCAGACACATTGCATCCATATGGAAAAAGATATTTAATAAGGACAAGAAAAAGCCGATCGGAACTATTGCCTCCAATGGTGCAAATGCCAAAAATAGATCTCCCGGCAGATGAAGATGAAGAAGAGGAAAAGGAAGATGAAGAAGGAAGACCACTGAAGAAGATCAAGCCCACCTCATCTCCCAACCCTGACTCTTGAGCAACGCCACAACTGATGGTGCTCTCTCGTAGTTGACTGATTCCAAGCGCATTGTCGCTTTTATTTATTAATAAATTATATTGCACGTGTCAATGATGAGGACTGATGGTGCTCTCTTGTAGTTGACTGATTCCAAGCGCATTGTCGCTTTTATTTATTAATCAATTATATTGCACGTGTCAATGATGAGGACTTGAATGTGTCTTTTTGTTTTGCTTTGTGAATCAATTTCCTGTAAGTCCATTGATATAACTCTACAAGACTATTGGCTCGATTCTTGCCTCCACCATGTCTAGTGTGCTTAAAGTAACATATTCTTGGCATGTAATGTAACTTCTCCATGCCTTGAGTTGACCATATTGACAATGAACCGTATGTCTTTGCAAAATATGGTGTATGATTATATAGTATATGCTACAATCAATGATGACAAAATAGAAAAAAATCAGATGTATGTATTAGTTAGTCTCACAGTATGGAGATTGCAACAGTTTTTAAAGTTCTTACCATGTAATGAGTTACATGTTGATCACTCCATCCTACAATGAATGCCTTCCTCCAAGTCTTTAATATGTTTTCAAATAATTTTATCTCACTATTGCTCCAACTCTTTTTCTCCATGAATGCAAAGATCTTGTCAAGTGAAATCCACACATCTGCCTTCCGATTTTGGATTGAACCTTCATTTCCAATGTCCTTGACTGCATTATGTAGATCTTTCCATAGATTAAACATATTTTGATTATTTTTATCTCGACAGTCTTTGAGGCAGTATGATAAAAATCTTTTAGCTTTCACACCACCTATTGCTGGTTTTTTTTGGTACTTTGCTGCCCCCTTGTGACCACTTGTCGTCCTCCTCAATTTTAACATGCCCCCCATGCAAGCCAATGTCTGATAGCACTTTTTCTATTGCTTTGATTTCTTTTAAAGATTCTTTTTTAGGCTTTAATGTCCATGCAAAGCATATGTACAAATACACCAGCTTCTCTACAATTCTACATAGTGCATGCAATGTGCATATGTGCACTCTGTATAGAGGAATATCAAGCACTGCTTTGAAATCTTAATTTTTTAAATTCCTGTCAGGAGCTTTGTTCCATAGTACACGATCTAAAGTCTTGACACTTGACATGCAATATAGACATGGCCTCTTTGCATTTGCACCTTTGCTTATGTTATACATGCATTTTAGAGTCTTCAAATCACCTGCCATGTAGTGCCTAAGCTAATTAGGGAAAATGAACACACCCACCGAAGAGAACGCCAAGCCTCCTGAGGATGTAACGGGCTGTACGAAAACCTAAAAATATATTAAAAAAACACCTGTGCTTGCTCATTAATGTAAGATTCCTCCCCAGCCTCTCAAAATGTCCAGCATCTTCCCCTGTAATCAATCCCTCTTCAGAAATATAAAAGACTTGTTTCTAACTGTTTTAACCTAGAGAGAGAAAATATTCTAGAGAGAGAATATTTAAATTTTTAATATTTTTGGATAGAAAATTATCTCATCTTATTAAAATAAGTTTCCCTGAAATAGAAATTCAAAAAGAACTTTCCAATGTGCAATTGGAATTAATTGGAAATGGGTATAAAGGACCTTAGCCTAAGGATCTAGATTTTCAGAAATTTTTGGATTATGGTCCAATTAAGGTTCCTATGGGCCAATAGCATCAATCCATGTGTAGGGAGGAGATAAATCCAATTTGTAAAAGAAGATACCCAAAAATGAGTAAATGCTCACATAAGATGAAGAGTTGAAAATGTACAAGGTTTATTAGTAAAAAACTATGAGCAATATTAAAAATATGAGATATTTTGGGTATCCAAAAATGAGTAAATGCTCACATAAGATGAAGAGTTGAAAATGTACAAGGTTTATTAGTAAAAAACTATGAGCAATATTAAAATGATTCCATTATGACACATATGTAAGGAAGGGGAGTTCTTTAAAGGAGGTGCATATTTTACATAAGATGAAGAGTTGAAAATGTACAAGGTTTATTAGTAAAAAAAACTATGAGCAATATTAAAATGATTCCATTATGACACATATGTAAGGAAGGGGAGTTCTTTAAAGGAGGTGCATATTTCACATAAGATGAAGAGTTGAAAATGTACAAGGTTTATTAGTAAAAAAACTATGAGCAATATTAAAATGATTCCATTATGACACATATGTAAGGAAAGGGAGTTCTTTAAAGGAGGTGCATATTTCACATGCTTGAATGAGTTTTAAACTCATAAAAATTGAGATATTTCATATCTCCTCTCTCCTCATTTAAGTCTAGTTCCAAAAAGTTAGCTTAACTGACCTAAAAATGGTCAAATATTGACCAAACTGATTTAGAAAATTCTAGAATCAGTTTGTTTGGTTAGGAGCTCAATTTTTCCTATAAATAGAAGCCTCCCCCTTGTTGAAAAATATATAGTGTTTATGCATCGTTACTCTACTCAACCTAAGCCAAGAACTGTGAATTCATTTAATAATTCACTAGTTTTTGGAGCTTCCCTCTTTCTTCAATCCCCATTAGTGACTCCATCAACATACTTAACCAATTGATTGGTTGGGGGCCTCTACCGTGAACAAAGAATCAAGCAAGTTGTAAGGTAATTAGTGAATATTGATCTTTCTATAATTTCTCAATGTTTCTCTCTTCTCAACCCCTCTCAAGCTTGAGAAGTTTAATTGGTATGGTTTTTTTTAAATGCTATTGAAGTTTGAATAGTAGTGAAGAGTTACAAATTTAATAAATGCTATTGAAGTTAACTTTCATTTATGTTTAAATTCTAATGATTTTTATGTAAATTCTCTCTCTCACTCAAGAAATGGTCATACTCATGACCCGTTCTCAATTCAAATCAAGCTTTTCATAAAGCTTTTCCTTAACCCAAGATTAAGCTATGCTTGAGGTCAAATTAATGGCTTTTTTCTATGCTTTTAGTTTATGTATATTGATGATTCAATCCATTATGGATTAATAATCCAATTAGAGATCATTTTAATTATTTCTTTAATGATAAGCATTATCCCTTAGAAAAATTGAGATTTATCAGTCATAGCAGCGGAGCTATGGCAAAATTTTTATAAAAATTATGCATAAAATAATTTCATTCAAAGCATAAAAAGAGGACTTCCTACCATATTCTAGGAATTATCATCCTAGATTAATTGAAAGAATTTCATTACAATCATGGAGAAATTGAATTTTAATATCATGCATAAAGGATAAGTTTTTATATCAAAAGTGTTATTTTTACCATTTTTATTTCATGCATAGAAGTATGCATAGTGGATAAATTTTTATATCAAAAGTGTTACTTTTATCATTTTTAATTTTCATGCATAGAAGTATGCATAAAGGAAAAATTTTTATATCAAAAGTGTTACTTTTATCATTTTTAATTTTCATGCATAGAAGTATGCATAAAGGAAAAATTTTTATATCAAAAGTGTTACTTTTATCATTTTTAATTTTCATGCATAGAAGTATGCATAAAAGAAAATTTTTATATCAAAAGTGTTACTTTTATCATTTTTAATTTTCATGCATAGAAGTATGCATAAAGGAAAAATTTTTATATCAAAAGTGTTACTTTTATCATTTTTAATTTTTATGCATAGAAGTATGCATAAAAGAAAATTTTTATATCAAAAGTGTTACTTTTATCATTTTTAATTTTCATGCATAGAAGTATGCATAAAGGAAAAATTTTTATATCAAAAGTGTTACTTTTATCATTTTTAATTTTCATGCATAGAAGTATGCATAAAGGAAAATTTTTTATATCAAAAGTGTTACTTTTATCATTTTTAATTTTCATGCATAGAAGTATGCATAAAGGAAAAATTTTTATATCAAAAGTGTTACTTTTATCATATTGGATTTCATGCATATAGGTATGCATAAAAGATATTCTTTTTATACTAAAAGTGTGATTTTCCTCATAAATGGATTTTATGTTTAACTTAGATGCATAAGAGAAATTCTTTTATTCTAAAAGTGTAATTCCCTACCAAATTGAAATTATGCATAAGAAGATGCATAAAAGATTGATTTTAATTTCGAAAGTGTTAGTCTCCTTAAATGGAATTCATGTATAAATAAATGTGTAGAGAAATCTTATATCAAATATAAGAATTCTCTTTTAAAAAAAAAAAAGATATGAAATGTGATAAGATGTGATAAGAGGTGTATGAGATGTGATAAGAATTGATAAGATGCGTATGGAAAGTGATAGGATGTGATAAGAGATGTATGAGATGTAAAAAGATGTGATAAGATGTGTATGAGATGTGATAGAATGTGTTAAGATGAGTTAGGATGTGTTAAGATGTATATGGGATGTGTTAGGACGAGAATGGATGTAATATGGTTGTATGAATGTGATGTGGATGTATACATGTAGATGTATATGTATGAATGTGAATGTTGATGTGGATGTGGATGTATGGATGTAGATACGGATGTGTATGTATGTATGTGGATGTGTATGTATGAATGAGGATGTAAAAATGGACGTATGTATATAGATGTGGATGTATGGATGTATGTATGTAGATGTGGATGTATGGATGTGATTGTGAATGAAGAGGTGGATGTGAATGTATGGATGTAGATACAGATGTGGATGTATGTATGTAGATGTGGATGTATGGATGTGATTGTGAACGAAGAGGTGGATGTGAATGTATGGATGTAGATACGGATGTGGATGTATGTATGTGAATGTGGATGTATGAATGAGGATGTGAAAATGGATGTATGCATGTGAATGTGGATGTATGAATATGAATGTGGATGTGTGGATGTGGAAATGGAGGTATGGATGTATGAATGTAGATGTGGATGTATGCATGTAGATGCGTATGTATGAATGTGAAATTGGATGTATGATGTGGACGTACGAACATGGATATGTATGTAGAATAATGAATATGAAGATGTATGTGAGATAATGTAGTCTATATGAGTGAATGGATGAGAACGAGTACACACTGAATGGAATGTGGAATAAGTAATGTGGTCCGAGAGTGGATAATATGGAAAGACAAGAGTTCGTTATAGAAACTGTATTTGTGACTGTTTGTAAATGACTGTTTTATGTCAAGAATGCTGGAGAAGCATTTTGACCGTCTTGAGGATTAAGGTCATGAAGACTGAACTGATAAAGTTGCAACTGCTGACGGAGAGTCAATGGAGGACGTCTCGCGTAGCAAGGTCGATCGAGGTCTTGACCAGCCTCGGCTCGATTTAAATGGTGAGCTTCCGGTACGGTGGATGAGGGACCAAGGAAGCGGCCTATGAGTGAAGCGCTAGGTCACCTGCGAAGGATCCTAGAGGGTGCTGACCATACGGTGCTCGGGCTCTGGGTCACCGAAGATACCCACACGTGCGTCGTGGAAGATATTGGAACAAGGAGTAAGAGTTGTTTTCTGAAACCGGGCATGGATCTGGTTGATTGACCTTGCTGGTCCTCAACAGATGAGTCCATGGCTCTTTTATATGGATCTGTGGGTTGATCTTGCTGATCTTCCACGGAGATTCCATTCTATTATATGAATATATTGCCGGTTACTATGAGCTAGGAACTATGGAAAAGGCCCCTGAGAGAACAGGTGGTGAGCGTTCTGGTTGCCAATGATGCCATAAGTACACCGATGAAAGAATGACTGGAAATAAGGATTCAACCAGAGACTTTGAGGATTGTCATCAGTGACATAATGGTTTTATTAAAGGATTGTTTTAAAGCTAGTTAATGCTAAGAAAAAGGCAATTTCATATTGGGTGTGTAAGTGGTATGACTAGTTTTATGTTTGCATGAACTTCCGGCTAGGGGGTCTTGGAACTCTTTTCCTTGGTACCCGGGAAAAAACCTAACCAAATTCCAAATTGGATCCCATCACTACAGTGGTTGGGCGGTTGGCTAACCCATGGGATTGGATGGGGTTAGGCTGGACTGATGGATCCGTAAATCGAGATTTTAATTTCTGTTATTACGATAGATAAAGTAAATCCCGGATAGTAATTGTTCTATGGATAGGAATCAACGGCTGTGCCTCTTGATGGGGAAAAAAGCGTTGATCCCAATGATCCAAGTGCAAGTTTCTTCCTTGATCCGACCGAGTATCTTTATAGGTGCAGTCGGATCAGCGTGATCGGTAAGGATCTTGACTACGATAGAGTACAAAGTTATCTGGTGGAATCGCCCGTGCTTTCCGGGTAAAGGGAGTTTTTCCGTTTTCGATTTTGGACAAACCGACGGATTAGTCTCTTGTCCGAATATCCGTGGGCGAGGCCCCGAGTGTGAGACCCTACCCGCGCCGCACGATGTGCTACTTCCGCTGCTAGTACCCCGAATCTGTGCGTGGTGGAGACCGGGATCTCACAATTAAGGAGCTATTGACAAGGTCAAAGATATGGCAATAATAGAGGGATTATGTGCACTCACACCCAAACTAAACCCAATGGCTGATATCTTCAAGCCATTGAGATCCATGCCCCAAATACACTTCCCAATACCATTTGCCATGCCTATAACAAGTGTGTCATTGGGTTTTACACCCCCTATCACATCAATCTCTCTAGGATTTGGCCCCTTGCCTAGCACTATCACAAGTCCTAAAGCTTTAGACATGCTAGGTACCAACCCTTTGCAACCCCTAGATACCCACACCTTGGACATATTGACTAATCTAGCAAGGGGGTTGCCCAAGGTCTAAGTGAATCTTTACTCACATTAGCACCCACACACGGCCTAAGTGACTCATACAAAAACACGGCCGCACAGATTTCTCTTAGATCTCTTCCCATAAGCACCATCAATGAGACGCTTTATGTATGCCATGACGTAGTAGCCACAATCGATAAATTTAAATCACATCTCATCACATCCATTTCACATCACATCTCATTCATTCACATGACGTCACATTCTCTCACATGCACATGCACATCCACATCCATTCTTTCACATACAACATCCACATTCATTCTTCCACATATACATCCACATCCGCGACACATGATACAAAATCTCAAAAGAAAATTCGATCTCCTCGCATGGGTAAACATAATGAAAAACTAACAAACCAAAGAAAGTCAAAAAATGAAATAAGTTCTAGTACGTTACTAAGTGAGGATGAAACAAGTTCTTCCTCTTCACTCAGTGCACCACATAGACCAATCAAGAAACTAGAACCCACCCAACCACCCCAAATGGATACTAATGATCACATGACATATGCGGAATGCAAAAAGCAAGCTCAAGAGAGCATGCTTAGCTTGGTTGAATGTCTTACAGGGTCACCAGTTGTGATTGAGCCTCATAATGCCAATCCTAAAAAAGTAACCAAAATACAAAGCCTAGAGGAGTACCGCTTCTCCTTTCAAGAGGGAGACATACTCTCTACAGAAGAGTCATTTGAAACATATTATACAAACTATACTCTTGAGAAAGCACATGAGGAATTCGATAATTCCCTTATAAGATTAAAATAGTCTCTCAAAACCTCATTTGGAGGAATGCTCTTCTCTTCTGGTGAAGCTAGTATAACATCCGCACTTACACCATTAAGGGCTCAACCTAAGTTATACCGAGACATAAAGAACTCTATAGAACAGGACTGTGAGTATTTTGACTATCATGATGAACCTATCGCTAGCAAAGCACAACGGTGCTTAGGTAGCAATAGTCCATTTATGTACCAAGATCAAATCTGCTTCCAACACATACTCAACCACAAAAAACTTGCAAGTAAGGGGGTTAGTTTCAATATACATTGTATAATCAAAGTACCCCAAACATGGCATGTTCAAGTCTTGTGTAAATGGAATTCTTTAACCTTGAACTTCAATGTTTTGTCCATTAGCACCTCTTGCAAGACCATTGTCTTTAGGGATAATTTGAGGTTGTCCCAAATGACACCCAAGTGTCTATTGTCATGATGTTATGACTAGCTCAAGGGCTAATCAATGTGTGTTTGTGCTTAACATGATTACTCATAGGGAAATCTAACCATACCTCTACTTGGCTTTCAGCTTTTTCAATAGTATTCAATGTGTACAATGGCACACTTGGTCCTCTTACAATTTTAACTGAGGTCTGTTTGGAAACTTGTGAATCCTTACAGTACTGTTCTATGTAGCTCTTTATGTCTTGGTATAACTCATGTTTAGCCTTTAATGGTGCAAGTGTTGATGCTATGTTGGCTTCACCACACGAGAGAAGAGCACTCCTCCAAATGAGGATCTGAGAGATTACATTAAATTTGTTAGGAAGTCATCAAATTTGTCACGTGCTTTTTCAACCGCATCATTCGTGCAATTTGCCTCTAATGACTCTTCTTGGCTTAATGAGTTCATTTATTTAAGGAGTGTGTCTTCCTCTTGGAAGGGGAAGCGATATCCCTCTCATTTTTGTATTTGGGTTACTTTTTTAGGTTTGACAATATGAGGTTCAATCACAACCAGGGATCTTGTATGACACTCAACAATGCTAAGCATGCTCTGCTAAAGCTTGCCTTTTGCGTTGCGCATATGTCATCATGTGATCATGATTTTCACGTCGAGATAGTTGGGCGGGTTCTAGTTTCTTGCTTGGTCTATGAGATGCACTTAGTGACAAATCAGAATTTGGTTCATCCTCACTAAGTAACATACTAGAACTTATATCTTCTTTTGACTTTCCTTGGATCGTTAGGTTTTCATTATGTTTGCCCATGCGATGAGAATAAAATTTCTTTTTTTGTTTTTTTGTTTTCTGTCTTACCTGTGGGTTTTGTGGTTTAAGTGGTAGACTTTAAGGTGGATGCTTTTACATCATGTGTAGCTTTTTGCTCTATTGGGGTTAGGTCCCCTCAGGCTCCTTTCCCTTGTCCTTTACTTCAACCTTGGTTTTGACAGTTTGGTTGCCCTTGTTCTTGGGTTTAAAAGGTTTTGTTTCCTCTTTTGGCTTCTGTTTTAAAACATGCTCTTCTACCTATTTCATTAGGAATTTTTTGGACCCAAAGAGGGCCTCTTGGATTAACTTTTGATTAGGAATGGACCAATAGGAAGAGGGCTGGGTGCACATTTTTGACTTCTTTGACCCTAGGGGGCCTAGGCTTTGGTTTGCTAATGGGGCCTAATTACTACTCTTGTCCCCCTACCTCTTGGGCCCAAACTTAGAGGTACCCCCACCTAGAATCGCGCAGATGAAAAACTCTAAAAATTAAAAAATTTAATTTTTTCCCAAAAGTGTGTTTTCCCTCTCAAACTCCCCCCCACCTTTAGTCTACCCTAGGTTCAGGAAGCCTATTCTCAAACTCTAACCCTCTTCTAAGCTTTCCATTGCTGCACTAAAAACCCCGAACTTTCTCTCCTCTCCACTCTTCTGTTGTAAAACAAGTTTTTCTTTTTCCTTCTTCTCTTTTCTTACCACCATGGCCTCTTCTAGTAAATGAGAGAAGACCTAGGGAGGAGGTGGAAGAGCTTGTGCTGCATAACACAAGAGATGAGAATGGAGTTTGGGCTCCAACAAGATTCAGGGTTGGGGCTTGGGTCTACATGCAGCCAAGCTCTAAGGGACCACATCGCGAGTGCGTCAACTGGGGAATATGCTACATCATTGGAAGGGGCGGCTACAAGGCTTCAAGCATACTAAGAAGGAAGGACTGGTGCCATAGTGCAACATGTGTATAACCTTGGAGACTTGTATATTCAAGGCCAACGACCAAGGTTTCCTTCAAATTGTCAGTGCAACATGTGTATACCCTTGGAGACTTGTACATTCAAGGCCAATGACCAAGGTTTCCTTCAAATTGTCAGTGTAACATAAACACAGCTTTAACAACATGCTAATATTGGATTTTTTGTTTCAAATTTTCTTATGATTCTCCATTTTCTTATGTCTCTCTGCAGATATTTTTCCCTCTAATTATGTTGAGGAACAACCACTACTACAAAGCCTCACTGGAGTTTTCTATGCTATGCATGCATCCATTGGAGAGGCAATGTTTGTATCTCAAAGCCCAAGTGATCTTGTACAGAACAATATCTTTTTCTTTTCTCACTCATATTTTGTAGATAAAAAACTAGGTTTGCTTAAAGTTTAAGATGGTAAGTGATATCAAGACATCACTCAAGTTTTCAAAGGCATCTAGGTTAGTAGGGCTAAATTGGTTTTGTCCTTTACATGTTTTTGTGCACATGTTCAATTCCATGCCACCAATGCATCAAACAAAAATAATGTATATTTGTAAAGAGGTACTGTCTGACCTCATTCAAGGATTACTAGGAGAGGGTTGGGAGGTTAATGAGGGGTCACATCAAGGTGATGTGTACAAGTGCAAAGTAGTAGATTCTACAGTGTCTTTCAAGTTCTTGAAGGCGCGCTCTATTTTGTACATGCATGTGCACTACCAAAGATGGATGCAAAAGCACGGGACATGGATCCCACTTCAAGCCTCAGAAGAAGAAATTATGCCTATTGAGGTAGCTGTGATGATGCAAAATGGATGGATTGAGCGAGTGGCAGCAAGCAAGTATTGGAGCCTAGCAGACCTGCGTCAACACTTTAGCATCATGGGCTTTGACAATGTGGAAGAGTCAAGTTTCAAGTTGATGAGAAGAAAGGTAGATCTGATTTCACTACATGTCTAGAGTTAACCCTTACACTTTTTGGTTATTGTGCTACTTTCTATATTTTTATAGATTGGGAAGCGTAAGGAGGGGACAACCATGGTCTCAAAATCATGGCGAATGGGGGACCTTGAATTTTCAGTAGCAAGGTGCATAGCCCTACCAACACATAGTAGGCATGTGGAAGAGCTTGAAGATGAACTGAGTATATGGGAAAATAGCCTCTGTTCTAATGCACGTGAGGGGCAAGAGTTTCAGGAGGATCGAGGTGAAGGCAATGACAAGCTTTCAAGTCAACAAGGAGATGGAGATCAACATGAAGTAAATGTCACAAGAGGGGCAAAAAATGAAGACATTATAACAATTTTAGATTAGAGATGACATGCTTGTAATTTTGTAGGAGGCTCTTTTTTAACCAATCTTTATTTAATTGAAATCTTAATATTTTTACAAACTGTAATTTTTTTGTTTTAGCAGTCTAGTGTGAAAAGGCCAAACTTTAAATTTTAACTATAAATAGCCAAAGGTGCCTTCTTTCTCATTTTCACGCGATAGAAACCAAGCACGAGCTCACACTATCTCTTTGCATTCACATGGCTACCCACTTTGACAACTTATGTGAGTTCCTCTCCACCACCCCGTGGGCGGGCAAGAGCGAGCTCTTTGTCATGTTCTCTCATGAAGTCGACTTTGAAAAGTCGCTCGCCCTTGCGTCCCAACATTATGAGACGCAGATTGCATACATGGAGCAATACTTGGCTCCCCACTCCATCTCCTTTCCCCATTGCCCCAATGATGGATGGGTGCCTGTTGAGCTGCTTAAGTACATTCAACAATATGCCCGCCCCTACATCCAGCGCCTTGAACGCTTCATCGACATCTACATCCCCGCAGGAGCAGCTTACTGTACCTTCAATAAGTAGGAGGTGAAGAGGTTGGGGAAGGGCAATTTAGGAACTAGGTTCCTCTCGTGGCTCGCCACTTTTGCGTTCCTCATCAGCGAGATGAGGATTCGAATGAGGAGGTAGAGATGCCTGCATTGCAGTTGGCAGGGTATTTGAGGGATGACAAGGAAGTGAAGGTAGTAGGAACGAGTGCTGGTGTGAAAGAGCAGCTTGCATCAGGGAACTTTTCAGAGGGTGCACAATCTGTAGAGCTGAATAGCCCACTATAGTAGAAGATGCGAGGCCATCTTCCCCACACCAGGAGAGCAAGGTGCTGCCAGAGCTTGAGATCAATCTCTTGAGCACCATTGTGGTGGAAGGTACTTATTTCTTCATGACCTTGAAAAGACAGCTGGCTTGAGAATGGATGAATGCCTGGGCATTATATGCACGCGATGTGAGGTGGACCTTGATACGTCCACAACCTCGGTCCTCACCTAGATAGTGCTATATTACCCCTTGGAGAATCTATCGCAGAGACAGTTGCTTTGGTCAAGGAAACTGTGGTTGAGACCACGGAGCAAGCCCTAGTTCCAGAGGAGGAATTCACAACCTTACAAGACAAGCTAGAGGTTGAAAAGGATACCCTTGCTACTGGAGCAATGGAGGAGACCAAAGCACCAAAAAAGGATGAGGCTAAGTCCTCGATTGACCTCTCCGCCCCCACCAGCACTTTGGCAAAAGAAGACATTGAGCAAGAGGTAATAATCGACCTTTTACAACTTAGAAACATTTGTAATTATGTATAGGAAAATATTTTGATTTTTCCTTTGATTGTATAGGGTGGTTGAAATTGACGCATTTACTGGAAGAGGCGACGACAACAGAGACCAGGCCAAGGTCCATGGACATGATGCTGTGTTGGTGCATTATCTTGGTCGACTTCCTGTGGTGGTGGATGGCATTGCCATTATCCATAGGGACTACACCCCTCAATCTGCCTTCACTCTCTTCTTTTTGAAAGCCCTCTCTAAGGTGCTCTGTGTAGCCTCTATGGCACAGAGCACCAAATGTATAGTTCTAATTAAAAAATCCCTTGCCTTCGATGTTTTTGGTTCTGGATTTAGGGGTAAGCTTCTTGCTCGTATAGGTATAGCCAAAAGCATAGGCATAGAGGATCCTCAAAAAATAGCCCAATCACTCCTTGAGCACACTCTACCCAATAACAAAAGAAGGAAGCTCAATATTGTAAGAAAGCTTTTGTAAAGATGATGTATCATTTCTTATTATGAATACAATACAATTTTTACAAACTTATTTTCATGAAGTATATCATTTTTTTTAAGTTTGTACCATCAATGTTTTTGTGAATGCATCAAAAATGATCCTGGGAGCATGGGAGAGTAGTGCCAGAACAGCTTCCCCAGCCCTTCAGGAGCAATTCTGATGCATTGGATGATAAATAATGTATTTTTACACATGATTAAAGGTATTTTTATCTTGTAAATTACTGTTTCTCATAAATCAATAGACTCAACTTGATTATAAATGCATCAAAAATGATTCTGAGTGGCTGGGGGAGCAGTGCCAGAATAGTGTAAATTTTGAGCCTGCACCGTTGCTGTAGAGCCCAAATTCGCAATGTTCTGGCATAGCTTCCCCAGCTCTCTAGGAGCAATTCTGATGCATTGGATGACAAATAATGTATTTTTATACATGATTAAAGGTATTTTTATT
Source organism: Cibotium barometz (assembly GCF_041138505.1). Lineage (NCBI taxonomy): Eukaryota > Viridiplantae > Streptophyta > Polypodiopsida > Cyatheales > Cibotiaceae > Cibotium > Cibotium barometz. Next base: position 24,587,899 of record NC_141063.1, on the reverse strand, counting down.
TTATAAATTACTGTTTTTATAATTAATGTACTCAACTTCATTATAAATATATCAGAAATGATCCTGAGTGGATGGGGAAGCAGTGCCAGAACAGTGCGAATTTTGAGCCTGCACCGCCGCTGCATAGCCTAAATTCGCACTATTCTGGCATAGCTTCCTCAGTCCTCCAAGAGCGATTCTGATGCATTGGATGATAAACAATGTAATTTTACACATGATTAAAGCTGTTTTTATCTTATAAACTATTGTTTCTCACAATTATTGTACTCATCTTTATTACAAATGCATTAGAAATGATCCTGAGTGGCTGGGGGAGCAATGCCAGAACAGTGCGAATTTTGAGCCTGCACCGTCGCTGAGCAGAGCCTAAATTTGCACTGTTCTGGCATAGCTTCCCCAGTTCTCCAGGAGCAATTCTGATGCATTGGATGATAAACAATATAATTTTACACATGATTAAAGCTATTTTTATCTTATAAACTATTATTTCTCACAATTAATGTACTCAACTTCATAATAAATGCATCAAAAATGATCGTGTGAGTGGCTGGGGAAGCAGTGCCAGAACAGTGCAAATTTTGAGCCTGCACCGCCGATGCAGAGCCTAAATTCGCACTGTTCTGGCACAGCTTCCTCAGTCCTCGAGGAGCAATTGTGATGCATTGAATGATAAACACTATATTTTTACACATGATTAAAGGTATTTTTATCTTATAAACTAATATTTCTCACAATTAGTGTGCTCAACTTCAGAAATGATCCTTAGTGGCTAGGGGAGCAGTGCCAGAACAGTGCGAATTTTTTAGCAGCCTGCACCGCTGCCTGTAGAGCCTAAATTTGCACTATTCTGGCATAGCTTCCCCAGTCCTCCAGGAGCAATTCTGATGCATTAGATGATAAACACTATATTTTTACATATGATTTAATATGTTTTTATCTTATAAACTACTATTTCTCACAATTAGTGTGCTCAACTTCATTATAAATGCATTAGAAATGCATTAGAAATTAGTGTGCTCAACTTCATTATAAATGCATTAGAAATGATCCTGAGTGGCTGGGAGAGCAGTGCCAGAATAGTGCGAATTTTGAGCCTGCACCGCTGGCAGAGCCTAAATTCGCACTGTTCTGGCATAACTTCCCTAGTCCTCCAGGAGAAATTCTGATGCATTGGATAATAAACACTATATTTTTACACATGATTAAAGGTATTTTTATCTTATAAACTACTGTTTCTCACAATTAGTGTGCTCAACTTCATTATAAATGCATCAGAAATGATCCTGAGTGGCTAGGGATGAAGTGCCAGAACAGTGCAAATTTTGAGCCTACATCGCCGTTGCAGAGGCCAAATTCGCACTGTTTTGGCACAGCTTCCTCAGCCCTCCAAGAGTATTTCTGATGCCTTGGGTGACAAACTGGCACATGATAGACACTCCATGTTAAACAAACATGATGACACCGAGACATTGTAAGAGAAACATGATGACACCGAGACATTGTAAGAGAAACTTAAAATTTTAACTATCAAAAGGTTACAAATGAAAGCCAGATAGGCTTGTTACAAAGGGGGGTTTGAAACAAAAGAGTTGCTTCAAAAAAAAGGTTAACATCTAAGATCTCTAGATCGTGTCTCGTTCACCTCGAATGCGCCGAGCTAGTTGCATGTCCTTGGCAGATATAGTAATCCTCTTTGCATGTATTGCAAGGAGGTTGGTGTCTTCAAAAAGCCCAACAAGGTAAGCCTCGGAGGCTTCTTGCAATGCTTCAAGGACAATCCCCTGCACACGGAACTCTATTCTATATCGTTGGAGAATCTCCTTCACTGTGCGAGCAAAAGAGGCTCTTCTTATGAGCAACTCAGTGTTCCTCTGATAAAACTTGATTTCTTGTAGAGCCCTATGCCCTTGGCGCATCCTTCTCCTTGGAGCTCTCTGTGTTGTGTTAGTGCGTTGGTGAGGATGGGACTTCCTTGGCTTGAAGAGCTTGACCTTTCTATGCTTGCGCGCACTTGCAAGAACCTCCTCTTGGTCTCTCTCATAGTCTGAATCCTCCTCCTGTTGCTGTGGTACCTGTGTATCAAGTTCCTCCCGAGTAGGTAGGGGACCCTGTCTTGGTAGTAGGGTCTTGCCACCTATGGTGCTACGCAATGTAGGAATTTTTTCACCAACCCAGTCGAACTGCTCATCATTGGCCTCTCTGTCTTGATCTCTAGGGTGGCTACATTGTGGGGTCTTCTTCACACGCTTCCTCCCACTAGAAGGGCCTGCATGTGTGTGCATGGTGTTGCTGTGGGAGGAGGGTTGGACTCTGGTGATCCCATTGGGTGTGTCCTAGAATCCAAGGGATCACTCTCTTCTATGGTGTCGCCAGTATGTGGTTGTTGGGTGCCTTGCACTGTGTTTTGTGAAGGCATGGTAACACGTGCGGTGTTCTTGGTGCGTGCCATATCCATGTACGACTCTGCTAACATGGTGATGTGTTGGTGTCCTTACGTGGGTGTCTATGTAGATCTTGAGCTCAAGCTCTCTAAAAAAGTGAAATGAAAATGAAGTGAGAGAAGGAACTATTAATAGTTTTTTTAAGGGAAAAAAAACCTAACTAAACTTATTTTCTTAGCCTTATTACATCTAGATTTATGCTGGTACGTGCACAACCCAATGCCTCCCTTGTCTCCTCATTCGTGCACGCCAAGCACCATGCCTATGGGGAGCATTGGTGGGGAGCATTGGTCTGCAACCATTCAAGCCGAGCATGACTTTTTGCAGCCTTGCGTGCCTCTTGCGCAAGCTTAGATTGTTGGGCCCACTCCCTAACCAATACCCTTCCAAAGGTTGTGCGATAAGACCAATTGAACATCTCTTGTAGATAGTTTGTACGTGTTACAGAAGCTCCACCTCCATGTCTTGTATTTTTGAAATAAATCCCTCTTGCTTTATAATGTGATTTCTCCATCCCTTTGGGTACTCCACATATCGAGCGATCCATACTTGTTCATGAAATACGCACCATGCGCATAAACTATGTGCTGTACACATGACAATAGAATTTAATTAGAAAAAGTCAAGGTTAAAACACCAGTTTATTTTGTTATTGTACAACTTACCATATAGTGTGTTACTTTACTCTCTCCCCAAGCACCTAGCACACTTTTGGTGAATTCTATGATATGTTGTTGGAATGATGCTCGTTCTTGGGGAGTTGTGCTACTTTGATTCATAATGCGAACCATGTTATTGAAATTTATCCAAAGCTATTTGCGCATATTTACAAGAGCTGGCATTGGACAATCTACATTTGTGGTGATTGCACACAGGTCTCTCCAGAGTCCCCAAGTCTTCTTTGAATTCTCTATGTTTGCTGGCTTCTCCAAAAATCTCCTTGCCTTTGATCCAGTCATGGAGACCTTTTGAGCAACCTCGTATGACATACCAGAGACCTGCTTATTCACTCTAATTTTCACGTTTCCACCATGGCAGCCCAGAGAATTCAAAAGATGCTCTAATTTTCCAAGGGCTGCAACTTTCCTCTCTTGTGTAGGCATTATGAATGCATAATCGATATGGCACTTAAGCAATCGATCAAAGATTCTCATGAATGCATGAAGTGTGCAAAAGTGAATATTCTTTAGTGAAAAATTAATGATGGGGCTCCAATTTGAATTCCTATTTGGTTCTCCTAGCATATCACGAGACATGACACCTTCCACCCATCTTGCATTTGGTTGTTCCTCATCTTCATCATCAGTTGACTCGGTTGTTGGATCTACTACATCTTCTTGTTGCTTCTTCCCTTTCTTGGGACCTTTTGAGGCATCCTTCCCAATAGAACCAACCTTCTGTATACCTTTTCCATTTGTCTTTTTCTGCCTAGGAATATCAATCTGAGCATTGCAGTATGGACAAGGCCATCTTGATGTCGTGCCTTGAGCACAACCCATCATGCATTTAATTGTCTTCAAATCTCCCCCAAGATGCCAATCCACCTTGAACTTTCCTATGTTTTTTACATCTAAAAGTTGACCATCAATTTGCTTTTTGATTACATCTGTTATCTAGGGAGTCCTTTCAAATATCCATGTCAATACCTCATGTGTCTCCTTCGGTACCTCGAATGCACCAAGCCACCAGACCTCTTTCTCAGATTACACACTAAAACTTGGTTTGGTAGTCTTTTCCCATTGTAAGATCCCCGTCCCCACCGCGCAACGGATTCTGGGTGCTAGCAGCGGAAGTAGCACATCTTGCACGGGGCAGGGTCCTACACTCGGGGCCTCGCCCCACGGATATCCGGACAGGTGACTAATTCCTCGGTTCTTCCAAAACCGAACTTACAAAAACTTCCCTTGCCCGGAAAGCACAGGCGATTCCTCCAGGATAAAATTTTACTCTAACATAGTGAGGGTCATTACTGACCAAACTAATCCAACCGAACCTAAAGTCACTTGGTCAGATCAATGAAGAAACTTGCACTTGGATCATAGAGATCAACGCTTTTTTCCCTATCGAGAGGCACAGCCGTTGATTCTTTTTTCCATAGAACAATTACTATCCGGGATTTACTTCATCTAGCGTACTACAATAGAAATTGAGTCTTATTTTACGGATCCATCAGTCGAGCCTAACCCCATCCAGTCCCATGGTTTAGCCAACCGCCCAACCACTGTAGTGATGGGATTCAATTTAGAATTTGGTTAGGTTTTGTCTCGGGTACCAGGGAAAAGGTCCCCTAGCCGGATTTTCAAGCAAATTTAACTCCAGTCACATCACTTACATGCCCAATATGAAATTGCCTTTTTTCCAGCATCAGCTATCTTTAAAACAATCTTTTAATGAAAACATTGTATTACTAATCACAGTCCTCCAAAATATCCGGTTGAATCTTAATTTCCAATCATTCCTTCATCGGAGTATCTATGGCATCATTGGCAAAAACCAGAACGCTCACCACCTGTCCACTCAGGGACCTTTTCAATAGTTCCTAGCTCATATTACCCAGCAGTATGATCACTTATAAAATCAAGATGGAATCTCCATTGAAGATCAGCAAGATCAACCAACAGATCCATATAAAAGAGCCATGGACTCATCCGTTGAGGACCAGCAAGGTCAATCAACCAGATCCATGCCCGATTTTAGAAAACAACTCTTACTCCTTGTTCCAATATCTTCCACGACGCACGTGTGGGTATCTTCGATGACCCAGAGCCTGAGCACCGTATGGTCAGCATCCTCTAGGATCCTTCGCAGGTCACCTAGCGCTTCACTCATAGGCTGCTTCCTTGGTTCCTCATCCACCGTACCAGAAGCTCACCATTTAAATCGAACCGAGGCTGGTCAAGACCTCGGCCGACCTTGCTACGCGAGACATCCTCCATTGACTCTCCGTCAGCAGTTGCAACTTTATCAGCAGTTAGGTTTTCACGACCTTAATCTCATAAGACGATCAAAATGCTTCCCCAGTATTCTTGACATAAAACAGTCATTTACAAACAGGTTACAAATACAGTTTCTATAATGAACTCTCGTCTTTCCATATTATCCCTCATCAATCCACATTACTTATTCCACATTCCATTCATATGTGTACTCATTCTTATCCAATCACATCATTTTTCATCTCATCACATCATTCATATGTGTACTCATTCTTATCCAATCACATCATTTTCCATCTCATCACATCAGATTCATTCACATCACATATCATTTATTCAAATCCCCATTCACATGCCATCACATCTCATCCATTCACTCATATCGACGTCACATCATTTCATATACACATTCGCATTCATTATTCCACATACACATCCACATTCGTACATCCTCATCCACACATCCAATTCCATATCCGCATTCATACATACACATCCATATCCACATCCATACATCCACATCCACATTCATACATCCACATCCATACTTTCATTTTCACATCCACATCCACATCCACATCTATACATCCATTTCCACATCCGCATTCATACATCCATATCCACATCCACATCCACATTTCATATCTACATCCATACATCCACATCCACATCCATACATCCATTTCCATTTCCATATCCACATCTACATTCATACATCTACATCCACATCTACATTCATACATCCACATCCATATCCACATCCATACATCCACATCCACATCCACATCCACATCCACATCCATATCCATACATCCATTTTCACATTCACATCCACATTCATACATCCATATCCACATTCCACACTCATACATCCACATCCACATTCCACATCCATACATCCATATCCACATTCCACATTCATACATCCACATCCACATTTCACATTTCACATTCATATATCCATATCCACATTCCACATCTATACATCCATATCCACATTCTACATCCATACATCCACATCCACATTTCACATTTCACATTCATACATCCATATCCACATTCCACATTCATACATCCACATCCACATTCCACATTCCACATCCATACATCCACATCCACATTCATATTTGTAGAATACAAGAGGATTCTTATTTTTGATATAAGATTTCTTTACGCATCTATTTATGCATAAATAAGATTTCTTTACGCATCTATTTATGCATAAATTCCATTTTAAGGAGAATAACACTTTCGAAATAAAATCGAAATAAAAACCAATCTTTTATGCATCTTCCTATGCATAAATTCATTTTAAACGAGAATGACACTTTTGAATTAAAATTCAATCTTTTATGCATCTTCTCATGCATAAAATCAAAATTGATGAAAATAACTCATTTGAACTAAAAAATAGATTTCTTTATGCATCTTTCTATGCATAAAAATAAAATTGATGAGAATAACACTTTTGGGTTAAAATAAATTCTTTATGCATCTTTCCATGCATAAATCTAATTTAGTAAGAATTACACTTTTAGAATAAAAGAATTTCTCTTATGCATTTAATTTATGCATAAAATTCATTTATGTGATGAGAATCTCACTTTTAATATAAAAAAATCTTTTATGCATACAAATCATTCATGATAAAAATCACTCTTTTAATATAAAAAAATTTCTTTTATGCATCTAATTTATGCATAAAATTATTTATGATAAAAATCACACTTTTAATATAAAAAAATATCTTTTATGCATACAAATCATTTATGATGAAAATCACTCTTTTAATATACAAGCATTTCTTTTATGCATCTAATTTATGCATAAAATCATTTATGATAAAAATCACACTTTTAATATAAAAAATATATCTTTTATGCATACAAATCATTTATGATAAAAATCACTCTTTTAATATAAAAGAATTTCTTTTATGCATCTAATTTATGCATAAAATTATTTATGATAAAAGTCACACTTTTAATATAAAAAAATATCTTTTATGAATATAAATCATTTATGATAAAAATCACTCTTTTAATATAAAAGAATTTCTATTATGCATCTAATTTATGCATAAAATCATTTATGGTAAAAATTACACTTTTAAGATTTTAAAAAATATCTTTTATGCATATGTTTATGTATACAAATCATTTATGATGAAAATCACTCTTTTATATAATCAGAATAACAATTTCAATATACTTTCTTCTATGCATAGAACTTAATGCTAAAGAAAGTAACGCTTTTTTTTAATAAAATATTTTTAGTATGTATTTTTTTATACCTAGGATGAAAATTAACACTTTAAGAATACATATACGATGGGAATTACTCTTTTTGAATAAAAAAAATAAAACTTATTTTACACAATTTTAAAAAATGTCACTATAACCTCCTTTGTATGGCTGACCATTTTTCAATTTTTAACTCTCTAAAATCAACTAGAATTTCACCAAGAGTATTTAAATCATTCTAATGTTCTACTTATTTAAGAAAAACATTATGAAAAACTTGATTCTATCCAATAATCATTCATCTAAGATAAAGAATGGTTGGATTTACTAAAGAGAAGAGGAGAATGCCTTTTTTCAATGAGGCATAACATCATAATCATTTTAGAGAAGATAAAAATCATAAAAACCATTAAAATTAAGCATAAATAGAAATTTATATATTTCCTTACTACCATTCATCAATTAACTCCAATAGCATTAAAAAGCCATTCCAATTAAGCTTCTCAAGCTTGAGAGGGGTTGAGAAGAGAGAAACATTAAGAAATTATGAAAAAAGATCAAAATTCACACTTTACCTTACAAATTGCTTGATTCTTTGATCACGGTAGAGGCCCCCAACCAATAAATTGATTTGGTATGTTGATGGAGCCACCAATGGAGATTGAAGAAGGAGGGAAGCTCCAATTTCTTCAATTTGGAGAGAATTTTAGAGAATAGTAAAAATTATCATTATTTCAGCATAATTCTGACATAGTATAATTCTCCTATTTTTTTACAAAGGACCCAGGTTCTATTTATAAGAGAGGGAGGCTCTAACCAAGACCAACTGATTTCTAGAATTTTTCAGATTCAGTTTGATTAAATTTGGACTAGATTTGGACCTAGTTTGGTTTCTTTTTTATTCGGTTTGATCTAAGAGAGAGGAGAGATAAAAATATCACATTATTTTTTAGTTTAAAACTCATTTAAGCATGTGAAGTAGGCGCCTCCTTGAAAGGACTCTCCTTCCTTACACATGTGTCAAAATGGAATCATTATACCCAAAATATCTCATTTTTTTAGTAATACTCATAGTTTTTTACTAATAACCCTTGTACATAGTCAACTCTTCATCTTATGTGAGCATTTACTCATTTTTGGGTATTTTTCTTTTACAAATTGGATTTATCTCCTCCCCACACATGGATTGATCTTATTGGCCCATAGGAACCTTAATTTAAAATTTTGAAAAAATCTTAACCCTCAGGATAAGACCTCTTGAACAAATTATACTTGATTTCTTGACCCTCAGGATAAGGCCTCTTGAACAGATTATACTTGATTTCTAATGCACCTTTTGAAAATCTTTTTGAACTTCTATTTCGGGAGAACTTATTTTAATAGAAAGAGATTTTTTCATCCAAAAATATTTAAAAACTGAATTACCACTCTCTAGAAGATTTTCTCTCTAGGCCAAAACTGGCAGAAACAAGATCTTTTATATTTTTGAAGAGGGATTTGACTATAGGAGAAGATACTGGACATCCTGAGAGGCTGGGGACGAATCTTACACCCATGCACAAATCATGGCCTCATTCATGAGCGTAATGCTCATACGTTCTAGCTTCCGACCTTTCACAATTTGGCACTCATCTAGTTTGAGCACAAATGAAAGTGTGCTCCCCAAAACTGCAAATAAACGGTAATTTACAATATTCAAAACAAAATAATCGTCTTCATTTTCTACTGAAAAACATGAATAGTAGCAATTGCAAGTTCTCACCTTCTGGTGAAAGACAATAGAACTTCACCATAGCTTGTTGTAGTCTCTCAATATGAACAAAGATGTTATTGTAAACATCATAGTGAAATTCTATACTTGTTGTCTTGATTTTCTTTCTGCTTGACCCTGTGTCTAATGTTAGTGTGTCCTCAACGTGATAAAACTATCCTATAGCTCGCTGCACATCATCATTATTGATACGCTTGACATTGTGAATCACCTTGAGTGTAGGAAATAAAGTGCCAGTGATTCCTTGTCTTAGAAATGCATCTTTTACAACCTGACGGATTGCTTGGTACCCTTTCATGTTGATTCCAGCTGCATCACAAGCATATTGAATTAATGAAGAATCGATGGAGGTGATAATCTCGCTCACTACATTGCTAACAACAGCTTGGCATATTTTAGGATGATGAGGGTCAGTAATAATTGAGAGAATATCCTTGGTATTCAGAATGGCTTTGACCAAATCCTTCCATCCCTCTTCATTAGAACCACACATCTCTTGCAGAAAATTTCTGGCAGAACACAAATCATGGCTATTTTGTTTAAATCACTGAGTACATAATGAGAGTTTATGTTACTTACTTTGTTGTACGAATCCTTTTCTTCCGTGCTCCACCTTTAAACGCAAGAGATTCTATACCAGCAATGTCTTTTTGCGTTCACGAGCACCATTTGGCGTTGCTCTGAGTCGTTTGATAAGTTCCTCTAGCCTTTGAATCTTTGCATCCTTCTCCACATTCTCCTGCGAGGATCTCTTTCATTTTATCTGATGATGTTTTAAGTCCTTCTTGACATTGTAAAAGGCTGAATTGTGATGCTTGCAATTGAGATTGGAGAATATGGGTTTTCCAAGCTCCACTTGTATAGTCAATCTTCTGCAGTATCCTAACAAGCCAAGCTCTCCTTCACCAACAAATTGCATAAAAGATGATAAATTGCGGGAAGGAGGGTTTGCTCTTAATGGAGGGTCAACTGGATAGAGATGCCCATCAACCCAAAGATCTACATTTTTCTCCTTAGCTATCCTACCAGCTTGGACAGATTGTGCATCAGTAGGATAAGTTTTTTTAGAGCTGCCATACTCTTCAAGAATACGAATGTGTAAATCAACCTTCTGTTTTCTAGCTTCACAAGGGGCTATACACACAGCTTGCAAAGGCCCCATAGCTAAGCAGAGGAAGAAGCTAAAAAGGAGAGAGAGAGAGAGAGAGAGAGAGAGGGAGTGAGTGAGAGAGACTGTTAAAACTTTGCTGTTTTTGCAGGTTTAACATAAATCCATTTTTCTAAGTAGAAAATGATCTTTTTGATATACAAATATACTAACATGGAGTTTTTCATCAATAAATTACATTTATGAGAAATTAAAAAATAATAATTTTTGAGATCCCCACAATTTTGAAATCTGACAGTTAATTATGTTTATGGGGTTGTGGGGACCTGACAGTTCCTGACAGGCTTCTGACGACATGACCCTTGAATTACAAGCTTTTTGGAGGAAAAAAATTATTTTCATCATACATATTGTTTGGGTAGTGTTTTTTCCACCTCAAAATGTAAAAAAATAAAAAATAAAAAATTTTCACTTTTTGAGACCCACCTAAATACGAGAATGTTTTGCTGATATGGAAGGGACATATGGTGGGAGTTAATGAGAAAGGAGATTTCAAACTGACAAGAAAGATTCAATTTATAGAGAGTGAAGATAAAAATTTCAAAAAGTCAAAAAGTATGAGAAAAGTCAAAAAGTAAGAGAGAGAGAGTATGAGAATATTCCCTTTAAAAAGTGAAACTAGGGAGGTATGGCTGATGTGGCAAGGCAAAAAATAGGAGTCATCATAGCCTTTGTCTCCCTTAAGCCCAGCTTTTTAAGCTCTAATCCCTTAAAATTAGGAATCCTCAGGAGGTCCTTTTTGGATCCAAAAAATTCCTAATGTCAAAGTATTTTCTTTTGCATTATTTTTTACTGTATTTCGTGCCTTGGCTTGTAAGCGTATAAGCACATTCAAGGGTACCGTGGACAATTGCTGTTTTATACACTCAAGATATTAAGAGTTGTATTCTATGATACAGTTTGTAGGGAAGCAACTTGCCTTGGGCAATCTTGGAATATGTGATCGATTCCACATCATTGACATATGGGTTGCAAAGTGTCAACGACTGTGGACATGGAAGTATTCCAAACTATGCAGTCTGCTACTTTGTGTGGTCCACGACAATAGAAACACTAAAATGTTCGTTGAACTATTTCTTGAGCAGTTTTATCCCTTTGAACTGTTTTTTCTTGGGGCACGAGAGATGGAGATTTTGAGTTAATTGTAGATGAATTGGGACATTGGGGTGTGTCATGACTAAAGGTTTTGCAATATATGCAGTACAGAAAGATAGGTATCTTGTACGCACAATGGGAATTGGGATGGATGCATTAATTGCAATGAACACAAGGCATTTCTGAAAGATCCCTATCCCCTCTGCGCAATGAATCCTGGGATGCTAACAGAGGAAGTAGCACTTCTTGCGTCGGGCAGGGTCCTTCACTAGGGGCCTCGCCCCACGAATATCTGGACAAGAGACTAATCCCTCGGTTCTTCCAAAACCGAACCCGGAAAAACTTTCCTCGCCCGGAAAGCACGGGCGATTCCTCCAGGATATTTTTACTCTAACGTAGTCAAGAGCCTTAACTAATTGAACTGATTTGACCGAACCCGTAAGTATCATAGTCAGATCAAGGAAAAGACTTGCACTTGGATCATAGAGACCAACGCTTTTTTCCTCATTGAGAGGCACAACCGTTGATTCTTGGCTTCTTGATGGATGCATGCTAGATAAACTTGATTGTAGGTTTTCTTCTCGCATTCGATTCTTCTTCTTCCCTTGTCTTTTGTGTGAGAGAACCACCACGAAGAAGGATCTCTTATTTCCTCCATCAAGACATAGAGATCTCTCCCTTCACCCCATTGACAAATGAGTATTTCAGTGTGACGACAAAGTGAGGACGTGAGGGACGAGCTAGCGTACCCACATTGGGAAGTTGCATTTGCGGCCCTAAGGCAAGACCCACCAACACATGCTTCAGTAAGGCTAAGGAAAGATCTTGACTTGCAAAGTGGGACAAGCTCCCATACCTGAAATAGAGGATTTTGTGCAACCACTCCCTTACATTCCACCACCACATGAATATACAGAAGACATACTTAGGATGGCGTTTGAAAATAGAAGGGAGGTTGCCACGAACATAATACCTAGAGGCTCAGAGTTGGACAAAACAAAGCCAATCCACATCTCAAGGATAACCAAATTTGATGGAACTCGAGGTCCCATTCAATACCTAGAGAAGTTCGATCAAATTTGCAAGGCAGTGAAAAGGATTAATGATCCCACCAAGGTTTGCTCATTCGGACTTTGCCTTGAAAGCAAAGCAAACCAATGGTTTAGGTCTCTATACCCACATGAAAAGGCTAGCTACAAGGTCTTAAGACACAATCAAATCCACAAGAAAAGGCCAACTATGAGGTCTTTGCGACACATTCATTATGGGATTCTTGCCCAATGAAACCAGATGGAGCCCAATCGCATAAATCTATAAGCTTAAACAAGAGGAGGGAAAAATAAAACGAGACTTTATAAGATGCAACCCCTGCAAAAGACTAGATTACTTATTGCTTATCGATCATTTCATGATCGGATACTTCATGACCATCTCTACAAGTCTAGACACTACATCTTCGATGAGTATTGCCATCGAGGCAATACACCCAATCAACAATCTCCAAGATAAGGATATAGAAGTCCTCCACCTGAACCAAGAGATTGGGGACGCATCATCTAAAGTCTCAATGGCTAAGGGTGTCCCACAAGCACTAGCTAGAGTCCTACTCAAGGACATGAGCATGGATGAGTTATCAGAAAATTTGCTCAACCATTTAGGCCCTAGCACTAGGCTAGGCAAGGCCAGTCCCAAGGGCAACCCCAAGACTAGTCCCAACCACTTCCTCAAGCACACGGAGAGACATGGTTTGGTGTGCAATATACTGCCAAAATCTTACGAGCACGGAGTGTTCGCTGGTAAGGCCTAGACAACATGATTATTGTGCTCATTGCCAATGCCATGGGAGCCATGATACCACCCATTATTAGTACCAAAGAAACCCGGCACCATGACTCCTCTCTCGGCACCAAAGCAATGACTAGCCCTACCGCCCATACCAAATGATTCTCAATTGGCACATAACCCAATGCCCATTTATCAACAGAACCCTATACCGAGAGGTATGTACAAACCACCCCCAATGCTATACCCACCTCTGGTATTACCAAGGACGAGAGATTTCATTAGTATGTCACATAGACCACCTCTTGCAGTGTTTCCATTGCAAGGGCTTGCACCATGATGTGTATGTGTGTGTGTGTGTGTGTGTGTGTGTGTGTGTGTGTACATATATATATACATATATATATACACATACATATATATGTATATGTATATACAGAAACATATATGTATGCATGTATATATATACATCTACAAATACATATATATTTATGTGTATGTGTATGTGTATGTGTATGTGTATGTGTATGTGTATGTGTATGTGTTTATGTATATGTCTATGTGTTCTTACCCCACTCCTATACTTCCCATGAACATTATTAACTGCTTTCGAATAGATCAGTCCGATGCAGCATTCTTCACAATATACGAGCTTGCTTTTTAGCAAAATATCTAGAGGCTTTTCTCGCAAGTTGAAAAGAATCATCTTCCGTCAGGAATCAACTCTCTTTTACAGATTAAAACTGCTTAAATAAAGCTCAAGTACAACCAACATTAGAATTGCAAGGTGTACACAGTTTTCTTTTTCCACAACTTACACCATTCCAAAACTTTACTACAATGGCTGGAGTTCTCAAGGAATTAACAAGCTTTTCAAAGCTTTGAACAATACACTTCATCAATGCATAAAAAAATTGTAACTTAGTACTTTAAGAAGTGGAATATGGATTTATTAGTGGGGGCATGAACAAAGATATATGATTACAAGTATTGAGAGCATAAAGGCTGCTAGAGAGTCACAACAAACCCACCCCCCCGCCCCGCGCCCCAAAAAACTAAAAAATATCAGGCTCTGTCATGATACAACCAGAGCCTATGGTCTCACTCTACAGGCTCAAGAGCCTCCTCAATCAAGCAAAGCAAATCTTCAAACTCCGAAAATTCAGACTGTAGCTGTTAAGAAGAGAACAATTAGTCAGCAGGGGAAGTTGATGATTTACCACCTTATACACTCGTCAAAAGCCACATTTGTGAAGAGAAGATTAGAAGATACCCTAAGGGTTTGACTGTATGCGTTCCATAGACGTGGGTCCCCTCTGAAAAGATCCAACAAGACCTGCAGACAGAACAAAGATTCTCATCTTGCTTTCTCTTCATTATATTATCTGGAAGAACTAGGCATACAGCCAATAGATTACACATTCCCTAGATACGATTGATGCTACAGTTAAGCTACTATTCTAAACATCTAGAACAATGGATCAAATCTGTTTTCTTTATATATTACGGTTTTTGGATCTTTCATTAGTTGCAAGAACCAAGAACGTGATCACTCTGGATCCAAGTGAAGGTCTTTTCATGGATAAAATGTCCCAATGTCCAACTGTGTAAAGCACACAGCTACCAGCAGAATTGCATTTAGTTTTGTAAAGCCACTCCATCCACCGAAGACTGGAGTCACACTCAACAGTCCAGCAAATGTTTCTCCATAGTCAAACCATATTCCTACCATATGGCCTTTATCCACTCTAAATTGCAATCCACCTTTGTAAGACAGTTCGGTTTTTGCAATTCCATTAATCACTGCACTTGAGAACAAACCATGATATTTATCACTGCTCTTGAATCCTCCTGCACCTCACTTGTCTCTATGTCAGCTAAAAATCAGGAATTTCTTATGTCCATACATGCTAGCTCCGGAGTCGCTTTGCCTTTTATAGTGGGTTACACTCCTGTTAACTCCCCACACTGTGGAAGTCATGTCCGGTATGATTCTTAAGTTGGTGCAGTCAATGCCGGGGTTTTACCCTTCCCAAAATAGGCTATTAGAACACCTCAAAACAGGAAGCAATACGCACCACCCAAAGCTTGGGTTTAAATTCATTTGGATTGTCTGCCAGCCATTCAAATTGCCTGCCGGCCAAAGACTGACCGCATCTGGTGCAGTCACTCAGCTACACCACCTTTTCAGAACAGGGTGTGTCAACAGGTGTCTGAACACAACATACCAGTTTTATGTTCCAGGTTCAGTCCATGACCATTCAACATTTTGGAATGATCACCCATTGCCCAAATTCCAATCTGAGACATCCTTCTACACCAAACAAATCCTTCTGTTCCTAACTTAGATCCAGCTTCACCCACAGCAAGCTTACTGATTAAAAAGTGATGTCCTCCCTCCCCTCCCGGAAAAAAGAAAATCATTTTGTGAACTTGTACAACGAAAGATGCTTTCACAAAGTGAAACCAAAAAATGTTCGACAAGAAAACTCAATATTGAAGTTCAGCTCCAGACAGACTATGGACACAGACGTGGTTTAACAGTTTCACCTCCATGCGTCTTAGCAAAGTAGAAAGTACAACTATCCATTCCTTGAACCCAACAGTGCACATATGGGCTAAAAGAAACTCCGCATCCAATCGACTCTGCAGTATGTTCATGTCAAGCTGCACACAAAAAACAAGGATTAGCATCATGGTTAAACCTCCTCTATACATGCTTAAGCTTCGCTTGCACGTGTATCTTTGAAGAATTGGAAAATGTACAATCATGCAAAACCCAAGGAGAGGGCGGAGTGTTTGGGGTGCATCAGCTGTAGAGGGCTTAAGCTTCGCTTACACGTGTTCCTATGAAGAATTGAAAAATGTACAATCGTGCAAAGGAGAGGGTGGAGTGATGGGGTGCAGGATCTGTAAAAGGGCAAAAGACAAAACAGTGGGTAGCTTCGATTGATATGCCTCTCGGGACACAACACTCTTTCACAAAATACTCTTAAGTAATTAGTTCATTGTCAGGTCACTGCAGTGGAGACACGAAAATCCTGGCAATTTCATCACAAGAAAACAAAAACACTTAAGACAATAATAAACAGCAAACAAATTAGACAAAAGTTGAAGAAAATGTTCACAGCACACCCCCACCAGATCCCACCTCCAACCCTCTTCCTTTCTTGTGGAGCATTTGCTTTAACAGGAGAAAAGGTACAAAAGATTGTAAACTACTGGCTGTTGCTGCATTCCTCCCTAAAGACCTTTGCATTCAACGAGTGCTGGCAACTGGAGCAGTTCTGGTGGTTGCACCTTGCCCGAGGCTGGATGTCACATGCAGAGGCTTTAAAAGGTTGTCGACAGCAAAACTACTTTGGAAATGAGTCTCGAGTTGTAGAATGAGGGGAGGGAGCTCCTCTTGTGGCTTTAATTGAATGGTAGCAGACAGGCTCATTTTCACCTGTAAAAAGACACGCTCATTTTCTGCTTTTAAATATGTGCAGCAAACACCGCTTGTGAAAGCACCTGACAAACCATACACCCCTTGTTACCAATAGGGGAGCTTCTTCAATACGGTTGGTGATATCAAATCTTCTTTACTGCCTGAATCAAAGAGCACCAGCACCTTAACTTAGACAAAGCATTTTAATGGTGTCATTCACATGGAGTCCCCCTTTGGACAGTTCAACCCACACAGAAAGAAACATCAGTCTTCCCCTTTCCAGAAGGGTTGACCACCTCAATGTCTATGTGATGTAAGGACAACCCCTCTCAAAATGCCCATTTCATGTAATGGTGTCATTCACATGGAGTCCCCCTTTGGACAGTTCAACCCACACAGAAAGAAACATCAGTCTTCCCCTTTCCAGAAGGGTTGACCACCTCAATGTCTATGTGATGTAAGGACAACCCCTCTCAAAATGCCCATTTCATGATGACCGAAACATAAGTTCTTCTGTCTTGTGGCGTTCAATCTCCTTCAAAGGCAAATGCCCTGTCCACTTCTTTGGTTCTTCAAACTCCTCTACTCCTTAGCAAATTATGTTTAGTGTAATATCGATTAACATCACCAAGCTTATCATTGTGCTGAGAAGATGACTCTGGTCAAAAAAGAGCCTTGAGACCAATAAAATAGGGTTGTTGAGAGTAGCAGAATCATACCCAGTAATATAACATGTGGTGTCACGCTTAAAACTCCACCAGATGTCTTTTCATAAACAAAATTAAAGGAACTCCAGTCTGATACCTATGTGGGTTGGAGTGAGGAGCTCTAATACTGATTCGCTGGAAGTGCCTTTCTCTGATGCATCGGAGAGAGTAGCCAGTCAGCTATGGTGGCATGCTTATCTCTTGCCCAGATTCAGATTGCCTTTTATCATGCATAATCATCATCTTTGGGCTGGTGACAAGATTCTTCCACTACATCTTTCATGAGCTAATAATACTCTCTCACAATAGTGTCAAAACTGAAGCAGTTGATCGTCAGCATGGGCTTGTTTTCCACCTCCAATGCCTCGTCTGCAGAGGAAAATCTGTTCTGCAGCCAGAGTTTCTCTTTGAGTTTGGAGCATCTGGTGCTGTCGACTTTTGCATCATCTAGTACAATGCACAAACAATGGCTGCAATACTGGCAGTGGCGTTATTGTTGAGAGCACGTTCGGGATCTTCTCAAGGGGTCATGCGGTCAAGCGTGGAGACTATGCAAGGTTGTGAGCTGATAGATTGTACTTAACACATGTTAGCTTAAATCATTTGCTTTTGGTAATTGTATCACCCATGTGCTGTATGTACCATACCTAACATTTCTAACCCGCTACAGGTAAGCGTCATTGATAGAGTATTGGCATCTAATGCTCTTCGAGTACATCAAAATGTTAAAGCTCTTTGTGCATCGCCTCTGCCATTTAAAAATATTGTCAGTGCTTTGACATGCTAGCCCCTCTTGTTCTTCTCGAGTCATGCTTTACTTTCCATGGTAGGGACATCTTAAGCCATAGTTGGTTAAGTGATTCATGTGTAGTCATATCAACGATCAGCTAAAGCTTACTTCTTTTTCTTCTCATAGCCATTGCTACAGATACTAATCCTAGATGCATCTTGTTTGACCATCTTGAGCCAATTTTAACATGGAATGCAAATCATCTCCCATAGCCTTACAGATGCATGCGGGCATAACAATGGGCTAGGGCTAGATAGGCTGAAGTTGAAAAGTCCTATCGTGAACCCTTTTAAAGGGGGTGAGAATGTCCACAAAACTGAACAATTGAATTCGGATAGTTTCAAATGGGGTACTTACCGAGTAAGCGGATTGGCCACTTAAGGTAGCAGGAGACAGTATAAAGGAAGAGTAATCAACATCAGTTTCTCGATGAAAAGTGGTTGAATGGGCTAGAAAGGTGTAGAAAAGTGTCTCCACATAAGTTTATGGTTTTTTTTTCCCGGGTAGAGATCTTGCTATTCAGTCACTCTTCTTCTACTTTGAATAGTTAAATATAAAATATGCTACCATTGTGTATAGATAATATGTACGAGCTGCATAAACGATGCATGGATGAGGCACGGGGGATGCCAAATATGGTCCAGAATGAACAAGACCTTTAGAAGCTTGTGCATTTTAGGCAGTGTATGGAATGCTCTGTATGGTACGCGACCTGTATCCAAAGTGGCCTACAGATCATGGGGTTCGGTACAAGAATGAAATGCACCTATGGTTGAAACTTGAAACAAAGCAAATCCTCCTCTTCTTGTGCTTGATAAGCATACTCTGTGTTCATAACGGAACCACTCATATATATTTCTATATGTACATGACTAAGTCTCAAGGCAATGCACCTAGGCTGATTATTGTAAGGCTACACAACCCACCAGAGGGAAATCTTGTGTGCCAGTACTGATGGTCTACATTATCTACAAACCACAACATTCACTATTTTTTAGTGCCTGCTTACTCATAGGATGCCTGTATCGCTTTTCCTTGAACAAGAAACAAGTTGTGCTTCATCGTAGCAACATAATAAATATACCAATGGAAGTTCGGGTTATTTTCCAAACTCAGCAAAAACCAAAGTGTGATCTTGATTCCATGAGTGTCTACTCACAAACGTTCAAATTTCAACTCCATCATGCATAGCACAGACTCATGCTATGACATCCCCACTCACATCATCAACACTAAAGAGTAGGTGCAAGTTCATGCATAAAGGAATGTCACCATAGTCGACAAATCTTCATAGATAAGCTATCGAAGTAAGTTTCTTAAGTAAAGTGAAATTGCAAGAATCTCCAAATGCAATTTGAGATCTTTTGCAATTTCATTTCAATTCAACCAAACTAAAGTGAAATCGCAAAAATTGTCAATTCATGGATTTTTGCAACTTCGATTCATTTTTATGAAATTGAAGAAAATTTGCAAGATCCTCAATTTTGGGTTTGGGGGTTTCTGCAATCTCATTTCAATTCGGTGAAGTTGTAGTGAAATTGCATAAAACCTTAAAAGGGATTTCGGGATTTTTGCAATTTCACTGCAATTAATATTTGTTTCTTTTTATATGTTGGACTAGGATGAAATATTTCTAAGTGAAACAAAACATACCTCGAAACATTACTTGTAAACCAAAAGTTGAAAGCAGCAACTACCTTTTGCCCGACAATATGGAGAGCAGAAGCGAAGTCCTGCAAGCGAGCACATCTACCACCTGATGATTGCAAAAATTCCTGCCAATCAAAATCAAACGATTTAACAAAATCTTGAATTTTTTCAAGTCATGATTAAGAGTTCCTGTGAAAATTTACCAAAATAAAAAACCTTCATGGCAAAAGAAAATACCGTAAGGTCAAACTGAGTTCCTTTGACAAAAGCTACAAGTTCACGGAGCATCTTATGTGCCATGAGATAGCCAGCATGGTTCTCCAATATTCTCTTTACAGTGGCAATGTGTGCATTCGTCTCCTTTGCTGTAAAACTTCATTTGAAATAAAATTAAAAATTAGTTTTTGCATTAAGAAACAGCAGGTTGGAAACAACAGGTTGCATGTGGCATCCATCTGCATGCTAATGAAGCCACTCTACATCTGTATATCCTACTTGGCATGCACTACAAGGTAGGTCCCAAAGTTGCACCTGCCTAGTATTTAGTGCAGATCATTTTATACTTTATCCATTATATTTTCAATATATTCATTAGACAGATTTAAACATAACTAATGTGAAGGCAAATGCACACTTACGGTAGTGCTACGTGTGAACAGGACCTAACCAAGGGCACCTTCTCCCATGTGGTTTTTCCCCTTGGATATCCAGTGTGAAAGGACACTATTAATTGCTTTGTACTTTCATATTATTATTATGGATGGAAGGTTGACTCTGTCACCTCCACTGATTCTCACTCTCACCAATTTGTGTACTGTGTCTATCTCCATCTCAGTGTGCCTGTCGGCTGAAACCCTAACTCTCTCTATGTGGCTGTGGCTTTCCAGCATTTGGTGTTAGAGCTTGTTTCTCCTGGAGCTACCCGTCAAACTGCTCACGAGTTTCTGCCTTCCAACTGTAGGCTGCATATTTCCAGCCCAACTTCGTGCCACCCCTCTGCTCAACCTCCTTCACAGCCTTAGCGTGGAGTCAACCACCTCCGCCCCTTTCCACTGGCTGACTGGGCGGCACAGGTGGGGGGAGAGCCACTGCCACCCAACCAGTGGGCAGTGCTGCATTCTCAGCGGGCGGCACTCAGCCCACTCTTGGGCTTACGGGGCAAGGGGTCATTTTTTGTGCTGTTTCAGCTCCTTCGTCACGTCCGTTGCCGTCATTGTCTCCGTCCCTGAAGTACCTTGACGACCTGCACCCGACCAGGTCGCCTGCCCACTCTCAACCAGCTGCTCTCGGACCATCAGAGCCTGCACAGCAGACACTTCTTCACGACCATCAAGGGGTTTTGTCGAGGGTCTACAGGTCTGCATCTCTTTGAAAGCTTGAACCATCACATTCAATTCTGAAGTTATCGGCACAACTTTCCACCAATTGTTTGTACACTAGTTCTAGCAGTGGATTAATTGCACATGGTGCCATGCCATGTATGACTCCCAAAAGCACTCCGCATATGCTTGCCCCGGAAATGATGGCATGCCACATCATTGGTAGCATTCAGGGGCCAGTTCAATCATGTGAGAATACTTTTTGCATGTGCCATAGAGCCAGGGCCAACCATGCACTTTTGAGAGACTTGCTGAGATCCCGCCCTTTGACTAAAGCAGTGTGAAAGAAGGTACCTCAAAGTTATTTGCTATAACACAAATGTAATTCACAAGCAAATAAATCAAAGGATCTTAACAAATGTAAATGGTACAACTAGAATGCTATGCAAGCACATTGTCCGCCATATTAAGGATATGAAGGCCTACCCCTCAGATGGCATGAACCATACCCAGCTCAGACTCTACAATAATAGCAAGTCAAACGGATCACCATTTGAATCAATCAATCAAAGCCAGTTTGTAATCTGATCTTGGAGAGAATCTTGCACTCCTCAAAAAGCACACTTGTCCATATACCTCTTTGCAGTCTGCAAGTTTGCAGGAGGCTCTTTTGCCGGGCTTGAACGAAATAAAAACGACCCCAAAAAACTGTTTGTTTTCCTCTCCGGTTCTCCATTTGCAGTTTCGATTTCCCTTCCAGAACGCAGCAGGAAACGAACCTTGTTTTGCAAAGCCATTACACCTATACAATTCAGTGCATACACAACATGCACATCACTCAACAAGCATAGTTTTAAAATAATGCATGCTTACCAGTTCTCCTGCAAGTTCATACATGGATTCTTCAAGTGTGGCCTACAAAACAAATCCGACAGATTAATTCCCTCCAAAACGGGACCAAACACAACAACAACTATTACCTTGACACATCACTTTCATACCTGAAGTAAGCGTAGAGCATTGTATTGACTGACTGGTGTGCCCTCCAGCTTCTCTATTACCTGCAGAAGCAATGCAAGGTGCATGAGAAATTCACTGCTAACTCAAACACCAGCCATGTCAAACTTCTTGTAAGATCCCTCTTCCTATTTAGTAAATTAACATGGGGTATTGTTTTCTATACTGCACAATTCTAGTGAGAGAATACAAACTTAAAAGAGAGAAGGTGTGCATTTGAATGAGAAAAACTTAAGAGCCTAAGAAAATAAAATCATATAGATAATTTAAGTTAATTGACCAAGCTGCTGGTGTACAAATTTATTGGGGCCTTCCCATGTGCACTGCACGTGCACCCCCAGCACATATTAGGGTTAGAAAGAGAAAAATGTCATTAGCAAATATTATGAAAAAAAATAAATGATCCAAGAAAAATAATCCCCATGCAAACAAAAATAAAGCATGTGCTTAGGTGTTAAAGTATTAGCCTTGGCACTTGTAAATGAGAGAGTGCACATTAATTAATCTAATGTTAAATGGGTACAGGTGCAAAGCCTAAGGTTGAATTTTGGAGCCAAAGAAATAAATTAAATAAGGAGATAAGCTTTGGAACTAATAGTAAACTCAACTCTCCGTGAGAGAGGTAGTTAATTGGTGTAAGGTCTAGATGCATGAGGAAGTGGTTAATTGCATGAAAAGTGATTGGTTGCATGAACATTAAAGTCTAGTTGCATTAGATTTTTGTGGAATACATGCATTAGTCATGTGAGGGTGTATTGTTAGTGTGTTAGCTTTTGTGAATGATACATTGGAAACTATTGCATTAGAATTGGGTATCAAACCAAAAGAGAGAGCATATAAAAAGACCCCCTTGCTCATTTGAAATACGCGCGTTTTTCTTGTGCATGGGAGGGTACTTTTCTACATAGAATACAATGCAATACTAGCTTTTGGGATACACAAGTGCATAACCTAGGTATAGAGTACTCATTTGGCATCAAAAGTAGTGTGACTGGGACTCGTGTTGCTCCTAGAAATCATCAAAACAACTTTTTGGCTTCTTGGAGGGAGGCGGCCTTCATCTCATCTACATCGGGCTCTATACCACCTATTTAACTCAATTAACAAAGGTAAAGTAACCCATCTAATTCAATTTATGCAATCTTTGTAAATTGCTAGTCATTTCTATGGGAATGAAAGCTTAGGATAAATTTAAATATAAGACCCTCATTTATTGCACGGTTCTCAAGAACAGAGTATGTTAAACGTCCTAAATTGACCATACAATCTTAATTTAAAATGGATGATACTCATGACATATAGATTTAAAATAAAAACATGGGCTAAAGGAGGTTTGGATCAACTCTATAAAGATAACTAATTAAATTATTGTTAAATCTTAATTAATTAAAGACATTAGTTTAGAGAGAGAGAAATTGGTCTATGTGTACTAGTGTGCACAAATTGAATATACTCAATGCTAGGCTGGGATAATCGACTAGACATTGGAGGATTAAAATCAATTTCAGGATAGACTTAAGGATATTAGAGATATCTTAATTGTAAAGACAGAAAGAGAGAATATCCAAGAAGCAATGTAGAGGAAGAAATTGCCTACATGTACTAGTTGTGCATGAGTAAATTATAACTAATATTAGGTTATAAATTCATAATCATTTTTGAAAGATTAAAGACCAAATTATAAAAGTTAGAATAGATTTTTAGGAGACGAAAAATACCTATATATTACAAAGACAAGATCTGGACATAGAGATAGAAAGTCTAAATAGGGATAGCATAAATAGTTGGAATAATTCTTTAGTCAAATTAGCCATAGAAAATGCAAAATGCCCCCTAGTAATTTTTCATTAAGAGTCTTAAATTCGCTCACTAGAGTAATTGCCCAAAAATGACTAAGACTTAGCTTTTGAAAAAAAGAGAAAGATTCTATGCAGGATTAGTGAAGAAAAAGCATTAGGTTAAGAGCAAGTTGAAATCGAGTCCTTGGATTATCAATTCTTGGATGATTGTTCAAAGAATCTCTAGAAAATAGTGAAAACATGACCAAACCCTAGAAAAGAAAACGGAATCCAACCGATTAGAGTTAACTCATCATAAGCGGAAAAGTTACAGAGAAGATCTCAAGAAAATTAAGGTCAGAACCTTAGGAAGGCTAGTCGAAATGCTAGTGATTTCTTAGGAGTGCATAGTTTTTGTCAATATATTGATATTGATTCTTACGATGTAAATTAACACAAGATTCAAATTCAAGTCCAACGATACCGCTTATCAAGTTAGAAAGTAGGGGTGCTTTACCCTAAAAAGAATGATGTACATGGACGCACACACATGCTAGTAAAGGCCTAAATGTGTCCTAGGATATTTAAGACTTAACCCTGATCCCAAATTAGTAAGAAGGAAGTTGAGATAAAATTATGGTTAATGGATAATTAAAGAAATGCTAAGAAACTTAAGGCAATTTTACGATGATCCTAGAAGAACTTCTAAGTATGACCAAAGGTCTAGACTAAAGACCATAGAAAATAAAGACTCTTTTACCCCTGAAATTCCAGATTTATAACCATAAGACCCTTAGAGATTGTAAGCATCAAGGTGAGGAATTTCAAATAAGAGAGACTGCATAGATGACCTTAGAAAGACCCCCGTTGTACTTGAAAACTCTACCTTAGAGTTGTGATGAATGACCCTTGGTTAAGGAGTTGTAATCTCCTAAGGAAAACTGGTGAAATTTCAAGAATGAAGCATAAAGGAGTTGTCATGAGAAGACCTCACTAGAATACATGCGGCTGGAGGAATTTGACTTGCTCGGACTATCGACTGGAGCTATGATGTCTTGTTGAGCTTGTGATGATTTACACTGCTTTGGAGATGTGTATGATGCATGTTGTCTGAATTCATGCCTTGAAACAACTATTTGAACACTATATTCATGTGATGCATATGTGTTATTTACATAGTTGCATACGACGTAAACGGCAATTGAAACGGATGATGTCTCCGCAACGAAAACGGCTTAAAACTAGGAAACGGCATGTCTTTAACATTATATAGCATATGTAAATAGAAATGATGAAAAAGGTTGAGAGAAATAGAGAAGAAACTTGGGATATATTATAAATTAATAAAGATAACAAGGAAAATTGGAAAAATCAAGAAAACTCAGGCCACATTAGGAAACACGGAAACAGAAACGGATGCCACTAGATGTAAACCTGCTTGTGAGAATTATGAGGGAAAAATACGTAGTGGAATCATTCACCTTTCCTTTCATAAGGATTGTTCCAGTCAAACTGAGGAGAGCTGACGGGATAGCCAAGCGTCAGGATACTGTGATATGAGGCCCTAAGTGAGTCACTACCCTTGGTTTGATTTCCGTTGCCAGATTATTGTGTGGTTAGAGGGGTAGGGATCTCACACTTCTTAATATGTAGATGCTTCGAATTTTGAAAAAACGTAGTTTTTCTCTTGCAAGTGTAAGAACTGAAATGCCAATGAGGTGATAGCTCAAGTGGTGAAGGTGTTTGCCTAGGACCAAGAAGTCATGGGTTCAAAACCCCCCTTGGTGCTTCCTCGGCAGCATCGCCTATGGGTGGTGAAAAATCAGTAACTATAGGAGGATCTTGGGCCAAAGGCCAGTCGGAAAAAAGTGTAAGAACTGAATCTTAAAAGATGCATTCTGTAAAAAGAAACAGAAACATGGGCCCGTCAAAACCTTAAACAACACTGATTGCAGCTGTATCTATGCAGCAAATAATGAAAATCAAAATGTGCAACAGCCCCTTCAACGCACACACAGCCCAAGTAAAAACTATACATGAACACAAGAAAGAATTGTATTTTTTGAAATGTCTTAGTTTCTGTTACCAAGATATAACCAGCGGCTGTCCGGTAGCAACGCCGCTTGAAGCATTCATCAAAAAGCCTGAACAAAAGGACGATAATGACTATTTCAATAAGCTGAGTAAGTTACAGCATGTACTAGTAATGTGCAGATATGATGACTAACACTTTACGAGCTAGGAAATATTAGATCTATGCTTGCACCTGCAGCAAATGTGAAGCGTGAAACATTTTCACAAGTTACAGGAAGCTTTGTGCAGGGGTAGAGTACCATACTCTGTGGACTTTCCAGCGGCAGCAAAAAGATCACTCCAGTGGCGTCCATCCGTTTTCCTTGCAACGCTTACCACAACATCCAGATACTCTGAAAAATTCCTGATCAAATCACATGCTTGCTGCAGTAACATGGAAGGATTCCATTTGATAGGGCTTGGCCAGTCTGCTTTACCAGAATTTTGACTGCAACTCCAAACTACATGCTTTAGAGTCAAAACTTCAAACTCACAAATATTGACAAATCCAGTCAGAGAGACATAGTTGCTAGGTGTTGCATGAGACATGTTTCAAAACGTTAAAGAAATTCTTTGTACCTTTAAAGGGGGTAAAAGTCCCAGAAAAATCCCCTTATTGGCCCAGAAACATCCTAAAATCCCTATAGCCTATAAATGCAAAAATTGCCTATCCTTGCAATTTTCCATCATGGAAAGCAAATATTTTGTGTTGTGAAATGATTCTTGATTTTTTATTCTCATTGAAGATTTGAACAGAGTAACAAAAAAGAGTCTACGGCCCAAACTTCTCTACACAGTGCCTCTGAGGTGGGTTTTTGCAAGAAGAAGAAGCTCTTGCATGCACTTGTTGATGATGGCACATGTGCAAAAGGAGAAGCAATGCACATTTATTTTTTGTACAGGGCAGGTTTCTATTTGATAGCAGTCCAAATATAATTTTTTTATTGCTGCTGAAAAAACAGTATGAAATGTATGCAACGGTTTTCAAAATGTTTCATAAGTTTTAAAAGGTAGTGTTTCATTGCAACTATGATCAGAAAGGTTGTGAATTCTTATCTTGCATAAAGAAGCTATAGCTCAGGTTCTAAGATCTGCTTTTCCTGCTTGGAAGGAATAATTGTAAAATCCCATGTGGTTTTCAGGTTGGACTTTACATTCTCTATCACATTATTCTGTGGATTTTTATCTGCAAAAGGATTGCTACTAGATTTTGACTGTATGGTGGAGATCTCTTTTGGCAAGGATTGTGCAGAATAATAAAAGTGTGTCTTCTTATAGAGCATCTGAAATCTATTGGCTTGAATAATTATCATCGCAATACGATCTCCTATATCAAGTTATGTGGAAAGCTCTTTTGGCAGTGGTATGTGACGCGATGAACACCTTAAAGGGAATCACAGAAAAGATCACACCACCCGTCATATAGGTGTTGGTTGCGGGGAGAGGCAGTGGTTCTCCAACAAACTAGAGGTAGTCAGATAGTAAGGGGTGAGACAAAAAATCTAGGGAGCTCGTGACATGGTTAGCAATACTCGAGCCTCATTAATTAATAAAACATGTAAGGTCTTTGAGCCTGGGCATCTGGCAAGCTGAGCACAATGTCTTACTTGAGTTTACTCAATGTCTTAGTTAAATTTACTCAGCCACACAGCAACACCAGATACTCAACCTGGCTCGCATTTGGACAGATACAAAACCTATACCTCCTCCCGTGAAGGCATAAACACTACTTGAATCCTCCATTTTGTGAATACGGAAAAAATGGCTTCTTCAAAACAGGGGCTCTCTATACAAAAGGTTTTCTCTTCGAGGTATGATTAGACTAAGATTCTCCAAAAGGTTAGACCTTTATTAAGTATTAAGCCTTGAAAAGGCCTAATAAAGGTTAGACCTTTATTAAGTATTAAGCCTTGAAACTCCCTTGGGCCTTGATCGCTCGCTGAAGCTCTCGCTCCCCCCCCCCCTGCTCGCACTGGCTGCTCGCTTTCCCCCCTCTCCCGCCATCGCGTCTGCTCCCCCCCCCCCTCCCCCCCACCTGCGCTCGCGTTTGCCCCCACTCCCCCGCCTGGCTGTCCTGCACGCCCCAGCGCTGCAGCGCCCGCCGCCCCCTGCTCCTTATCCTCTCCTTCACGCCCTCCCGTCTTTCTTCAGCGCCCCGCCCCCCCCTTTCGCCGCCTCGCCTTATCTTCCCCTCCGCCCCCTGTTTCGCGCTGTTTCCGCCTCCCCCTAGGGGTTTTTTGTCTTCGCCGCCTTACCTCTTTTTTTTCTGATTTCGCCGTCCCCTGGGGCCTTCCTTTTTTGTTTCTTTTTTGCCTTCTGCCTTCCCTCTCCGTCCTTTGTGTGCAGCTCGGCTCTTGCACGACTCTCTGCTTTCGCTCCGCCTTCGACTTAGCTTCAGACACTGATGGAGGCTCCTCCCGCCCCACCTCAGAGGGACTCTCCTGCAGCCCCCTCGCCTGCCCCCCTGAGGATACCCCCATCAGGCTTTCTCTTTCGCCAGAAGAGGAAGCGAGCCTCGCCGCAGAGGTGGAACGCCTCCAAGTGCACTCCACCATCTGCCGTATAGTCGGCACTCGCCCCAGCAGAGGGGAGATCCGGGATCTTCTCCAGGCCCGCCTTCTTGCAGATGTGGGCAAGATCCTGGACGTTCAGCTACTGGGCCGTGGTCACTACCAGATCGAGTTCGAGACCGCCCAGAGCGTGGCCAAGGTCCTAGCCATGAGTCCCCTAGACATCAGGGGTGCTCAGGCATTCTTCAGACCTTGGCAGCATGGCTTTGACCCAGCAGCGGCCGAGCACGGAGAGCGCCTTTTCCATGTTACAGTTTGCTTCCCTGGACTCCGCCGTGAGTACTTGCCGCTCCTTTCTAGGCTAGGAGCATTGCTGGGTTTGGTGCTAGAGACTGGCCCCACAGCAGCTTCAGTGGTGGCCAGAGCAGCTGGGCTACCTTCAGTTAGAGTTTTGGTTCCCGACATCTCCACCCTTCCGAAGGTCATTCAGCTACCTAGGATAGGGGGGGGATGGATTGATCAGAGAGTGGAGTTCTCGGGGCTCCCGACATCTCCACCCTTCCAAAGGTCATTCAGCTACCTAGGATAGGGGGGGGATGGATTGATCAGAGAGTGGAGTTCTCGGGGCTCCCGAACCAGTGCTTTATTTGCAGGCAGGTTGGCCATCTGGCCAAGGCCTGTCCTCGCAGGAGACCCCGACCCTCACGGCAGCAAGCAGGCCCCTGATGGCCCGCCCATAGATGCGGCTCGGCAGGCAGCCTCCGGGACACCTGCTCAGGCCACAGAGACCTCAGAGTGGCAGCCTGGACAGGGGCGCCGTCGAGGGAGACAGCCACAGCAGCACGCCCAGAGACCGATGCAGCAGCAGCCACACAGTCTCAGCATCACTGGGTTCCCGTGAGGAACAACTTTGCTCCCCTACAGGAGGAGACCCCTGAGACGACTGAGGACCAGGAGATGCCAGCACCCCCTCCTTCACCCCCCCCACCCCCATCCCCCCCTACCGCCTCAATTCCTCCTTCGCCACCTCCCGTCCCCGCTCCGATTTCGGCAGCGGCTCCTTCTCCACCCCCCTCGCCCCCCCCTCCTCCCCCCCCCGCCCGCCTCAGCTCCCCAGGAGGCCCTAGCAATCCCCTGGCGTTCACCTGCAGTCCGAAGGGCTCTGAGCACCGATCTTGATCGAGTACCGCAGAGGAGACTTACCATGCCGATTCGGGCTTCACGGATATCATCTATTCGCAGTCGGTTGAGTCACCTCGGCACTAGACAGCGCTCGGAGGCTTTTGATTACTCCTTCACATGGCTTTTTGGAGCAGAGGGTCCCCATGAGCCAGCACCCATCCGAGTTCATGTAGTGATACCTCCGGCCCGCGGGGAGGAGGCACTTGATTCAGCGGTTGCCTTCTCGTTCCCTCTCTGTGGCCCATGCGACCGGGAGTGGACTCTAGAGCTCGCTCTTAGCACTTTGAAGACTCAGGCAGTTGAGTTTTCCCACCATGTGAGCGATCTGGAGGTGACAGATGTGATAGGCCGACTATGGGAGTTGGCTCATTTTTTCTTGGATCCCGGGAGTGTGGATGCCTCAGGGATTCGTCATTTGGTCGTTCGCATAGTGGCAGACTTAGCACGCGACCCTGGATATGTATACATACACGAGATTGCTCTGTCTGAGCGGGAGGCAGTCGCCATGGGACACAACCACTGGCGCCTGATCCGTGATTCTTGCAGCACACCGGGTGGGCAGATTCGCAGCCGCTCGGATGGGGACTATTCTCCATCCAAGCCGCTGGCGAAGGCCCGCCGTACGGCTGAGACAGCATCCACCTTAGCAGGTCATCCATGAGGATCATCTCATGGAATAATGTACAGGGCCTTGGCGGAGCACATTATATACGCTATCGTGGTTGCTTGAAGCAGGAGCTGCAGAGATGCCTGGTTGGTGGCAGTATTGATATTTTGATGATGCAGGAGCACCACTTGGGTGAGAGCAGGATCCGGAGATATGGTTCGGTGATGCCTGGTAGATGGGACACCTTTTGGTCTGCAGGGTTTGGCCCTTTGGGTGGACAGGGAGGAGTATGCATGGTCATTGCAGATGTATGGCGGCAGGCCATTGTGGATCGAGGGATCATTGTGCCTGGTAGAGCACAGTATGTCATTCTGAGGATGCATGATGAGCTCTTGGGCGTGCTCAACGTCTATGCGCCCAACCATCCTATTGCCAGAGCAGAGTTTTGGACCCAGGTTATGGATGCATTGCCAGAGGCCGCACATTGGTGTGTCGGGGGAGACTTCAACATGCTTGAGGACCCGGCTGATAGGGTGGGAGGCAGTCATGTTACAGTGCACGGCACGGAGCTAGCAGCTTGGGAGCGATTTTGCATGTCGCTGAGGATCACTGATGCATGGCAGCATGGGGCCTTCTCCCGCTCTCACGACAGTCTTAGTTTCTCTTGGTCGGATCGCCGGCAGGGAGGGACTAATCTATCACGGATTGATCGCTTTTATGTGGGCGACTGGTTAGGGGAGCGAGGGGGCTCTGTTGGCATTCTCGCTGGCACCTCATTTTATGACCATGTGCCAGTTATTTTGACACTTGAGGAGAGGACACGGGAGCCCAACCTGCAGTTGAGGATCCCAGAGAGGGTACTTACAGATCCTAGTCTCGCTGAGGACATTGAAAGGATCTGGTATGACAGTCAGTGCTCTGACCAGGATGCAGCAGGCCAGTGTGCCCAGGGAGTCATCGAGCTTAGCTCTTTTCTGCACGCTGCAGCTTTGACACGGCTGAGAGAGACTCGCAAGCGGGAGGATCGGCTGAGACGCAGCCTTGCTTCGCTTCAGCGCCTTCAGGAGCAGCAGCCTGCATGTGAGTGGGTGGCGTCCCAGCTGAGCCAAGCACGCCAGGAGGTTAGAGAGGCAGAGGAGCAGAGACATGAGTTTTACTATCGTCGCCAGGCCTCTCAGTGGACGCAGCTTGGTGATAGAGTGACTGGGGAGTTTTTTGAGATCACTGGACCCCGCCATGCTAGAGCAAGAGTCCGTTAGCTTGGGAGGCCGGACGGATCAGTAGCTACTGAGCCCGGGGAGATCAGAGCCATTGCCACTGGGTTCTATAGAGACCTGCTTTCAGCGGAGCCAGCCACCACTGAGGCTCGGGATGCTTGCAGACAGACTGTGTGGGCCCATGTGCAGAGGAGGGTCACAGATCGTATGCGTACAGTTCTGGGTGAGCCTCTTTCAGAGGTTGAGCTTGCTGAGGCCTTGAGGGTCCTGCCACGCCATAGTTGCCCAGGGGAGGACGGATTGACGCCTGCCTTTTTTATGCGCTATTGGGACATTTTGGGGCCAGGCCTCCGCAGGGGCTTTCAGTATGTTTTGGACACTGGGGTGATGCCACAGAGCTTTTCAGAGAGCTTGATCTTTCTTATCCCCAAGGGGGAGGGAGTATCAGATGATACTCGACATTGGAGACCTATTACGATCCTCAACACTGTCTACAAGGTCTTAGCAAAGGCCTTGAGTTTGAGGATCCAGCCCTTCCTAGGGGAGTTGATTCATGCTACCCAGACAGGATTCGTCAAGGAGCGTAGTATCCTTGACAACATTTTCACCTTCCGGGAGGCGACGGCCCGAGCTAGATTTCTTGGTGAGGACTTGGTCGTGATGCTTCTCGATTTTGAGAAGGCATACGATAGAGTCGATTGGGGTTTCTTAGAGGGCACTATGCTTCGCCTGGGCTTTGAGCCAGGTTGGATTAGAGGGGTGGCGGCTCTATATTCCACAGCTCGTAGCCAGGTGTTGATTGCAGGAGGACGGGGGCCGAGTTTTGAGCTGACCAGATCAGTCCGACAGGGGTGTCCTCTCGCCCCGTTTCTATTTCTCTTCTTTGCTGAGGCTATGAGCATGTATTTGACGGCAGAGGAGGTTGGTTTGAGAGGACTCCAGCTCCCAGTCCGGGGGGAGGACCTGCTCGATGCTGAGTTTGCTGACGACACGGGCTTATTTTGGCATGGCCAGGAGGCCAATCTTCTTCGGGCAGAGCAGTCGCTCCAGGTTTTTAGTGCAGCTTCGGGAGCATTGATCAATTGGCGCAAGACAGTGGCCTTTTGGATCAGTAGCGCTCCCACTCCGGCATGGAGCCCAGACCCCGGTTTTAGATGGATTCCTCCTGGCACAGCAGTGCGATATTTGGGATGCCAGATTGGACTAGATTTGTCACCTGAGCAGCAGATTGCCCCGCTTCTTATGAGCATTCGGAAGAAGCTTTTGTATTGGAGTACAGCTCGGCTATCCTTGGCTGGGAGGGTGGTGGTGGCAAATCAGGTGCTTTTAGCGACCATGTGGTACATTACGTCTTGCTGGATCTTCTCGAGCTCTTGCATCAGCTAGGTACAGAGGCTGATCAGGAACTTTCTTTGGTTCGGGCGGGACGGTCAGCCAGCTCGGGCAAAGGTTGCTTGGGCAATTATTACACTTCCGCTGGCCCAAGGAGGCTTGGGCATTATAGATCCAGTCGATCACAGTAGAGCTTTATTGGGGAAGCTTATTGTTCGGGGGCTGCTTCCAGGCGTTGAGCCTTGGAAAGAGCTTCTTTTGCAGCGGCTGCAGGCTCGGGCTCCCCCAGCAGGGGGCACTTGGGCACCACAGATTCGCTGGATCTTCATAGAGATGAGGAGGACAGGCCTCAGTAGAGGATGGGAGGACAGATTTGCTTTGAGCATCCTGAGAGCTTGGGAGCTGCTGAGACCGGGGCTCTCTCAGAGACCTCCTTCTTGTGTTGAGGAGCGGGCCAGACAGCCGCTCATCTGGAGCCCAGCGGTTCGCACAAAGCAGGGTCATATGCTGGGTTCTCGACCTCGTCTAGCCTGGGAACCTTTGGCGGCAAGCCCAGCACGTAGCTTTGGAGACTGGCACGCGTTTTGCAGTCTCCCAGAGGAGATCCAGGCGGAGAGGCTGAGTCACTTCAGAGGGGGGTTGATTATGAGGAATGACATTCAGGAGGCACTCCCAGAGGAGTGGTTCACGCCTCTCGAGCTTGTGGCCCCACGGTGGATGGAAGCCTTTACACAGTTGGAGATCCTGATTGCTGTCAGAGCTTGCACTGAGGATGGCAGATGCCTCTACTATGAGATTCAGGATGAGGGCAGACTTCAGAGAGTGGAGGTGGAGTCGCCTTTGGTTGCAGAGTGCATCTTTCAGAGGATACGGGTAGTGGCCGCCGCTTCTCGGAAGTGGCATATTGACCCAGACCCTGCAGATGTGCTCCCGGATTGGCGCATATGGGCATATGCAGCGCGCCCCTTGGCCCGGCTACAGTGGGACCCTGGCGAGTACGAGTGGCATGATCCTTATGCATCCCTTGAGGCCACAGAGATCACCTTTTTCCAGTATACTGTTAGGCTGGGGCGGCATATTTTGACGGCGAGGAGGATGGTCTCTCCAGCTGCAGCGGGGCACTGGCGGCTACAGGGACTCTCACAGGAGTTCCTGGAGGATTTTTGGGCCCAGCTCTGGGGTAGTCGACAAGCCCGCAGGATCTCGACTTTCCAGTGGCTGGTCGCCCACAGGGGCTCAGCAGTTGGCACCTGGCTTGTATACAGCGGTCTTCCGACGGCCTGCGTCCGATGCGGCCACCCTATGGAGACACAGAGACATTGCCTTTGGGATTGCCCTCAGGCGCAGCAGATTTGGCTGCGGATGTTGCGTAGTTTGGTCCCCCTCTCTCCAGAGGGTATGTATACGTGGGGTGCCGCTGCTTGGTCGACTTTGTCAGGGCTTGCTATGGGCTATGAGACGGAGCAGGACAGCCAGGCCATCAGATTCATTAGGGGCCAGCCTCGCCTCGTTCCTTCACCGGATTTCTCGTCCGCTAGCTCGACACAAGAGAGGGATCTACGATGGGAGCTCCTCAGCAGCCTCACCATCTGGTTCACCTGGAGGGCCCGGTGTTTTAGGGCCTTTGAGGGGAGACTGGAGCCACCAGCAGAGACTGTACGGGGGATTTGGCAAGAGTTGATCCACGCCCTGCGAGGACAGTATGACCGTATCCGAGGCGACTCGGATGAGGCGATCTTGCGGCGCCAGGCCTTTCACACCACCTAGCACAGCGGCCCCTTCTATACCCTACACGCGGGGTCCCCCCGTTGGCATTACAGGCCACCTGTTTGGCTTTTCCCCCCTCCTATTGTATGATTTAGCCCCTCAGTTCTTTGTATTGATGCTTGTACCTTTCAGCACCTAGGGAGAGTCTCCCGGGCTGCCTTGCTTTGTTCACTGCTCTGTTTTTCTTGTGAGCAGGAGAGGATCTTTTGTAGCCCTACGGGCGTTTTTATATAACTAATGAAAGGATCTTTTCTCGAAAAAAAAAAAGTATTAAGCCTTGAAAAGGCCTACCATAGCCTCGGCTAGTACTAAACTTGTATTCACAGACACAAATCCAATCAAACATTGCTCAAACAGAAGAAGACATTGTGTAAAATCGAGAGTGTACCTGGAGACTACAGCATCAAACACCGTGAAAAGCAACCATTCTAGGCAATGTGAAAAATGAGGCCTTCCCGCAGATAACCTTGCAAGTTGCAAAGCATCATCCATTTTTCCCCGCTGTCCAATACACAAAACAAAGCAAAAATAAACTCAGTCTGTCCAGCAGGGGAGAAGCAATCACTTGACTCAAGGTTACCGCCTGTATGGTGCATGCATTTGAATTTTGTCTCCTTACATGCAAGTGAGTGCATGCATAGACACACGCAGACACCCACACACATGGTGTCTGCACGCACATATGGTCTTGCCCTATGGACTACATGCATTTCAGTAGGTCTCCTAAGAGAATAAAATACCATGTCCTGCTTCCTCTCTTGATGTGCACCCTACATGGCTAATGGTTGCACTGTTTGACTATGATGATAAAATACCCTCCCCTCCTCCCTTGATTTTAGTAATCATAAACTTCTCTCTCTTTTAATCCACCCTAGATTAGCAAATTCTGAGTCAAATTCTAAGTCATATGCCTATGTACCTCCACAAATGATTATTAAGCTTGATAACAAAGGAGTAAAATACATATTTGTCGGTAACAGTCATGAAAGTAAGGGTCAAATACATATTTGTGAGTAACAATCATGAAGTAAGGGTTTTAGGCTCTTTAGATGGGGTAAAGCCGGCATCTCTTAAAAATAAGCCGAAGATGAGCAAGATGCTTCTTCCACTTCAAGTGCACGCGCGAAGGTCTTTTGATGTGCACACTACGCAACTAATGTATTCCCTGTCTGACAATTTGAAAATTGGACTACATTCAGATGTTTTGTAATGAACTACATAGCTTAGACCCCTTAACTTCTCTTCGTAATAACTGAAATTTATTTCAAACAAGAACGAAGTTGGGACCCTAGGGCATACATTGGTTGTCTCCAGTTACATGCATATGGCACAGGAGGATAAAATTAGGACTATAGAGGTTGTAGGCAAAATCATTCAACACCCATCAAATTGAAATGATATGTTTTCAAAGATAGAATTGAACCTGAAGAAGATGGCGAAGAAGACAGTGTAAGATAGTCTGAGCTTGTGGCAAAGGCTCAAAGCAGGGCATATCCACACCTGCTGAAAAGGATAGTCTTTGTGAAACTCCAACCACCACACCAGAGTAAGGCAGTAGTCCCAACGGATACACTTCCCGGTCGAACTCCAGCTCTGGATCCAACTGGAAACAGATCCAATTCTAAAAACTCTTGAAACCAAGTAAAAGGATTTGTTTGAAGGTATATAGAAAGCATAGATCAAATTCTTCTAACACAAAAATGTAAGTAGGACCTGCAAGAAGTCTTGTAATTGGTATGGATCTGCCCCAGACGAGGGATACCAGGCCTGCACAGCCCACATTATATGCTCAGATCTGGAAAACACAACTGAGATGATGTCTACTCAAGCTGATAAGACATGACAAGAGAACACTTCATGTCATGTCAGTCCCTTTCCAATAAGGGTCCATGCTGCACACCAAGCTTATAAAGACCTTGCCTGCATTCCATGATGTCCGTACGCCAACCAAGACACCTCCTCTATCAAGTTGGCTTCCCCGTCTGGTTGCTTATAGGTTACCCAAAAATGCTCAACATCTCCGGTTAGTTTACGTTCACTGCCCTCATCCAGGTCCAGCAAAGACAGTTCTCCATTTATTCTCAAGATAAGACACCTGCAATCAGATAGATGTTATAAACCTTGACCTACATAATAACACTACTTAAACCTTATCAAACTAAAGCAGCAACAGATTGGAGACCTCGAAGGCTGTTTTGGAAGAGAGTCTACAAAAGATCCCTGAACATCATCAGGGACAGAGATGTCGATATCAGATGAAAGCTTTCCATCTAGCACAATACGGTGAGGTAAAAAGCGCATAGCCACAGGTTGCTTCTTGGCAGTCATGATTGAAAGCTCCCTTGCTGTAACAAGCTGTTCCTTGTCTCATTATATGGTTTTTTAACGCAAAAAGAAAAAACAGCCTGGCCTATCCATGAATACTGTTGTACAGTAAGACCCTTATTGAGATATTAATCATACCTGCAGAGTTGGAGTCTTTGTTGGGTTGAGTTTGCCAGATAGTCTAGCTTGAAATACATGAACATCAAACGGAGGGTATGTAACCAAAATATAATCTTGCCAAATATCCATCACAATAGGTTTATCAAGCAGAAGTTTTCGACACAGCAGAGAGCTTTCATCAAGGTGGTAACGTGGATAAAAGCACAGCTCATACCTGCAAAGTGAAGGAGTGCAGCAAACTACCTTAGCCATACAAAAAGATAATGAATGACCTTATACACCAAACAAATGCCATCAGCCACAAAATGATAAAAAATTGCACTGGTAGTATGAATGGACCCATAAAAGTTTACATTTTATATTTCAAGCATCAGCCGTGTGGTATCAGACAAAGCATGCAACACCAAACAGTAAAATGCACATACTCAGCTCCCACATTATAAAACTAAGCCTGTTAGAATCCTGCAGCAATGCAGACAACTCTTCTTCAACAATGACAAGGCAAAGAACTATGTAGTATGCACTCATCTCCCAAGTGTGGTTAATGAAAGGCAGGAAGAATGGATTTGCCTTCATGCACAAGATGCAAAGTTTGAAAGAACATTTGGAGCAAGGCAGTTCCTTGCCACATTAAAATGGAGAAAACAAGATCCCAATACACTCAGAGAGCAGTACATGGATTAAAAAACTGCTGGATAGTGTAGGCCACCTCCTCACGAGCTGAGACAGCTAATGCACAAGCCAGCCAGCAGCAATTGTGGAAGGAAAATGCAGCCACTACCAATCACATTCCAAGTTAAGTATGCACAACCTTTTGAAAGAACAAAAGGAGGAGTACAAGGTGTACAATGCCGTACTGTGATGGAGGGACTCTACAAGATAGACGCAATGGTAGCGTACAACACAGATGCAATCGCCAGGGCAACTCCTACTGTGCACACTTCCAAGGGCATATGTTTCAAAAAACATCAGAGCCCATGCGAGGAGAGAACCACCATCTCGTCCCCCCTCCCTCTCCTTCTCCACAGAACCCACAGATAACATTTGCACTCATGGTTAGGAGGCCAAACCAGGCTTTTGTCTAAACTGGACCCTCAGCCCCCTTTTGTCTCAGCTATCCTTGGAAATTCCTATATTCACATGACATCCGAACTTCCGCTGGCACAAAGATGATTGCAGTGGAGTTCGTGCTCTTGGCCTCCTGCACAACAGCAACCCACCAATTGTGGTGAGCTTCTTCATTGATCATTTCTTCTAACAGTGGCTTCCTATGCACATATTGACGCTAGTTAAAACATGGGCACAAGACGATGACCAACTTTTGATTATGTACACAAGGGCCACTTCCATCATATCTGGATTCAATTTGTTAACTAATTCAGCAGCAACGGAGTAAATTCTTTCTTTTCCAGCCAAATATAATTCTATAAGTACAGAAAAGAAACATCCGTGCACTGGCAGACTACAACCCTCTCATGAGGCAAACACCTAAAGTAGGTCCACAGACCATGAGCCCACAATGGATGTGCATGCAAGCGCAAAGGAGTGGTGTGACGGAAGGTGGAGGAGGGAGTTCCATAACAACAAGGGACCAAAAGTGATACAATGGTACCATCATGGATATACTGAGCCATTGAAATGTCACATGCACTCTGCACTATAGTGCATGGTGACAAGATGGCTCATCATCATCAGTGCAACATTGTCCAGTAGTATTAGCACCCTTTAGGATGATATTTGCCGTACACCGTGACCCCATTGTAATCCTCAGTCCAGGATATGTCGGGCACGAGCTACATAGGT
The DNA here is from genome assembly GCF_041138505.1 of Cibotium barometz. Lineage (NCBI taxonomy): Eukaryota > Viridiplantae > Streptophyta > Polypodiopsida > Cyatheales > Cibotiaceae > Cibotium > Cibotium barometz. Next base: position 24,548,836 of record NC_141063.1, on the reverse strand, counting down.
CATTCCTCAGCCATAGTGAGTCAGTCAGTCAGTCAAGTCCCTTAACCCACTTGAAGAGATTCATTCATGCATGTAGGGTCAATAGAAGCCTTAGGGTTTGCATTAGAAAGCACTCTACATATTGCATATCATTCATCCATTGCATATAGACCATCCCAGAAGCCTTGAAATAGCATCTAGTATTTTTAGGATATTTGTTAGCATTTATCTGGCATTTTTTCCATAGTTTCCAGCATTTAATACCATTTATCATCTTGGACAAGTCGTGCAGCAAATTAGCTACAACCGACCAGCCCTAGCACTCATATAAATAGGCTTGCTTTGCACCCTCCACTCATTCATATCATAATTCAGCAATCAAGCATCAAGCGTTGGAGCCTTCAGCCTAAGGAGCATCAACGATTGAATATTCAGCATCTAGAGCACTTCAGCCCTCAGCATTTTCAGCCAGCGTTTCATCCTTCGGCAACTAGGAGCATCAACGCATGTGCAATCAGCATCCATCATCAAAATGCATCAGCATACAGCATTCAGCCTTCAGAATACCTTGCGTTTTCTGCATAGGAGTAGTTTTCAGCATACATATCTTCATCGTTTTGCTACAACACTTTGGTGAAGGTAAAACTCGGCATTCATTCACAGCCTAGAAACAATCCCAATCAGCCCATACCTCAGCCTCAGATTTGCAACCTTCCCTCATTCCATTGGGAAGAGTGCATAAGCTCGAGATTGGTCATCATTGGTGCTTCTACAGCCGTATACAGTTCAGCCCGACTCTTGGTCCTCCGAGATCTTGCGTTTGGCTTATCGTCAATCCAAAGATAGTCTCTTCAAAGTAATAAAGCAAATACAATTCTGGTAACGGGATAGGGGGGCCTTCAGTGGATAATTCGGGACCCCATATGGTGTACAATTTCTCTCTCTCTAAATCTCTTAATGTTTGAAGTCATAAAAGTGGATTGCTAAACTCGCGAAACTCAGGATACAAAAGGCAGTGTGAGACTTGTGTGACAGGATCCTTAATTATGAATACTTCCGCTGCATGTTACATTGGTATCAGATTCATCTTGTCCACACACACCGCATCCTAGCGTGAGGGCATCCTTGGATGGTCAGATTGCGATCCGGCACAACCACCGACTTCAGCATCATGTCTACAGAGGAGAGTACACATCAGTCGGAAGACGTCTCCCCCGAAGGAGACCTTACTCTTCCGACTACCGCAAATACCATAGCTCTACTCAAAGCTCAAACCATCTTCTTATACAGCATCTCCAACTTTTGGAGGCGACAGCAACACGACCTCCTCCTCCTCCAGCAACCCCCGACTACATCTCCCTCTTCTTTCAGATGGAACAACAAAGAAGAGAAGACGAGGTTCGACAAAGAGAAGAAAAAGTTGAAGCTGAAGCAAGAAAGCAACAAGAAAAAGCAGATAGACGAGACTATGAGGAAGCCCAACGCAAGATCAAAGAAGATCGGCGTCAGGTTGAACTCGCCGCTCGGGAGCACCAACGAGAGCTTGATCGAGAACGTATGTTACTCGAGCACCAAAGGGAAAAGGAGGCCATGCATCTGAGATATTAGCACCTATCTTCAGTTCCCCAGCCATAGGTGCCACCAGCCAGTAGCCCGCGACATCGACTACCGTCATTCGAACTCAACCAAATTTTAGTAAGTATGATGGTAAGTGTGATCATTTAGCAGTTAATCAATTCATTCATCAATTTACTGCTCATTTTCCTTTAGCTAGGATTACAGACCCGCAGGATAGAGTCCACGTAGCGGCTCCCCACCTTACGGGTGAGGCAGTCACTTGGTGGCAGCATTAGTCTGGTCTTCATACATACCAGACCACAGATGTCACAGCTTTTAGCTGGGATACATTTGTCCATGACCTAAAGACCAGATTTCTCCCGTCCCAGTACATGACCAGCCTGGCCGATGAGTTCTATGGAGGCAAGCCCAAGCAATCATCACAGTCTAGTACCAAACCCCAACAGCAGCAATCTGTTGCGCAGCCAGGGAAAGGTAATGCAAAGCAAAGGAAAGGTAATGCCCTTGGTTAAGCCCTGTTCACACGTAGCACTACCATAAGTGAGCATATGCCTACATGTGAACAGGGTTTAACCAAGGGTACTTTTTCCCATGTGGTTTTCCTCCTTGGATATAAAGTGTGAAAGGACACTCTATCCATATAACTTTTGTACTTCTATATTATATGGATGTGACTCACATGCAAGGGTTGACTTGCATTTTGTGATCACCACACATTTTGTGTTTAGCTCCCTCTCTCTCTCTTCTGTGTGAGCTTTTTCTCCCTGCACCTAAACCTAATCTGCAAGAAGCATTGCTGTGTGTGAGTGTGGGAGTCCCCCAACAATTGGTACCAGGGCTAGGCTGCCCCCTCTGCCCGTGCAGTTTCTGGCGCCGGATTCCTTCAAAAACCCTATGTTTTTCCATCGCCTACATCTGTCTGTCGGCGCTGTGGAAATCCGCCGCTGCGACCCGTCCGTCGACCTATTCCATCCTTGCAGTCCATTCGGCAATCTCTGTCGCAGCTTCGCCGCCCGTCAGCTGTCTTGCCGCCCGATATAGCCTCCCAAAGGAGCGGAGCTAGTGGGGAGAGCACCGCCGCCGCCCAACGGCGGCGCTCGCAGCACGTGAGGCGTCCAGAGTGCGAGTCCGCCCCTCTCCGTCTCAACGGTCCCTGCTCCAGCCTGCTTCTCACGCCGTCGCCTCCGGCCTACTTCTCCCGCTGTCGCCATTTCTGTCCACCTCACTAGCGCCCAACTGTGCCCTTTGGGTCCCATCACCCACCGCCGACTGAGCCTGGACACCCGCCTTAGCGCCGACTGAGCCTGGCCGCCTACGACCTTCAGCCCTGCTTCAAAATCCCGCCACCTCCACACCTGCAGTCTCGCCTTCTGCACCTAGTCATCTCAAGCGGGTCACGTCATCTCACTTTTGTAGGTATTTTTATTTCCAAAAAAAAAAAAAGAAAGGATGCAGACATTCTGGTGCAAGTTCAGAGAATTTTGGGGGTTTGGCAAGATTCCCCTTTGCATGGAAAATTGCAGGAAGCACCATATGTAGACTTCTCAATTTGATGCAAAATTGCCAAAAAATTGAACATGCTGCTTTGGTTGAAATTTGGGGGTTTTTCAAATTAAATTCAAAATCAGCAAATTAAGCCTCTTCTAGTTGCAAAAATTTGGGGCTTTTGTGAAAATTGGACAATTGACTGCACATAGAAGCAATTGCAGTGCATAAAAATTTGGGCTTTTTAGTTTGGAGCATGTAATTGGGGATTTTAGCTGTGATTTGTCGCATATGTATACACATTGTGTGTAATTGGACAATTTGGTGCAGGTTTATACTTGCTTCAGGTTGCAGACAAAAATTTGCACAGGACATTTGGTTGCCTGGCAATGCACATTGGTGCTTGGTTTGATGCCTCCAGGTGTATTTTGTCGACATGGCTCAAAATGCTACAGATGTATTTGGTGTGCTCACCAAGGAGGACAAGTTGGATGGATCAAACTCATAGTCAGAGGGGACAGAGGGGACGGAGGCTTGGAACGCCGGGACAGCGCAGGGACGGGGACAGACGGGGACGGATGGACGTCCCCCACTGGACGTTTCTCACAGGGGACGGCTGTCGGGGACGGCGCTGTGCGGGGATGGCAGAGAGCCGTTGCGCCTGCCGTTGCTGCCGTTTTTGGCCGTTGCGCTTGCCTGCCCGTTTCTAGCCGTTTATGGCTGTTGGGCCTTGGCTCTTTGAGGCTTGGCCCTCTCTCTCTCTCTCTTGCCCTTGAGGCTTTCCTCTCTCTCTCTCTTGCCTATCTATATAAGAACAAGCCTCTACAAGGCTACAAGCACACACAAGTTCACAACTCTCAAGGCTCAAGCTTTCAAGGCTCAAGCTTCTTGAATCTTCTCTCTTCCAACTTCCAAGTTCCAAGCTCTAGGGCCTAGGCTCTCACCTCTCCCTCAAGCCTCTTGAGTCTTGACTCTTCCAACTTCCAAGCCTCTAGGCTCTCTCTCTCTCTCTCTCTCTCTCTCTCTCTCTCTCTCTCTCTCTCATTCCTCAAGGCTCAAGAGTCAAGCCATCTTCAACCATGGCATCCTCCTCGCGTGCCAGGGCTTCTCGTAGAAGGACAACGGGATGGACATGGTGGGAGGAGGTTAACTACACCACATCCGTTCATGGAGGCGGTTCTCGGCCATGGGTATGCAAGCTTTGCCCGTACCGGCGAACGGGTGGCGCCGACAAAGTGCGAGCCCACCTCTTGCATGAGAGTGGGCATGAGGTGAGGTTTTGCACGAATGTCACGCCCGAGAAGAGATGGGAACTTCTCGACAAGCTTAGCGTCTACGAAGCGGTCGAAGCCACAAGGACACCACGAGTGGCCGTGGATCCCGCAACGATGGGGAGAGGAACTCAAGCCTCTACAATGGAGTCATGTGGTGGATCGGGATCATGCACACCATCACCTTCACCATCAAGTCGGAACGTTACTCCATCCACGACACCGGCACCCTCCATCTCCACGGCCTCTCAATCATTACGTGGCCCACGGCGACAATCTACACTTGGGGAGAATTGGAACCCCAAGTTGAAGGAGGAGGTGGATATGGCGGTGGCCCGCTTCTTCTTCCACGACCACATTGCCTTTCAAGCGGCTAGGTAAGTGCAGTCGATCATTGCCAATTCATCATTCATGTTTTCATCATCCTAGTCCCCTTCTCATTAGTAAATTACTTTCTTGAATAGGTCGGAATACTTCAAGGTCATGGTTAAGAAGATTGGGGAGTATGGCTCAACCTATACGCCCCCCTCATCCGAGAGCTTGCGCACTACATTGCTCGACAAGGAGAAGCGCATTGTAGAGCAAGCGGCCGACAACACAAAGCGGCAATGGGAGAGGAACGGAGTCTCCCTCATTGTGGATGGATGGAGTGACACCCGCAAGAGGAGTATTCACGGCATGGTTGCATATTCCCGCGGAGAGATGTACTTCATCTCATCTCATGATGCATCCGGCACTGGGAAGAGCGCGGATGTGCTTGCGGCGGAGTGGGCTACCACCATGGAGATCGTTGGCCCCGAGCATGTAGTGGGCTTTGTTGCAGATGGGGAGCCTTCCAATAGGGCGGCAGGAGCTATTCTCCAAAGTATGTATGGACATGTCACGGTGTCCTTTTGTATGGCTCATTGCCTAAACAACCTCCTCAAGGACATCGGGGCATTACCATGGATCAGCCCGCTCATTGAGGAGGCCAACACCATGGTCTCCTTTGTCCTCAACCACCAAAGACTTCGGCATGAGTTCAACAAGAGGTCTTGTCTCTCTCTCCTCAAATATTCCGACACCCGGTTTGCCTACAACTTTCTCATGTTGGGCCGGTTGAAGGATTGTAGCGGTGCTTTGAGGGGGCTTTTCCTTAGCGACGAGTTTGTCGCCATGCAAGAGTCCCATACAAACACTGGCCATGAGTGTAGGCTACGGGCGGATGACGCCTCTTGGTGGGAGCGTGTGAAGACCACAGATGCTATGGTGAGGCCCATAGTCCACCTATTGAGGATTGTAGACGCTATGCAACCATGCATAGGCAAGGTCTACGAGGCCATGGATCGCATGATAGAGAAGTTGAAAGACTTCGTGCTGCCTGACGAAGACAGATACGAGGAGATCCATGCCTTGTGTCTAGGAAGGTGGAATTCCTACTACTCTCCATTGCATGCAGCAGCTTATGTGGTCGACCCAGAATTCCAAGGCAACAAGCAGGAGAGCGACCGGGAGGTGAGCGCTGAATGGAGGATCATCTTGGATCGTCTTGTGCCCGATGCATCGGTTAGGCGCAAGATCAGGGACCAGCTTTCGATGTACAGGTCATTTCATGGCTCCTATGGCTGTCATGATGCACAGGTTGACCGCTCCAAAGTTGGTTCTGCTCTATGGTGGGAGGACTTTGGTTCAAATGGACCGAAGCTGCAGCAGCTTGCCATCCGCATACTTAGCCAGGCCGTCAGCTCCTCTTGCTTGGAGCAACTTTGGAGTACCTACAGCCACATTGCCTCTAGGAAGAGGAACCGACTCAGGGTAGAGCGTGCCAATGACCTTGTCTTCGTCAGTGCGAACTTGCGAATGCTTTGCAAGAGCGTGACCAAGAAGGCAGATTCCTTCACCGAGTGGGAGATGAGTCAACAAGAAGAGCAACAAGAGGATGAGGTGCAGGAGCAGCATGCCAGTGAGGATGAGACTGAGGATGAGCTTGATGCTTCTTTGGCACAAGCTACCCATGACCATGAGGCGAGCACTTCACGTGGATGATCATTCATGGATCATGATTCATGGGCCTTACTACTTAGCTCTAGCCTCTAGCCTCTAGTCTTCAGCACTTTTTTGTCATTGACTCATTTGAGTCCGTCCATGTATTTTGCCTCCTTAAGGCTTAGTCCTGACTCCTGAGTCATGACTCATTTTGTATCTACTTAATTATTAATATGACTCAAAAGCTTACCATTTTAGTGTAAATTTGTGCTCATTTTGATATACTTCCAAAGTAGAATAAGTGTAGAGTAGAAAAATTTTTAAAAAAAAGTATTTTTTGAGTGCCGTTCCCTCCCCCGTCCCCGTTCCCTACTTATGGCCGTCCCCCGTCCCGTCCCCGTCCCCCGTCCCTTGTGACTATGATCAAACTACTCCCTCTGGAGTTTTATGATCCGTAATTTGCTAGTAGCCAAAGGGCTTTGGGGCATCGTGTGTGGTGATGACATGCGCCCACTTACCATACAGCCAACAACACCTCAAAGGGGAGGTGCTCAAAGAACTCCTGAGGTAGAACATGCTCCCACACAAGAGCAGAAGAGATAGGACTCTAGGGATGCACAGGCCATGTCCTTGATAGCCCTTTCGGTGAAAAGGTCTATCATTCCACACATTCAGTCTTGCAAGACATCAAAGCTTGCATGGGACACATTGGAAGCAATGCATCAAGTACGCAACGAGGCAAGAGTTGCTTACTTGGAGAGACAATTGGATCTTCTTTCTATGGATGAGGGTGACTCCATGTCAGATCATCTCACCAAAGTGAAAGATTTACAAGAACAATTGCTCAACATTGATGAGGTTACCCCTCACCCCGCCTTGAGTCGTGCAGCGTGTGGACTACAGCTTCTTCAGATTCCTACCAGCGGATGCAGGAGAATTGTAGAGACTTCGGCCCCTCTCCAAGTCTGTGTCATCTTTCACCGATCCAGACCAGCCACTCCTAAAGAGTGGTGCAGTGATCTTCCCCTTCCCACTGAGTGTAGCAGCACAGCGAGAGTGGAGTCTCCTCCATTATTCATGGACAGGTGATAGAGCTCTCTCATCACCTGGGGGACTTGCAGCTCACCGACATTGTCACTCACTTTTGGTCCTTGGCACGCATGAAGCTTGGAGGATCAAGCCACGGGGACTAGGATGGTGAGCTCGAGAGCTCTAGTTTGGAGGTGATCCTCGTCATCTACCTTCATAAATTGTTAGCAATCCCCTTCCCCCCCCCTCCTACAGATACCTCATATTGTGATAGTTGGAGCCCAGCATATGCATACAGTCAGGCCAAAGTGGAGTGGGCCCACATGGAGCACAGGATTGGGGAACACCTCAGACATCTGCACACCAGGACAAGCTGTGACTACTCGCCGTCCAAACCCTCACCCAAGTCTCACCAGGTGGAGGGCAGCTCAGACGAATCTCACCCCACTAGACCCCTTTGATGCAGATGGTCTCTTGGAACATTCACGGATTGGGCAACCCGCACTGTCACAAACCCCTATATTCTAGGGACATGCGGATGCGTGTCAGGCCTAGAAACATGCGGATGCATGTATGTATTATACCTGGGCATGTGTATGGATCATATGAGTGGATGCATATGAGTCCAAGGACATGGCAGGACATTTGTGGAGTGTCAGGCCTAGAAACGTGCGGATGCATGTATGTATTATACCTGGGCATGTGTATGGATCATATGAGTGGATGCATATGAGTCCAAGGACATGGCAGAACATTTGTGGACTTTCGGGCGGTGCCCGTGTGGATTCCGGCCATGCACACATGGTGTGTTATGATGGCAGGCAGAATATTTTCAAGTACAAGAATGATGATAGGTGGTTCTCCAAGTTTACATGTGCACAATGCATAAATGATGCATGCCATAACTTTATTTTACTTTGTGTGACATTGTCTTGCTGCCTGGACAATGCTTCTTATTTTGGCTTGTGAAGTCCGAGGGACCGGGGACGCCCGGGCACCTTGTGGACACGTGTGTGCACTCCTGTTTGGGCCTAAAACTGTGGGCTTATGGGTTTTGCAGGTGGTAAGTGCGTCCACACTCAATTTACAGCTTATTTCATTTACTACTAAGGTTTATTGGTTTGCAAGTCCACACTCATTAATAAGTGGCCGGACAACTTATAATGCGTTCGCATTTGGTTGGACCAAAATTAATGAAGTCCGGACAACTTATGGCCATTTCCCATTTGGTTGGACCTAAACTTATACAAACAGGACAAATGGAGCACTATGTGCTGGACACCTACCTGGACACCTTATGGGGACACATGTCAGCCAGTATGTGTACCCACCAAGCCCCTTAGGTGGCACTGGAAAAAGGCGCCTCCCTCAAGAGGCCTTTTGGGCTGTTTTATGCATCACTCAACACATTGGAGAGCTGGTTGGAGCTTTGGGAGTTGCTACAGGGCTGGTTGCTTGCTTCCCGGACTCACACAAGCTTGGATAACAATCCCCACACTCTTCTAAAGGGCTGGTTGGTAAATTTCAAACCTGTAATTTCTGGTTATTGCGAGTTTTGGGCTGGTTACAGGTGTCCAAAGTCAACTTGGACAGTACAGGACAGCTCTAGGGACCTCCACAGGGCTGTAGGACCCTTTACAGGTGGAATTCTCGCGATAGAAAGTTGCTGTTTTGGACTGGTTATTGCACAAAACAGGCCGGACAGCAATGGAATATGTGAGCATGGATGTGTCTCAAGGTTTCCTGATATAACAGGTGCTTAGGGCAAGCATTGGGGACACTTGCTCACGGAGAACACAGGTTTCTGGATCAGTTTCTCGCGTGGAAACAGGGCCTAAAGATCCATTTACATCTTGTGCAGGGCGGAGTACCTGTGAGGATTGTGATACTCTTGTGCAGGGCGGATGTACCTGTGAAGAGGCTTGTACAGGGCGGATGTACCTGTGTGTAGGGCGGATGTACCTACAGATTCTCTTGTTTGAAATGTATTCATTCATGATGTATTTGGAAGAATCAGGTGTGCAGGCTGGTGGTGAATCCCCAGGTACCCGTAAACTTGTACTTTGCAGACTCTTTTGGTAATATAACCTAAAGGGGGGGGGGGTCATCCTATCATCGGCCCCTTTATGTGGTGTACTGTCATTTTCAGCTTTGTGGTTGTAATGCTCAAGTGTTAAGTGCTCAGAATCTTGTTCACATTTATACGATTCCAATACACGCGTCCGCCTCCCGTTACATTGGTATCAGAGCTCAGTTTTTCCCCTCATTGGAAAACGGTCTGAGGCTTGGAATCATAACTGGTGACCTGATTTGAGTGTCATGGACAGCCACATTTCTGACAGTGTGGAGAACACACAGGACCGTGAATTTCATGGTACAAAGGATGCAAGAGATGCTGCAGGCAATGATGTCTATGGAGATGCAGGTACTCATGACACTATGCATTCTGATTTGGAATCTTTGAGGCGTCAAGTGCGACGCTATAGGGCTGAAACCGAAGAGCTTAGGTCATTGAAAAATGACCCGGATGTACAAAAGGTGTTGGCTGCGAAGGCAAAGGCTTCGGTCCATGAAGTCACTTTTGAAGCAATTGCAAAGGAAATGGATGTTGAGAAACCCCGAGAGCTTGCACTTGCATACCTAATGGTTAAGGGTGATGTATACACTGAAGCAGATGGTAGTTTGGCTTTCAAAAAGCCACCCCTCATGGCTGCCCGTGGTGGTGCACATGATGTACAACAAGCAGAAAGAGCACAGCAAGTGCCAAATGCTGAAAGGACAAGAGTCCCAGTGCTAGGCTTGATGCAAGTCAAGAGAAGAGTAAGGATGAGGGATCCTCTACTCATTCCCGCTTTCCTCCAAGAAGACATATCCGTTCTCGTGTTGAGCTTTCTACTCATTTGGAGAGTGTGGCTCAAGAGAGAACGAAGAGGGATCGTGAATCTTCATCGCGGCATCATCATCATGCAGATGAACAGGATGTACATAGGGATGCATATAGAAGGAAGAAGCCTCGAGAGTTCAAGTCCGGTGACAAGGATGTAAAGTTTGAAAACTTTCAGGGACGGATGGACTCTACCAAAGCACTTGCTTTCATTAGACAGTTTGAGATAGCTTTTTGCAATGAAGACTTTTCGGAAAAGTCTATGCTCAGGCATGTGGGAATGCATCTCAAGGATACGGCAAGTGATTGGTGGCTTGCAAAAATACTTGATGGAAGTGCTGCCCCAACTTGGTCTTCTTTCAAAATTCAGTTTTATGATCAATTCTTACCACCAAACTTTGCAAAGGATGTACGCAAGGAGTGGGATTGCCTGTCCCAAGATGAGGGAGAGTCCGTTGCTTCATACATAGCAAAGTTTTGGAAAGTCCTTCTCAAGGTTACTCCCTTCATGAAGATTGGAGAGGACGAGAAGAAGAGAAAGTTTGAATCGGGGCTCCATCACATCATCCAACAAAGCTTGGGAGTGTACCCAAATAAAACCATACAAGAGCTTATACACTCAGCCATGATTGCGGAGAACTTGCACATAAAAGCACCCACAAATAAGCCATTTGCAGGTCAAAACAAGAGCAAATTCAGGGCTGGTTATGACCAGAAAAAGGGTGGACAGCCACCTAAGAATGCTCCCAAAGATGGCCGAGATGCAAAGGATGACTCCGAAAAGAAGCCGGGGGGTAAACGCCACAATTTTGGACTCTCAAAACAGCAATTGGAAGAGTACAGGAAGGCTGGAAAATGTTTTAAGTGTGGCAGTAAAGATCATATATATCCTAAATGCCCACAGAATCCTAAGAATGCTGAGCCTAATGTGGAAAAGCCTCTTGTGAATGTTGTACCCGATGTGCAGGGTAATACAGGGCATGAGCCCAAGAGTAGAGTCATATGCAAAGCTTGGGGTAAATTGAAGAATCAGCCCGCTTGTTCCTTTTTGATGATGCTTCCACAGATAACTTTATATCCGTACAGATGGCTGCCGCCATAGGTCTCAATGTGGAAGACATGGGAATGCAAATGAATGCAGATGCCGCCTTTGAGGGCAAACAGGTTGATGTAACTCCGGTCATTGGTAAGCTCCCTGTACATATACAGGACTACCTCGACCATGAGAACTTTTTAGTGGCTCCTCTTACAGGTTGTGATGTTTTGTTGGGGATGCCCTAGCATCACCGTTTAGAGCCTATTAAGGCTTACAAAGAGAAGAAAATCAGCTTTGTACATAGAGGTCGTGAGCAGTCTATAGATGCTGGTACTACTGGAAGTACCATACCTCTTGTAAGCCATGTACAAATTAATAAGGCAATAAAGAAATCAGCTTGTTCTAACTTGGTTTTTGTACGTGATACCATTGAACATTCTAGTGTTGATGTTAGTGCATTAGATCAAGACAAGCTTAACTTTTTGAATGAGTTCAAAGATTGTTTTGCAAATGCTTTGCCAGCAAGGTTGCCACCAGAGAGGCCGGAAGATCATTGCATAGATCTAATTCCCGGTAGCTCTCCACCTAATAGGCAACCATACACGGTGAGTGCTAGTCAACAAGAAGAGATTATGGCACAGGTGAATGAACTTTTGGAAAAGGGTTTGATTCGACCTAGTTCCTCGCCATATTGCTCGCCGGTACTTCTTGTTCAAAAGAAGGATGGTACTTACAGGATGTGTGTTGATTACCGTGCCCTCAATAAGATAACCATCAAGAATCGGTTTCCGATTCCGCGCATTGATGACATCTTGGACAAGCTTGAAGGTTCGGCATGTTTCAGCCGAATAGACCTCAAGAGTGGGTATCATCAAGTGAGAGTGGCACCTCAAGATGTACACAAGACTGCATTTAGGACAGCCTTTGGTCTTTATGAGTTTTTGGTGGTGCCTTTTGGCCTTACAAATGCACCCGCTACCTTCAACAGGATGATGGACAGGGTGTTCAGAAAGCATAGAAAGTTCACAGGTATATTCTTTGATGACATTATTGTATTCTCAAAGAATGAAGCCCAACATCGTGAGCACCTGGCTATTGTGTTTAAAGAGCTTAAGGAAAATCAGCTCTACATAAATGCAAAAAAGAGTGAATTCTTCCTCCCAGAGATTCACTATCTTGGTCACATTGTATCAAAGGATGGTGTGCGCATGGATCCCGCAAAGATACAAGCCATGCAAGAATGGCCAGAGCTGAAATCAGTCCATGAAGTGAGGAGCTTCCTTGGTTTATGTGCTTACTACAGGAGGTTCGTCAAGCATTTTGCTTTCATTGCCGCTCCGTTACATGAGTTAACGAAGAAGAAAGCAATCTTTAAATGGACACAAGAAGAGAGAGATGCCTTCCAAAAGTTGAAGAGTGCAATCATCTCGGGACCGGTACTCATTATTCCGGATTTGCACAAACCTTTTGTGGTGGAATGTCATGCATGTGGGGACTGCATAGGGGCTGTTTTGAACCAAGAAGGACATGCCATTGCCTATGAGAGCAGACGCTTGCAACATGCAGAGCTTCACTTACAGGTTTATGAGAAGGAGTTGTTGGCTGTAATTCATGCCCTTACTATTTGGAAACACTATCTTTTAGGGGCTGATTTTATGGTCAAAACTGATCATCAAAGTTTGAGATACTTTTTGACTCAAAGTAAGCTCTCAGAGAAGCATATGAGATGGGCAAATTTCCTCTCAATGTTTCATTTTCAGATTTTACACACTCCAGGGAAAAAGAATGTGGTGGCAGATGCCTTATCTAGACGACCACAGGTTCATGCTATTACAGTTGCATACCATGAGGACTTATCGGATATGCGTAATACTTATCATATGGATGAGGATTTTGCACATGTATGGGCTGATTTGCAAGAGGGTATTGCTGTCCCATCTTATGTCATAAGAGATGGATATCTCATGATGCAAAATCGTATGTGTGTGGTAAAGAACCTTCGCCATAAGGTTATGGATGAGTGCCATGCTCCTCCATATGCAGGTCATAGAGGCATTTTGGCCACAGCACAAGCTTTGGAGAGGTATTTCTTTTGGCCACATATTCGCAAGGATATTGAAGCATATGTACGTGAATGTATGGTATGTCAAAAGGTCAAGTTTGACCAACATAAAGCACCTGGATTGCTTCAGCCTTTGCCTATACCAAATGAACCATGGGAAAGCATTGCTATGGATTTCATTATGGATTTGCCAAGGACGCCACAGGGAAATGATGCTATTTGGACCATCATTGACAGGTTTAGCAAGCAGGCACATTTCATTCCCGTGCGCAAGATAATAAAGCCAGATCATATGGCTAGGATGTTTTTGGCACAGATATTCAAACACCATGGCATGCCTAAATCTATTGTGGGGGATAGAGATCCTAGAACCACAAGCTTATTTTGGCGCGCATTGTTTGACAATATGGGTACAAAGCTGAACTTCTCATCAGCTTACCATCCACAGACTGATGGCCAAAGTGAAATAGCAAATTCAGCCGTCCTTGACTTGCTGAAATCTTATGTATCCGACCACAAATCGGATTGGGAGAAGTATTTACCACTTGTGGAGTTTGCCTACAACAATACGGTACATACTTCTACGGGCAAGGTGCCCTTTGAGATTATCTATGGCAAGGTGGTACTACCACCCATTCCTTCGTACAAAGGATGAAATTTTTGCAGCAGATGAGTATGTCAGAGACTTGGATACTGCATTTGCACAGGTACGGACAGCCATAGAGAGGTCTCAAACCAAGAATAAAAAGGCAGCTGATAAGCATAGAAGGGATGTACAATTCAAACAAGGTGATTGGGTCTTGCTGAAATTTGAAAAGGCACGCCTTCGGAAGAGGCCAGGGAAAGAGGGAAAGTACCCTAAGCTTTCCAACAGGTACTATGGACCTTTTCAGATCTTGGAGAAGATCAATGATGTTGCATTTCGGCTTGTACTCCCAGATCATTGGAACATGCATAATGCTTTTCATGTGAGCCTATTGAGGCCTTATGTGGGACCGACACCGTTTGAGCCGGTTTTGGAAGACCCACCCAAGGTGGATGAGCTGGAAGAGATTCTTCAACCTGAAGAGATTGTTTTTCACAAGGAACGAAAGCTTGCGGGAGGCAAACTTGTTCGTAGGTACCTTGTGAAGTTCAAGAATTATTCAGCTTTGGATGCGAAATGGATGGATGAGGCCTACTTCGAGGATTACCCAGATCTTTTGAAGGCCTATCTGGAGGCTTTTCAGTTGCGGTCAACTGATTAGAAGCCGGGGGGATGTCACAAACCCCTATATTCTAGGGACATGCGGATGCGTGTCAGGCCTAGAAACATGCGGATGCATGTATGTATTATACCTGGGCATGTGTATGGATCATATGAGTGGATGCATATGAGTCCAAGGACATGGCAGGACATTTGTGGAGTGTCAGGCCTAGAAACATGCGGATGCATGTATGTATTATACCTGGGCATGTGTATGGATCATATGAGTGGATGCATATGAGTCCAAGGACATGGCAGGACATTTGTGGACTTTCGGGCGGTGCCCGTGTGGATTCCGACCATGCACACATGGTGTGTTATGATGGCAGGCGGAATATTTTCAAGTACAAGAATGATGATAGGTGGTTCTCCAAGTTTACATGTGCACAATGCATAAATGATGCATGCCATAACTTTATTTTACTTTGTGTGACATTGTCTTGCTGCCTGGACAATGCTTCTTATTTTGGCTTGTGAAGTCCGAGGGACCGGGGACGCCCGGGCACCTTGTGGACACGTGTGTGCACTCCTGTTTGGGCCTAAAACTGTGGGCTTATGGGTTTTGCAGGTGGTAAGTGCGTCCACACTCAATTTACAGCTTATTTCATTTACTACTAAGGTTTATTGGTTTGCGGGTCCACACTCATTAATAAGTGGCCGGACAACTTATAATGCGTTCGCATTTGGTTGGACCAAAATTAATGAAGTCCGGACAGCTTATGGCCATTTCCCATTTGGTTGGACCTAAACTTATACAAACAGGACAAATGGAGCACTATGGGCTGGACACCTACCTGGACACCTTATGGGGACACATGTCAGCCAGTATGTGTACCCACCAAGCCCCTTAGGTGGCACTGGAAAAAGGCGCCTCCCTCAAGAGGCCTTTTGGGCTGTTTTATTCATCACTCAACACATTGGAGAGCTGGTTGGAGCTTTGGGAGTTGCTACAGGTCTGGTTGCTTGCTTCCCGGACTCACACAAGCTTGGATAACAATCCCCACACTCTTCTAAAGGGCTGGTTGGTAAATTTCAGACCTGTAATTTCTGGTTATTGCGAGTTTTGGGCTCGTTACAGGTGTCCAAAGTCAACTTGGACAGTACAGGACAGCTCTAGGGACCTCCACAGGGCTGTAGGACCCTTTACAGGTGGAATTCTCGCGATAGAAAGTTGCTGTTTTGGACTGGTTATTGCACAAAACAGGCCGGACAGCAATGGAATATGTGAGCATGGATGTGTCTCAAGGTTTCCTGATATAACAGGTGCTTAGGGCAAGCATTGGGGACACTTGCTCGCGGAGAACACAGGTTTCTGGATCAGTTTCTCGCGTGGAAACAGGGCCTAAAGATCCATTTACATCTTGTGCAAGGCGGAGTACCTGTGAGGATTGTGATACTCTTGTGCAGGGCGGATGTACCTGTGAAGAGGCTTGTACAGGGCAGATGTACCTGTGTGTAGGGCGGATGTACCTACAGATTCTCTTGTTTGAAATGTATTCATTCATGATGTATTTGGAAGAATCAGGTGCAGGCTGGTGGTGAATCCCCAGGCACCCGTAAACTTGTACTTTGCAGACTCTTTTGGTAATATAACCTAAAGGGGGGGGGGTCAGCCTATCATCGGCCCCTTTATGTGGTGTACTGTCATTTTCAGCTTTGTGGTTGTAATGCTCAAGTGTTAAGTGCTCAGAATCTTGTTCACATTTATACGATTCCAATACACGCGTCCGCCTCCCGTTACACGCACTACCGCTCTAGGCGGGAAGTCCTTCACGAGGATCTGCAGAGAGCCTTACCGGAGGCTCTATCAACATTCTCTTTCTTCAGGAGCATCACTTGTCAGCTAGTTGTACCTACAAATGCGGGAAGATTTTGCAGGACAGGAACCACATTTTTTGGTGACCCGCCTTCAGCCCGTCTCCGGCGGTGGTGGACTCCGGCACCATAGTCCCCAAAAAAGCACAGTGGGTGATAGTGGGTGATTATCAGGCTTAGGGAGGAGCGGGTGGACCTCCGCAACATTTACGCCCCTAGCTCCATGGCAGGTCGAGCGGACTTCTTGAGCATGATTCGGCAGGGCCTCCCTCAGGCTGATTTTTGGGGTATGGGGGCCGACTTTAATATGCTGGAGACCATGGAGGATAGACTAGGTGGTAGCCAGGATACCATTTCTGGTGCAGAGCTTGCAGCCAGGGAGGAGCTTGTCTTCACCATCAGGGAACAGGACCCCTTGCATCTCACGGAGTTTGGACGTTGACTGGGGATCTTGAAATTCTCCAGATCTGACACAAGGAGCGCAGGCCCCAACCTCTCCTGTTTGGATCGTTCCTATGTTGATGAGTAGGCCTGAAACACGTAACAAAAACCCTCGATAGATGGATCCAAATGTACTGGCGAAAGGATAGTCAGCAGAGCCTTTGCATACCCAAGAGCTTGATCCAAGACTCAGAGATCTGCAAGAGGATTGAGGAACTATGGGAGAGCTTGGTATTTCATGAGGGCACAGCGGTGGCGACTTTGGATAGTGGGTTCAACGAGATCAGCACCATTCTCCAAGAGGCAACTCAGACCAAACCATTAGAATTTAGAGAGCAAGAGAGGAGTCTCTGTCAAAGCCTAGCCTCCCTTCAGCACCTAACAAAACAGCCCTTAGATTGAGGCTCAGATGGCCACAACCCACACTGAGATCAGTTCCATAGAGGAGAGGAGAGTGGACTACAGATTCCATGCCAGCGCGTCTTTCTGGACTCAGGCTGGCCATAGTGGCACAAGGGATTTTTTGAGATGACAGGGCCTCACCACAAGAGGGATGGCATCTGGAGGCTTAGGAGGGGTGATGGGTCTCCACTGGCAAATCTCCAATATGTTGCCTCCCTCCTTTGGGATCAAGTGAATCAAGCCGTCCTCCAATCTCTCTGGCATAGATCCTGAAACCATGACTCATTGAAGGTGACTCAGAAGCCCTCCATGAGCTCCCAATGACAAAAACAGGGGAGCCGGAAGCCCATCCTCACTTGGGCACTAGCCCCTAGGGAGCGCTTGCAAAGTCTCTGCAATCTCCTCGGAAGCGAAGGGTGTCATCAAGAAACTCTGGAGAGCCGGTGGGACCATGTCACAAGTTTGTCGCCAGACCCTCTCTCGCATCTTGTAGCTGTGAGGAGTGAGGCTCTGCAGTGAGCAAGGAATTGAAGAAACCAGTGGCTATGACTCGAACCTGGGTGTCACATGCACTCTGCACTCAAGTGCATGGTAACAAGATGGCTCATCATCAGAAGTGCAACAGTTGTACAGTTTTAGAACCCAATAGGATGATATTTGTCGTACGCCGTGATCCCATTGTACATCCTCAGTCCAGGATAAGTCAGGCACGAGCTACGTAGGTCATTCCTCAGCCTTAGTGGGTCAGTCAGTCAGCCAAGTCTCTTAACCCACTTGGAGAGAATCATTCATGCATGTAGAGTCAGTAGAAGCCTTAGGGTTTGCATCAGAAAGCACTCTGCATCCTGCATAATATGCATTCATATGCCTGTGCATCATTTAGAACATCCCAGAAGCCTTAGGAAATTTACTAGGATTTATCTGGTATTTTTTCCATATTTTATAGTATTTATTTAGCATTATTTGTCATTTATAAATATAATGACCAGCCAACTTGACCAACCTCCAGTTAGTATAAATAGGCTTGCATAGGGCTTAGTTTCTCATTCAGTCTTCAGTGTGCTAAGAGCTTTCCTCCTCAGCCCTAGGAGTTTCCCTTGCCTTCAGCACTAGACTAGTCTCATCCAGCCCTTGGAGTGCTTGAGGTTGCTTCAGCCAGCCTTGCTCATCCAACACCTGCAGTTCAGCAGTCCCTACAGCCCTAGGCGCCTGCCATCAGCATTAGTTCAGTCCCTCATTCAGCATACAGCCTGCGATTTCTGCATGTGAACCAGCACTACACTTATGCGTTTCTGTCCAGCAGCAGAACAGCCTGCGTTTCTGTCCAGCAGCATCAGTACTACCTGCGTTTCAGTCCAGCAGCATCCCTACAGGTTTGCGTTTCAGTCTACAGCAGTTCTCAGCCCTGAATCATCAGTATCCAGCCTTCTGTGCATCATCCATACGTGCAGCAATCATCTCATGAAGGTAACATAGCATTCATAAGCATTTACAGCATTCTAACATAGCTTAGAACAGTCCACCATCTCCTTTTCTCAGCCTCAGGTGTGCAGCCCTTCCTCATGCCCTTGGGAAGAGTGCATAGGCTCGAGATCACGTCATCGAGGTGTTTCTACAACCGTGTACAGTTCAACCAATCTTCGATCCTCCGAGATCTTGCGTTTGGCTTATCTACAGTCCACAGTCATTCTCTCTAAAGAAATAAAGCAAATACTATCTCGTTTATCGGGATAGGGATCCCTTCAGTGGGTAATTTGGGACCCAATCTGGTGTACAGTTCTCATATCTCTTTAAAGTTTGAAGTACTAAAGTGGATTGCTAAACTCACGAAACTCAGGATACAGAAGACGGTGTGAGCATTTGTGTGACAGGATCTTCCAATACAAAGACTTCCGCTCCATATCACATTGGTATCAGATTCAGATTGTCCACACACACCGTATCCTAGCGTGGGGGCATCCTTGGATGGTTAGATTGCGTTCCGGCACGACCTTCGACTTCAGCATCATGTCTACAAGAGAGAGTACTCATCAGCCGGAAGACGTCTCCCCCGAAGGAGACCATGTTCTTCCGCCTACAGCAGACACCATAGCTCTTCTTAGAGCTCAGAACCAGCTACTCATGGAGCGTCTCCAACTCTTGGATGCAGCAGAGCAGCACGTCCTTCTACACCTCCAGGCAGCACCCGACTACATCTCCCTCTTCTTTCAGATGGAACAACAAAGGAGAGAGGACGAGGCCCGAAGGAAAAGAGAAAAAGCAGAAAGACGGGACTATGAGGAAGCCCAACGCAAGATCGACGAAGACCGGCGTCAGGCTGAACTCGCCGCTCGGGAACAACACCGTGAGCTTGATCGAGAACGTATGTTACTCAAGCACCAACGGGAAAAGGAGGCCATACACTTGAGGTATCAGCAGCTCTCCTCAGTCTCCCCAGTCATAGGTGTCATCAACCACCATCATTCGCAGTCAACCAAACTTCAAGTATGATGGTAAGTGTGATCATTCATCAGTTAATCAATTTATTCATCGGTTTAATGCTCATTTTCCATTAGCTAGGATCATAGACCCACAAGACAAAGTCCACTTAGCGGCTCCCCATCTCACTGGTGAGGCAGTCACTTGGTGGCAGCATTGGTCTAGTATTCATACAGACCAAGCCACAGGTGTCACAGCCTTTGACTGGGACATCTTTGTCCATGACCTCAAGACCAGATTTCTCCCGCCCCAGTACAGGACCGGTCTGAAAGACGAGTTCTATGGACTCAGACAGAACGGATCCCCAGTGCTTCAGTTTTCCGGTAAGGTTATTACTTTAGCACAGCAGTTAGGGTTATCTGAGCAGGCTAAGATGGAGCAATTCATTCGTGGATTGGACTCTAACATTCGGTTCACAGTTCGTAACTTTGAACCAAGTACATATGACCGGGCTCTGACTCTCGCTCAGAATGAAGAAATGAAGCTTAACGGGGGCAAGCCCAAGCAGTCATCTTAGTCCAGTACCAAACCCCAGCAGCAGCAGCAGCAATCAGCTGCATAGACAGGGAAAGGTAACGCGTCTTCTAAAGATGCTAAGAAGGACAGCAGTAATAGCTCTAGTTCAAGGGGTAAGAAGGATAAAGAACCTAAGAAAACCCCTGATGAAAAGGCTAAAGCAGGCATTACTGGAGGTTATCTTCCTCCAGAGGAGCAAAGGAAGTACCAGTCAGAAAATAGATGTTTTTTCTGTCATATTATAGGGCATGGTAAGAAGGATTGCCACAAATGGCAAGCGGCACAAGCCGCCAAAGCTCCTTCTGCCACAGTTGCCACAGGCTCCCCAGCTCCTCCAGCCCCGCCTCCTACCTCAAATGCAGTTCAACTTTTACCTTCCATGCATCCTATGCCATCCGTGGTATTTGATGCTAAGCAGGAGGGTGCGAGCGATGCTGCTCAGAAGAGCCTCATCCGAGCTTATGGCTCTACCCAGGGCCGACAGTTTGTAGTCCTTTTCGATATGGGTAGTTCTGAAGACGCCATCTCTCCCCAGTTGGCTAATAAATCGAACTGCACATTAGTCCCATATCCTCTGGATGTGGACGGGTTTACACCTGGTCTTCGCACCCACATTTCCCAGAAGGCACAGCAATTTGCCTTTGAAGTTCAGAAGGCCTCATTTCAACGAGATTTCATCGTCTCACCTCTGTTGGGGTGTGACATGATCTTAGGAATTCAGTGGTTCCGTCAGTATGAGCCTATTCCCAATTGGGGGCAAGACACTTTTACTATTTGTAAAGGTTTTCCTGAGCCTGTCATGATTCGTGGGGATAGAAGCATTCTTGGCATCCCATTGATTTCACATCTCCAGGCCAGACGAGCTATCCGCAAGGGAGCAGAAGGAGCACTCCTTTATGTTCGTGCTCAAACAGCCCCTCCCTCATTAGTAGCATCCGTTACATCTTCAATCCCTCAGTTAGCAGACCTCCTATCCAAACACCAGGACATTATGCTTAGGGACGATCTCCTGCCCAGTCTCCCGCCCTCTCGCCTTGAGGACCATCCAAACACCAGGACATTATGCTTAGGGATGATCTCCCGCCCAGTCTCCCACCCTCTCGCCTTGAGGACCATCACATTGATTTGGTCCCTGGATCAGATCTCCCTAGCAGGTTTCCCTATCGTCTTTCCAAGACTTTAGAGAGCGAGTTAGAAAAGCAGTTATCTGAGCTTCTCCGAGCCGGATTCATTCGGCCTTCTTCCTCCCCATTTGTTGCACCTATCCTATTTGTCCCAAAGAAGGACAAGTCTGCACGCCTTTGTGTAGACTACAGGGCATTAAACAAACTCACTATCAAGAATAAGTTTCCTATGCCCACGATAGAGTACATTTTGGAGTGTTTAGACGGTGCTAAGTTTTTCACTAAGATCGACCTCAAGAGTGGTTACCATCAGGTCCACATTTTTGAAGCTGACATTCCAAAAAC
This sequence comes from Cibotium barometz, assembly GCF_041138505.1. Taxonomy (NCBI): domain Eukaryota; kingdom Viridiplantae; phylum Streptophyta; class Polypodiopsida; order Cyatheales; family Cibotiaceae; genus Cibotium; species Cibotium barometz. The sequence continues at coordinate 24,527,180 of NC_141063.1, read as the reverse complement.
AGCTTTTCAGACAGAGCGTGGTCACTACGATTTCGTAGTCATGCCTTTTGGGCTTACAAATGCACCCGCAACGTTCAATAAGATGATGTCTAGGATTTTCGCAGTCCACATTGGGAAGTGTGTTTTCATATTCCTTGATGACATACTAGTCTTCTCAGCCACTGCGGAGCAGCATGAGAAAGATGTGGAGAAAGTCTTGCAACTTTTGCGAGATAATCAGCTCTACATAAACGCCAAAAAGTCTATATTTGGTGTTAAGGAAGTTCAGTATTTGGGCTACATCATCGGTTCCGATGGGATTAGACTGGACCCATCAAAGGTTCAGGAGATCTTAGATTGGGACATTCCTAAGACCGCCCAAGAAATCCGTTCATTCGTAGGTCTTTGTCAGGCCTATAGTACCCATGTCCATCAGTTTTCCAACCTTGCAGCACCTCTTACCGACTTGCTCAAGGAGGTGAAGACTCGCAAGCAAAAAGTCTCAGTTACAGGTAAGGCACTTGATGCATTCCGTGCACTCCAGAAAGCTGCCTCAGAAGCACCTGTATTAAAGTTAGCATCATGGGACGAACCTTTCGAGGTTATCACCGATGCCAGCAATGTAGCCATAGGTGCAGTCCTCCAGCAGGACAATAGACCCGTGGCATATTATAGTAGAAAGTTGGATGTCGCCGAAAAGAATTATTCGGTATATGACAAAGAGCTTTTGGGTGTGAAAACAGCGCTCAAACATTAGAAGCCTTTTCTTTATGGACAGGCTTTCACAGTGAAAACAGACCACCAAGCAATTAAGTGGCTTCAGACTATGCCAAGTGCCCAGTGGAGTGATCGACAGGCCAGGTGGAGTCAAATCTTCCAACAGTTTGGAGGTATGATTGAATACATCCCTGTTAAGCATAACCCAGTAGTAGCAGATGCTCTCAGTCAAAAGTCTAGCATCCAGGCAATCCAAGAAGCTACCATTCTCGAAATCACGGGGAAGGACTTGGATAGTATGAAAGACCAATATGTCGACTCCCCTCAGTTTGGAAGCATGGTTCCGATCGACGGATTCGTCAGTTCTATACAAAATTCCGAGATCGAGGCACCCACGAAGCCGTATGGCTCGACGAGGAGTTCTTCCAGGAGTACCCCCAGTTATTGGCGGACTACTTGGAAGCCATGAACCTGCCGCCAAGCTAATCAGGAGGGAATATCACATGCACTCTGCACTCAGTGCACGGTGACAAGATGGCTCATCATCAGAAGTGCAACAGTTATACAGTTTTAGAACCCAATAGGATGATATTTGTCGTACGCCGTGACCCCATTGTACATCCTCAGTCCAGGATAAGTCAGGCACGAGCTACGTAGGTCATTCCTCAGCCTTAGCGGGTCAGTCAGTCAGTCAAGTCTCTTAACCCACTTGGAGAGAATCATTCATGCATGTAGAGTCAGTAGAAGCCTTAGGATTTGCATCAAAAAGCACTCTGCATCCTGCATAATATGCATTCATATGCATGTGCATCATTTAGAACATCCCAAAAGCCTTAAGAAATTTACTAGGATTTATCTGGTATTTTTTCCATATTTTATAGTATTTATTTAGCATTATTTGTCATTTATAAATATAATGACCAGCCAACTTGACCAACCTCCAGTTAGTATAAATAGGCTTGCATAGGGCTTAGTTTCTCATTCAGTCTTCAGTGTGCTAAGAGCTTTCCTCTTCAGCCCTAGGAGTTTCCCTTGCCTTCAGCACTAGACTAGTCTCATCCAGCCCTTGGAGTGCTTGAGGTTGCTTCAGCCAGCCTTGCTCATCCAACACCTGCAGTTCAGTAGTCCCTACAGCCCTAGGCGCCTGCCATCAGCATCAGTTCAGTCCCTCATTCAGCATACAGCCTGCGTTTTCTGCATGTGAACCAGCACTACACTTATGCGTTTCTGTCCAGCAGCAGAACAGCCTGCGTTTCTGTCCAGCAGCATCAGTACTACCTGCGTTTCAGTCCAGCAGCATCCCTACAGGTTTGCGTTTCAGTCTACAGCAGTTCTCAGCCCTGAATCATCAGTATCCAGCCTTCTGTGCATCATCCATACATGCAGCGTCATCTCGTGAAGGTAACATAGCATTCATAAGCATTTACAGCATTCTAACATAGCTTAGAACAGTCCACCATCTCCTTTTCTCAGCCTCAGGTGTGCAGCCCTTCCTCATGCCCTTGGGAAGAGTGCATAGGCTCGAGATCAGGTCATCGAGGTGTTTCTACAGCCGTGTACAGTTCAACCAATCTTCGATCCTCCGAGATCTTGCGTTTGGCTTATCTACAGTCCACAGTCATTCTCTCTAAAGAAATAAAGCAAATACTATCTCGTTATCGGGATAGGGGGCCCTTCAGTGGGTAATTCGGGACCCAATCTGGTGTACAGTTCTCATATCTCTCTCTCATATCTCTTTAAAGTTTGAAGTACTAAAGTGGATTGCTAAACTCACGAAACTCAGGATACAGAAGACGGTGTGAGCATTTGTGTGACAGGATCTTCGAATACAAAGACTTTTGTTGCATATCACACTAGGGCGGGTGGGAAACAATGGTGCCATCTACAAAATCCTAGCCAAAACCTTCAACTGTCAACGGCAGCCGCAGCTCCCAGATCTGATCCATGGCACGCAGACAGGTTTCATCCAAGATAGGAGCATCCTGGATAGCATCTTCACCTTCTACGAGGGGACCACCACGGCCCGTTTACGTCAACAAGACTTAGCGGTTCAACTACCTAACCAATACACGCCATGGAGAAGGCCCAACAACATTGTGGCAAGAAGGACGTGGTTTGCCACCACTACTCAACCAGCGAGTGAGAGCTTGGTCATGCTCCAGTAAAGAAGCTTCTTCCGAATGCTCAGAAGAAGAGGGGCAAGCTATTGCTCTGAGGTGATGCCAATGCCAACTTGGCAGCCAAGATACTGAACTAAAGTACCTCTCGAAATCCACTAGAAGGACTCAACTGGTTGCCAAGCCGGGGTAGGGGATGAGCTAACCCAAAATCCACATGACTTGTGTCGATTGATCTGTGTGCCTGAGGCCCGGCAAAAGATATCAACTGCATCCCCAAACCTCTAGAGATTCTCCACATGTCCGGAGAGGTAGGCCGCTGTGTCATCTGTGAATTCGGAATTGAGAACCTCCTCTTGAGATCTGATAGGAAGCCTCAGGCCATGTAGTCCGGTATCCTGGGAAGCTAAAAAAATGCTCATCGCCTCCACCACAAAGAGGAAGAGGAAGGGCGCAAGGGGACATTCCTGGCGTACTGAAAGAGAAGGTGGAAATCTATCACTGTGACCACCCCAGATAAGGACTTGACTGTGAGAGGCGGAGTAGAGGGCAGAGACCTCGGACCCAAGTGGCAGGGAAGCCTCTTGTCATGTGCACAATGCGTATCTACCGTGTGCTATACGCATGCAAGACTAGTTTCGAGGCTTGGGGAAGCTTGGAACTAGGCAGGCTGATTGACGAGCTGAGTTAGGGATATACTAACGGGCGGGCACCCAAGTATGGACGGGCGGGCGGGCAAGTGTGGACGCCCGATGACCGGCCAAGAGCCTATAAAAGGGTGGCCAAGGTTAGTTATTGTGCATAGAGAGTCTCGCGAGTTTGTGAGAGCTCTATGGTCTTGGAGCCTGGATCTAGTGCAGACGTGCACCTGCTTTATGCAGCCGAGGCCGGCAGCAATCTCGAGGCCCGCAAGGGCAGCTTCGTGGCGATATGGGACGTCGCGAGGAGGAGATTGGTCGGTACGTCAACCTAGTTAGCTCAGCTCGTGGCTCGGTGGGGACAACCAAGTCTGTGGGCTTGCCCACGGCTGTCATGGTTGGGAGGTGAGTCAGGCCTGCACCCCCATGCTTGTTTGTTGTTCGTTTGTTTGCAGGATTCGAGTTTCGAACCAAGATCGATAACGAGGGGATCCGTGGGGATTTGACAGTGGTATCAGAGCATACCTCGTGAACGAGCAAGTCGGTAGGTAGAGAAGAAGAGGTCGAAGTACGGTATGTGTTAAAAAAGCTTGCTGTTTTTTCTGTGCATACTGCAGATTTCAGTTTTGTATGTGTTTTTTCTTCATCAAAGAATCCCATGTTGATGGGAGATGGTAGTTTTGATTGGGTTGATTCCTTTTGCAAAGAAGAGGCCTTGTGTGCAGTCGCATAACTTGCAGGGAGAGAAAACAGAAAAAAGAAAAAAAAGCATGATGCTTTTCGTTTCTTTTCGTTGAACGAACGAGAGAGAGAGTGAGAGAGAGAGCGTGCGAATCGTTTGCTGTCCTGCTGGTTACGTGCGTTGGCCGGGTCTTGTTTGATGCTGCAGGCTATAGTGGGCGTAATGGTATGGGCGGCCAGGACCCGTAGGCTGGCAGGCGCCTAGACTTGCGTGGCCAAGCCTGCCAAGCCAGGCGGCCAGGCTAGCGCAGCCAGCCAGGCCTACGCAGGCCCTTCAGCCAGGCCTACGCAGCCTAGCGCAGGCGGCCCAAGCCAGGCAGACCAGCGCCTAGGCCACGCCATGTAGGCGGCCCAATGTATGTAACGCCTGGCGCACACGCACCCGCAGGCGACGACGGCGGCAGTAAGCTGACGGCAGGCGCAGGATGGCGCAAGAAAGCAGATGACGCCAGCAGCCGCCATGTGAGATGGCCGACGGGGTGACGCCAGCAGATTAGGAGGGAAGCGAAAAAAAAAACAACGCAAGGAAAGCATTTTTTTAATTGCTTTCGTTTTTGTTTTTTTTAAGGGGAGGTTAAAATTTTTAAATTTTAAAAGAACCCCCCCTCTCAAAGGTTTCAAGATGTTTATTTTTTTTTTTTTAAAGAAAAGCGAATATATATATCCATATATATATATATTAAAATATATATATATATATATATATATTCAAGAAAAAAAAGAAAAAAAACACAAAAGCTAAAGCAAAAGCTAAGCCTAGCTTTTCGAGTTTTTTTGGCTTTTGGGAAACCTTTATAAACCCCCTCACGTGGGCTTCTTGCCACACATCTCTGGACTTCTCAAGTTCTCAAGTTTCCAAGCTCTCGAGCTCTCGAGTTCGCTCGCACTTTCATTGTGCAAAGATCGAATTTTCTCTTCACGTACCCTCTTCACGATGTCGACCCAAGAATCAGAGTTGGAGCCCCTCGTGGAACGCGAAGGCTTGCCGGCTACGGAAGGCACTGATGCCGATCTTTTTGACGAGTTTGTGTCAAAATCAGATTTCCAAGAGTTCAAAGTAGCTCTCGAAGCTTCTTCGGCGGAACGTCAGGCACAAATCGCAGCCCAGATGCAGGCTTTGCAGAACTCCATCGCTCTATTGACCACTACCCTCTCTACTTTCTCGGGAATGGATACCTTGGCTTCTGCTTTAGGCCCCAATATTACTCCGGAACCGTTCGGGGGCGAGCAAAAGCAGAGAACCAAGGAGATCGTGGACACTTGGCTACATAAGTGGCAAGTTCACTTTCAGTTTCATCCATATGATGATGGACAGAAGATACAGTTAGCAGCAGGTTTCCTGTCCGGCAAAGCTTTGCTTTGGTGGAAGGAACTGAACCCAAAGCCAACGACTTGGGCACAATTCGAAGACATTTTCAAGAAAGAATTCCTCAAGAAAGAGGATGACTACGATGTTGTTGCCCGGTTTTCAGCTTTGACCATGACCTCGCAGCACCTCACTTATGAGGTCTATCTCCAGAAATTTCGTGACTTGCAGATGAAGGCTACAAAGATGGATCCCACTACTCTTTTGGGGTTTTTCGTAGCTGGTTTACCAGACTCGTACCGATTACAGGTTAAAAATAACAAATGTAAAACTTTGGACGAGGCCATTCATTCAGCTCGTATCTATGATGATACGATGGTCTCTTCCAAGTCAACACCCGTTACCGAGCAGGGGAACAAGCATAAAAGAAAGTTCTCCGCACCTATGGCTAACACGACTGAAGGCAAGTCTTCGGACCAACCTTCGAAGAATACAAGTTCGACACCAGCGAAGAAGAAACGACTCCTTAGGGCTTTGAAGCTCAAGAAGGAAGGACGTTGTTTTATCTGCGAAGAAAAGGGACACATGCGTAACGAGTGGCCGAAGAAGAAGGGTACCAAGTCAAACGCAGGACCCAAGCCAAAGACAGCTAACCAGTTGTCTTTGACAGGTACGTCAATTACTGTACTTTCTCGCCCTAGTACTTGTTCTGATTGTCTGTTCAATTCTAAAGTATTTGGCATGCATGATCTTCTCCGAGTTTATGGAGAAGTGAATGGCCATAAAATTCACATTCTGTTAGACCCTGGCAGTTCGCATAACTTTGTTAACTACAAACTTGTGCAGAAATTGAGTCTTGACACGACACTCAGCGACCATACCTATGAGGTACGTCTACCTGCGGGCAGACAAGTTTGGGATCGCAAGGTCGAGATGCTTCCAATCCAGATTCAGGACTACAAAGATACTCTGGAATGCTATGTCATGCATCTGGAAAATGTAGACTTGTTATTAGGGATTGAGTGGTTTAAGACTCTTGACGTCCAGATAGATTGGTCTAGTCATATTTTTTCTTTTCAGCATAGGGACACCAAGTATAGTATTTTAGGTGATTGTATCCATCCCTCTCAGGGACCTCTTGTAAATACAATTGATTTTGGAAATATAATGAATTCTTCTTTGTACACCGCTTTCCATTGTGTCTTGATTCCACTTTCTTCTTTTCTCATCCCTTCCATGGATGTGAATGAATTAAGTGTCTTTGAAAGCAAAGAATTACAGAAGATACTTGATTCGTTTCAAGATGTATTTCCTAAGGAACTGCCATCGGGTTTACCACCTGAACGGGCAGTAGATCATCGTATTGACTTGATCCCTGGTGCTCATCCTGTGAGTATTCCACCTTATAGGATGAGCCAAGCTGAGGAAGATGAGTTGGCTAAACAACTCGAAGATTATTTGAGGATGGGCCAGATCCGTCCAAGTAAATCACCTTGGGGTGCACCTGTGTTGCTTAGGAGAAAGAAGGACAATACTTGGAGAAAGGAGGACGCTACATGGGAGACACTGACTTCTCTTCAGAGAGATTACCCTGGCTTTTTAGTGAGCTCAGGAGTGAGCTCTTAGAGGAAGGGGAGTATGTCATGTGCACAGTGCGTATCTACCGTGTGCTATATGCATGCAAGACTAGTTTCGAGGCTTGGGGAAGCTTGGAACTAGGCAGGCTGATTGACGAGCTGAGTTAGGGATATACTAACGGGCGGGCACCCAAGTATGGACGGGCGGGCGGGCAAGTGTGGACGCCCGATGACCGGCCAAGAGCCTATAAAAGGGTGGCCAAGGTTAGTTATTGTGCATAGAGAGTCTCGCGAGTTTGTGAGAGCTCTATGGTCTTGGAGCCTGGATCTAGTGCAGACGTGCACCTGCTTTATGCAGCCGAGGCCGGCAGCAATCTCGAGGCCCGCGAGGGCAGCTTCGTGGCGGTATGGGACGTCGCGAGGAGGAGATTGGTCGGTACGTCAACCTAGTTAGCTCAGCTCGTGGCTCGGTGGGGACAGCCAAGTCTGTGGGCTTGCCCACGGCTGTCATGGTTGGGAGGTGAGTCAGGCCTGCACCCCCATGCTTGTTTGTTGTTCGTTTGTTTGCAGGATTCGAGTTTCGAACCAAGATCGATCACGAGGGGATCCGTGGGGATTTGACACCTCTCTTGCACATAGTCCCCTCAAGAAAGCCCCAATCCACCTTGTCGTAGGCTTTCTCAAAATCCAGAACAGCAGTTGATCCGCAACTTCCTTTGGGCAGTGATGGCATGCCGGCACTAGCCAAAGTGGCATGGAGAGTCGTCATAAAGGCATCATGGGTATTATTGATCCTTCTATGTAGAGCAAAGCCCTTCTGGGCAAGTTGATCATCAGAGGACTCCACCTAAGGAGTTTCTCATGGCCCACATCTCCACTCGCACTCCAGATGAGGACCCGCGGCCTTAGCCCAGCCTTGGAGGATTGATTCGCGGCCAGCCTCTTCCGAGCCTAGGACTACATTCGTTTTCTCTTCATCAGCCCCCCCAGTCCCTCCTAGACGAGGACAGACTTCCGCAGCCCACTGGTTTGAAACCCCTTGATTACACTTCGTAGCCGCCGCATCCTCGACTCTAGTCCTAATGTCTCATGGGGCGCATTGAGCGAGGGACCAGCCCAGTCTCTTGGAGAGTGGCTCACCTTCAAACAGCTCTCGCCAGAGGCTCAAGAGAGGAGCCTAGCTGGGATCTGAGGCAGAGACGGACTCACCCTCTACATCGACGTCTCCATCCCTCCGCTCATACAGCTCCAGGATCTGCCTCCCCCCGTGCGGGTAGGGGTTTTTACCAGACATGATATCTCAATGGCAGTCCATTGTGCAGATGGAGGCACCGTCAAAACTCTCTCTATAGAGCCACAGGGCAGATTGAGCCGATGCCCTCCCTCGAAAGAGGACCTCAACAGCTGCGCTTTACAGAGGGTAAGAGTGATTGAGTTTCATGACCACAGATGGCACGTCAACCAACCTCCAGCCAAAGTGGCAAGAGAGAGAGATCTTGGAGATTATAGTTATGGGAGGGCCGGCCACTAATGCGTCTAGAGTGGGATCCTGGTGAGTGGCAATGGCATGATCCCTTTGCCCCGACATCCCTTTCTTCGAGTACACTGTCCATTTAGGTCACAGGATTCAGATGCCAGAGGTTGACAGCACACATGCGGCAGTAGCACACTGGCAGACACGGGGCATCCACACACATTTTCTCTGTGATTTTTGGAGGTGGATGTGGGATAGCTTCCGGCCACAGAAGATTACTCTTTTCCGGTGGCAGATAGCACACAAGAGCTTGGCAGTGGGCACCTGGCTGGCAGTTGGAGGTCGGCTGGCTCTGTGTTCCAGATGTGGACACCCTCTGGAGACACATCGGCATCGCCTCTAGGATTGTCCCAAGGCAGTAACTAATGGAAGGATCTTTTCTTGGGCGGAAAAAAAAGTAAATGCTTTGAAATAAATTTATTTGCTTTTCTTGCCTCAATTTCCTTTGGATACAATAAGGGACAATCAAAACCTTACAATTTGCTTGTGTCGTTGTAGTTGCAGATAACCACAATTTTTCCAAGCCAAAGCAAGCCTCTGCAACTAATCCGCTGCTCTTGCATTACATCCCCAAAAACACGCCATTTCTTGGATCGCAAGTCATAGATAATCAGACCCCGACGACCAGCAATGGCCAAATGTGTTCCATCCTTACTAGCAGCTACGTGCAAAACTGGCCAATTTTGACTGATGTATGATTGCTGCCAGTCAAAACATGATGTTGATTAGCATAAAACATTATCAGAAATAACAGCAGCAGCCAAACAGCATTTTGTCAGAATGATGAGCTGGTTCACCAACAAGTTCAACTCATTTTCTTCGCAATCTACTTACTGGAACAATAAGATGCTGGATTTTAAGTTCATCTTCATCTTCTGATTGCAAAAGGAGCACCCTGTCCTCACCACAGATAAGTTGACGAAGATGTGAAACGCCTGAGACACCTCTGTTTAAACAGCATTTTCCAAATGAGAATGCAAGCAGTCTATTTGCATTGCGTGATTCCATAGCATATAATTGGTATGCATGATCTCCCCAGTCCATGCATGCAACACCCCCACTAAGGGGTTCACATCTTAGCAGATCTTGCCCTGGTTTGACAACTGGTGAAAAAGCTGAATTCAGCCCACTTTGTCGAATGGTACACATTAACCTACATCCAGAAGATGACCAAACAGCTAAGCCCCTAAGCTGCCACCCAACTGCAAATACAGTATTATCAGGTGTCCACCTAATGCTGCTCACAGCACCAGTATCTTCCATAGAATACCTGCAACGAGTTTGAAAAAAAGGTCTGTCAAGCAAAAAGTCTTAACCCTTGCACTTGCAGAAACCCTTACACAGCATGACATTGACCTTACTTGAAATGACAATTTCCAAGCAGTAACATCATGACATTGATATCGAAATAAGTTGGAACATCCTGGAAATTACAGTCTACATCGAAGTGTTGGTCTCTTCTGTTTCATTCAGGCCCTTACTCCTAGCGAGATGTTTTCTGAAGGAACTAAAGCTCTCACATTGCCAGAAGAAACAAACTAAGACAAAGCAGAAGTGCAGGCTTGCCAGGGTTTAAAAAAAAGAGCAATATGCATAAAGTGAGATAATGACTACATCATAACACACAACATGAAAACAAAATTCCAAGTGAAGCTTCTTAACCATTCAAAAATATGCCCCTTGGTAGTTGATGTGGATGCCCTCACCCCCAATCATACAGTGAGATTGTTCGAATGAGAATTGCATTGTCTGCCAGATCAAAAAGGCTAACAGCTCCATTCTTTGACCCGACGGCAAGCATATTTTGTTCGTGGGCTACAGCAGCACATACTGCATCTGAGATACTTATCCATTTCTCCGGTGTTATGTCAGAACCTTTTTTCACACCGTTCTTGCTTGTTGTGCAAAGCAAAACATGCCCATCTTGAAACACTGCTACAAGAAGATGCAACTGCACTGATATTTCCAGTTGAGTGAAACTTAAATGTGGGTTTGTGAAAGACTCCATTAAAGACGACCTGGCTAGACCTTGTGAGGTCAAATCACCATTACTCTCCTTGACAGAAATTTTGTCGTCTAGAAGCTTGCATTCCTTGGAAAAATCCACTGAATCCAAGAACTGCATAAAAGAAAATGGCTACATTATGAGATCTAAGCTTATTTAATAATGGAAGAGAATATCAAAAACAATGACAGCATGGTTTTCTTGAGAGAGAGAGAGAGAGAGTACCTCACCAGACCATGAGATGAGGTGCAAAGCTCCATTTGAAAGGCCCAATAAAGCACTCTCATTGTTGCCAGCAAAGTTACTTCTGAAAAATCAAGAAAGCTCATATCAACCATATTTCGTGGATGTGCTGCAAAGCAGAAACATATATTCTACAAATACAAACAAAAAGAGTCCACTTCACATCCTTACGTTGAAGTGATGTCCAGAAACGGGGCTTTCAAGCTTGATGAAAGCTTTAAATGAAGAAGAAAAACACCACTAGACTCTTTTCCACCAAACCGGATCTGCTTATCGGAGACGCTCAGCTTGTAGCAAAGCAAAAAGTGGGCCGATGTCTGCAAAAAAATACAAGTGAATGTAATGTGCATCCCTTGTAACTTCATGCAATTCTGTCATGGTTTACCTACAGCAGTTGCACATCACTACTTTTACCACATCCTTACTTTCCAAGATTTATACTACCTTATCTTTTCTGCTACCTTAATAACTATTATCAAAATGGATCTTTAAAATCAAAAAAGGACTAAGGCATGAAGGCAGAATCTTCTGACAAGAAAAGCCTCCTGGAGAGCACCATCATGCTACAGCCATGAGAAGACTTCAATTTTTAAGCCTGTAGGGAGTCGTTTACTTAGCAAATGTCTTTATGACCATAATAGGTTCTCAGCGTTTTTAGTAAGCCCCAAACTACACTGCCATACTCTTTGTTTTTTAAATTCCCTCTGGGTAAACATTAAGGCTGTTGAAAAAAAAAACCACATGACTCAAATGCAGATAGCACAAAGAAAACCACAAAGAGCCATAAACAATACCCGAAAGAAACATAATGAGCAGAATATATAATGCCATGCTTTCAAATAGAAGTTCCACATTCAAATTCATTGCCAAAACATGAAATCCTGGCCATGTAAATATACAGCATTGGCATGAAATTCACATGGCCATGAAATCCTGGCCATGTGAATATACAGCATTGGCATGCGCACACATGTGAAAGGCTGGAGCACACCCTTACACATGTTGAGATCAGTGTTTACCTGGTCAAAAACTCCAGGTCAACTGTCAATCAGACCCTGATCAAAGGCAGGTCCACAATGGAAAATTTTAGTCATGAGTTGGAATCCATCAAAGATAAGATCCAATTTGAGAATCACTTGCTAAGACTTTGCCTTATAACAGCGGAGGCTACGACCCCCCCCCCCTCTCACCCTCTCTGAAGAAAAAGCAAGGTTTGCATGTCTCATGAATGTCGAGAATCCTAGTGTAGGTTGCTAGGGTTTTTATCTCGGCTGAAAAGGTACGATGCTTTTTTTCAGTTTTGTGTCACGCATGTTGAACTGTGTGGTCGGAAGTTAGGAAAGAGAGTGAAGTTGCGTGAGAGAGGGAAATTGTGTGTTCCATGGTCGTTTTTTTTTTTGCATCTGGGAACCTTAATGCAAGGTTACCTGTAGGCCAAGTTTCATGTTAGTGTGTGCAAAGCCGAGAGAAAAGCAAGGGTATGAGCCGCCTATGGACTAGGGCTTGGTCAGGCGGCCACAGAGGAACAGCAGTGTGCAGCCAGCCAGCAGGCGCAAGGTACACACAGTACACTGCACAGACTGCCACGTGGTGGCCATACAGCCTGACAAGGCAGCTATACAGGTGTGTGTGCATGGGCAAAAAGGGCATCAAGTCTGTTTAGATCGCCAGGGCCCAGCATCATGTGGAGCACCAGGGGAGCAATAGGCTATGGTAATAACCGGGCTTGAGGGGACACTTCATAATTGGAATCCTTTACTACATTATCAAGTTCAACTGAGTTTACAAGTGTTGCGGATGGGACATTAAAATCACCATGTAGACAAAACAAGACACCGTCCATGACAAAAGATAGCTTACCCTTCCAATCTACTCGTATTTCGTGGTTATGAAACCACTCTTTACCTATAAAAATGTCACATGCACCCTGCACTATGGTGCTATGTGACACACTGGCTCGGCATTTTATGTAACATCTTACAATGTTAATACCCTTTTTAGGAATGTTTGTCGTATGCCATGACCCCATTGTGAGCCCCAGTCTGGGCATGTCAAGCACGAGCTACATAAGTCAATCGATTTTCCAAGCCTTAGAGAGTCTGCAAGCGTCTAGCACCATATACAAGGCAACCCCCATGATGGGGTGCCTTATGGGCTGGCCCATGTGCACATGCCCCTAATGAAGTTTCCTTGCTGAATTAGATCCCTAATCCGTAGATTAGTGTCCAAGTACATAATAGAAGCGATCCCATTGGCAAGGTAATCTATGGTCTAGATGTCTCATAGTCACATCTAGCATCCAACTTGACCCTCTTTTTCTTGGGGTTTCATCAAGCCTATCTTTAAGAAAGTGAGTGTGTGTGTGTGTGTGTGTGTGTGCAACATGACTCTCTTTTTCTTGGGGTTTCATCAAGCCTATCTTTAAGAAAGTGAGTGTGTGTGTATGCGTACATACAGGAGCACACCCATGAATGCAGGCCTGCAAGATTGTAAAAAACAAAAAGATTAGAATCACAAAAAATGGTTCTCTGTTGAAAGGGATGTAAGAAGAATATAACTTTTGATGATATAGATGTTATCTAGAGGGCAAGAATCATTGACATGCTCTAGAGGGCATATGGAGCTGTGTATCACTATGACATGGGAGATCCTAAAGACTAGCATTAATCAAAAAGAGCCCACATTCAAGCAAGCCACCCAAAGAGCTGACCAAGATTCTTTGTTTTTTGGATTACAACTAGATTAGGAGTGAGTGTTTTGCACTAAATTCAGTTAATACCTGCCATTTACTATAGCCTTCTTTAAAACTTAAGGTCCTTTAGTGAGTTGAAGGTCTAGGAAGATATCTTATCACCAAAGAATGCACATTACAACCATGCAGAAAAAGTCACTTCAAACATAAAAATCAATATTCGTGAAAAAATCAAAATCAGCTGATACATACAAAGCAAACTAGTACTTACAAGAACCAAAATGCTCTTTGTGTCTACATTCCATATTGCCTGTATATTATGCCCTTCTTGATGAATTGAGTCATGATCTCTGAAGCATTGTGCTAGCCGAGTTTTATGCTGTAGAAGGAACACAACGCGACATCATGCAGAGTCCACACGAAAATATTTTCATATCATACATATAACTTTGAAAGAGTGGTCCAGTCAAAATTTGAATACAAGTTTCTCATTGTTTTCCACAATATTAAGATCATAAAGAGAGAAAAAAACAAAAAGTACTTGTTAAGGTGAGGTGGAAGTGGAGCTGTAAGAGGATACAACATTCGATGTATGCAAACCACACTCACAAGAAGTAAAATCTTTTATGGCACAAAACTTGAACTCAAAGTATACAATAACAGAGATAGACATCAATAATGTATTACTCTCATAAGCTAATCTAGTTCTCCCGAAAGCTTTTAAGATCTGATCCATCACATAAGACGTCTTCAGAGATGAAGCAAAATCTGATAATTCCTTATTTTCTCTTTTCCACACTCGTGTAGTGGGTGGGGCAACTCCTCACAGCTTCAAATAACAGCAATAGAGCAAGCCATTGGAGTGGTTCATCTCATAAATGATGCTACAAATAAGTCCATGTAGCTTGGTTATGAGCAAGTGCATAATCTGTCAAGAAGCTGAGAGTCCAGAGTGATTTTTGCATATGTAGGAGGAGTAAGAAGGCACCAATTTGTCCATGATTTCCCATACCCATGCACAAGGGATTTTGCCATTTGTCCACAATCCTACAAGAATTGCACATGCCCCCACACTTGGCCGAACTTTGGGACTACCCACACTTCATTGATGAAGGGGCTCCCAAAGCATGCCGAAAATGTTACTATAAATACCATGGCTTCTCCATTAATCCTTAAGGAGTAAAGAACCTTTTCAAGACATCTCGATGATTTTGTGACAAACTTGCCTCGTAGTACCAAAAAAGAAACACCACATGCTTGACCATTGTTAATAGGTTTAGTAAGTCCACGATGTTGATGTGCAATCAGTCTTATGTTGCTGCCACCGAGGATGTAGCTTGATTGTCTATATGATTTCAGTATCCGATTGGTGGTCTTCCACATACCATTGTGTCAGACCAAGATGCATATTTGTAAGTCATTTTTGGCATGCATTGTTGGATACCTACCATACCAAGATGAATTACTCTAGCCAGATGGCCAATCAAAGGTTTACAATCAATTGGCCTTCGATGTGCCCAGGTGTTACATCAACAATCATTAGGGTAAATTGAATGCCTTTGCTTCTGATTGTGATAATTTTTTCTCCACACGATGCGACATTTGGATGCCCATTCCAATCGCTCATGACAAGTGTCACAAATCCCTAATTTCTCGGACTCCCAAATTATGATTATCTTGAAGCATGCAAGGCATGTTGGTATTGATTATGTGAATGGATTACATGAGTCGCACCCATGTGTAAATCCATGCAAGACATGAAGGGAGGTTTGGAGCATTGGCAATGGCTTGTGTGATATTCTAGAACCTTGGGCAATAGCATGCATATTATTTCTACATCTTGGGCAATGGCCCATGGGCAATGGCCCATTGTGATTATAGCCATGTACACAACAGTATACTTTAAGGCATTTTCAGATAATTGGAATACAAGAAAGCACATGTGTGATACTCCAAGCTACATGTGCATCATGCATTCATATATGTGCCATGATATTTATGACATTGTTTGTTTTGCATGGACAATGCCCGGATTTATTGCATGCATTGTCCATGGGACCAGGGACACCTAGGCTTCCCTGCCCTATGGACGAGTGTGTGCACAAACTTGTTTAGGATTGACGTGGTGTTTCTTACAAGTATTATTCATATGAAT
Organism: Cibotium barometz; assembly: GCF_041138505.1. Lineage (NCBI taxonomy): Eukaryota > Viridiplantae > Streptophyta > Polypodiopsida > Cyatheales > Cibotiaceae > Cibotium > Cibotium barometz. The sequence goes on along the minus strand of NC_141063.1, from coordinate 24,511,476 downwards.
ACCCCTTTTATTAGGTGCCTATTGGAAGAAAAGCACATTATTAAAAACTTTCACTTGTTTAAAACAAGAAAAGCAACAACAAAAGCAAGCTCAAATTACTATAAAAAGGAGGTTTGAGGGCTGATATTGAACACATCAAGAGTTAAGAGCTTGAAAGAAGGTTGATCGACTACTCTCCTGCACTCCTATTAGCTGATCGCCATCTTCTAGGGCTGGTTCAGGTCATCCGAGTGCGGTACTTGGCGTTTCAGCACACTTTTTTTCTCTCCGGAAACAAGATCCTTCTATTAGTTAACAAAAAAGTAGCCTCAAAAGGCTAGATACAAACTTGCCTCCATTTACGGAGCGAGGATCAAAGAACAAAAAGGGGGGAAAGGATGCACTTCTCCTCCGGTTGGCCGCTCTATGAGGAGAAGGCTATCTCATACAAGGGGTGGGGAGGGAATAACCACACAGGTGGTCTGTAGTGCCAAGTGCACTCACCACCACTATCTGTGAGAAAAGGACCATGTCGCCAGAGCCTCAGGAAGGCTTCCCAGCACTTCCGCATACGGTTAGAACCACCCTGAATGTCATGTGCATAGTGTGTATCTACCGTGTGCTACACGCATGCAAGACTAGTTTCGAGGCTTGGGGAAGCTTGGAACTAGGCAAGCTGATTGACGAGCTGAGTTAGGGAAATACTAACGGGCGGGCACCCAAGTATGGACGGGCGGGCGGCCAAGTGTGGACACCCGATGACCGGCCAAGAGCCTATAAAAGGGTGGCCAAGGTTAGTTATTGGGATATAGAGAGTCTCGCAAGTTTGTGAGAGCTCTATGGTCTTGGAGCCTGGATCTAGTGCAGACGTGCACCTGCTTTACGCAGCCGAGGCCGGCAGCAATCTCGAGGCCCGCGAGGGCAGCTTCGTGGCGGTATGGGACGTCGCGAGGAAGAGATTGGTCGGTACGTCATCCTAGTTAGCTCAGCTCGTGGCTCGGTGGGGACAGCCAAGACTGTGGGCTTGCCCACGGCTATCATGGTTGGGAGGTGAGTCAGGCCTGCACCCCCTTGCTTGTTTGTTGTTCGTTTGTTTGCAGGATTCGAGTTTCGAACCAAGATCGATCACGAGGGGATCCGTGGGGATTTGACAGTGGTATCAGAGCATACCTCGTGAACGAGCAAGTCGGTAGGTAGAGAAGAAGATGTCGAAGAACGGTATGTGTTAAAAAACTTGCTGTTTTTTCTGTGCATACTGCAGTTTTCAGAAATAGTATGTGTTTTTCTTCATCAAAGACACCCATGTTGATGGGAGGTGGTAGTCTAAGTAGGGTTGATTGCTTTGCAAAGAAGAGGTAGATTCGTTTGTGCAGTCGCATGAACGTAGAGAGAAAACAGAAACGAAAAGCACGATGCTTTTTGGTTGAACGAGAGAGAGAGAGAGAGAGAGAAAGCGTGCGAGGCGAACACTGCAGCGCTGGCGCAAGGAAGCACAGGCTGACGCAGGTGACGGCAGCACGTCCGGCTACGGCAGCACTCGACGTCAGCAACGCAGCAGGACAGCGCCGGCTATTCCAGGAGAAAAAAAAAACAAGGAAAGCCACGTTTTTTTTTAGTGCTTTCGTTTTTTTTTTTGGGAGTTTAAAATTTTATTTTATTTTTTTAAGTTTAAAAGTCATCTCCTCTCCAAGGTTTAAAAGTGTTTATTTTTTTTTTTACGACTTTAGAATATATATATCCATATATATATATATATATATATATATATATATATAATTTTTATTTTTCAAGAAAAAAAAACACAAAAGCAAAGGCAAAAGCCAAAGTTAGCTTTTGGGGGCTTTTAGTTTTTTTTGGGAAACCTTTATAAACCCCTTCAGTGGGCTTCTTGCCTCACATCTCTCAAGTTTTCAAGCTCTCAAGCTCTCGAGTTCACTCGCACTTTTGTTGTGCAATGTCATGTGCACAGTGTGTATCTACCGTGTGCTACACGCATGCAAGACTAGTTTCGAGGCTTGGGGAAGCTTGGAACTAGGCAGGCTGATTGACGAGCTGAGTTAGGGAAATACTAACGGGCGGGCACCCAAGTATGGACGGGCGGGCGGCCAAGTGTGGACGCCCGATGACCGGCCAAGAGCCTATAAAAGGGTGGCCAAGGTTAGTTATTGGGATATAGAGAGTCTCGCGAGTTTGTGAGAGCTCTATGGTCTTGGAGCCTGGATCTAGTGCAGACGTGCACCTGCTTTACGCAGCCGAGGCCGGCAGCAATCTCGAGGCCCGCGAGGGTAGCTTCGTGGCGGTATGGGACGTCGCGAGGAAGAGATTGGTCGGTATGTCATCCTAGTTAGCTCAGCTCGTGGCTCGGTGGGGACAGCCAAGACTGTGGGCTTGCCCATGGCTGTCATGGTTGGGAGGTGAGTCAGGCCTGCACCCCCTTGCTTGTTTGTTGTTCGTTTGTTTGCAGGATTCGAGTTTCAAACCAAGATCGATCACAAGGGGATCCGTGGGGATTTGACACTGAAGCTTCCCCCACTGGCCCTGGAGGGTATGAATGATGTCGAGCCAGATGTTCCTAATGTACTCCACAAGCAGAGTGTGGGTGCATTCGATGGCTTCGGTACATCGATCTCTCCGGATGTGCCATGCGGCAATGCTGCTACAAATCTCCCATCTCTGGCTCGAACCAAGAGTGCAATGACGAATAGATTGGGCTGGAACTAGCACTATCAAGATGCAAAGGTAAGAGACCTCAAGGGTTAGCCCCCCACCTTCCTCCTCATAAGCCATGATAACCTTGGCCTCTGTGGCCCAAGCGACAGTGCCCCATGTAATAGTACGTAAAGAGGCCCTGTCCATAGTGAAGATGTGGAGAATCCGCTGCCAAACCTGCTGAGCCTTCAGGCAATCCCAAAGACAATGTCGCAGAGACTCCTGGGGATGGCCATATCTCGGACATGCTGCTAGTCTACCTCCAACGGCCAACCACGAAACTCGTATGTGCCAACAACCAAAAAAAGAGAGTGGTCTTCCAAGGTGAAAAACTATCCCAGAGCCTCTTCCAAAAATCTGAGAGAGCGCGCAGTGAGAGGCCCTGAGACTGCCAGTGTCTTGCTGCTGCCGGAGTGCCTTCGACCTCAAGCATTTGGATCCTACCGCCAAGCCGTGCAATGTATACAAAAAATAGGGTAGCCAGAGTCTCCTCCCTATCTGCAGGATCACACCAAGTCCACTCCCTCGGGTGTGTCCCACTGGAGGCGTGTGATAGGCCCGCTCTCCCAAATCCATAAACGCTAGTCTCTCCCTATGTCACATGCACTCTGCACTCAGTGCATGGTGACAAACTGGCTCATCATCAGCAGTGCAACATTTGTACATTATTAGAACCCTCAGCCTTAGCGGGTCAGTCAGTCAGTCAGTCAAGTCCCTTAACCCACTTGGAGAGAATCATTCATGCATGTAGAGTCAATAGAAGCCTTAGGGTTTGCATCAAAAAGCACTCTGCATTTTGCATCATGTGCATTCATATGCCTATGCATCATTTAGAACATCACAGAAGCCAATCTGGTATTTTTTTAATAATTTATGGTATTTTATTAACATTTAATGTCATTTATAAACATAAAGTTTATTAAATTATGACCAGCCAACTTGACCAACCCCTATCTAGTATAAATAGGCTTGCATAGGGCTTAGTTCTTCATTCAAGTCTTCAGAAGCCAGGCGCCCTTCATCCTCAGCCTTAGGAGCATCCACGCCTTCAGCCCTAGACTCATCCAACCTTCTTGGAGCTTCTGCGTTTGCCTCTCCAGCCTGGAGATCTTGTGTTTTGCTTCCAACAGCCCCTGCAGTTCAACGCAGCAGTCCAGTACACCGCCCAGCAGCTCTACAGTCCTTGCAGATCGTAGGCGCAGCCATTCAGGTCCTCAAAAGGCCCCAAACAGCATATATCTCTACGTTTCTGCACATATCAGAGCCGGCAAGTGTTCCAGATCAGCCTTGCGTTTCAATTATGTAGCAGTTCCTCCACCTTTTGTGCATCATCCATACATGCTCCAGCAATCTGGTGAAGGTAACACAGCATTCATAAGCATTTTGAGTACATAGGCTCGAGATCAGTTCATTGTGATGTTTCTACAGCCGTGTATAGTTCAGCCAAGCTTCCGATCCTCCGAGAGGCTTATCTACAGTCCACAGTCATTCTATCTAAAGTAATAAAGCAAGTACTATCACTTTTATAATAAAATATTCATCTTTTATGCATGCCTCTATGCATGAAATTCAATTATGCTAAAAGTAACTCTTTTATAATTTAAAAAAATGAATTTTCTTTTACTAAATTCTAAAAATTTTGCCATAACCTCCTTTGTATGGCTGACCATTTTTCAATTTTCTACATCTTTAAAACTAATTAAAAGTACACCAATATTGAAATTATCCTAAAGTAAACATTTTTTTTCACTTAATTGAGATAAACATTATAAAAATTTGACATTAATCACTTAACCATTCACCTAGGATAGAGAATGGTTGGTTTTGTTAGAGAAGAGAGAGGAATGCCCTTTGTAATGAGGCCTAACATTATAGAGAAGGCATAAAGCATAAAAACCATTTTAAAACCATAAAAATCCATAAAATAATTGAAAGAAAGAAGAACCACCAACTTGCTCGGTAACAGATTAGGGGGCCCTTCAGTGGGTAATTTGGGACCCAATCTGGTGTACAGTTCTCATCTCTCTCTCTCTCATAACCGCGCGGGGGGAGGGGGGATCCATCCTGGCCTTGCAACCTGCAGATACCATCTCTCCGCCTGTGGGGGCCTACAATCTCAAAGAAATCCCCAGTGACCCTATCTCCCACCTGGTCCAAAAGGAAACTCTGGCATGGTATCTGTACTCGACCATCCGCTCCTCTATGGATCTGAGCTCTCTAGTTCATCTTGAGAGAAAATCCAGCCCCTCCCATATCTGCTCTATCATGTTGCATATCTCAGAGTCCTGGATGAGGCTGTCAGGGATCCGAGTCTTCAAGTGTCTATCCTGCCTCGAGGGATCCTCCAGAGACAAAATAACCAGAGCGTGATAGGAGAAAGTAGTGCCTGTCAAAATACCGATCGTGCCCCCACGACCGCAAGCCCACTCATCCACATAGAATCTATCAAGTCTGGAAAGATTGGGGCCGGTGCTCCTCCTGTCAAACCTCGAGAAGAACAGACTCTCGGAGCTGCATCCAAACTCTGGTAAATGCCAAGGGTCTTGCCCCCCTAAGAGCCAGGATCAGCACCTCCCAAGCAAAGTACTTTGAGCCAGAAACTGTAGCCATGCCTCCTCCGAGTCTATTCTCTACTGACTCTATCATGTTATAGTCCCCACCCATACACCAAAAGTCGGCCTGTAAAAGGGACTAGCAAACTGTACTCCAGAAGGCGGCTCTACCTACAATGGCATTCGGCGCATAAACATTTAAAAAGCCCACACAATCCTCTCCAATCCTGATGGTCACCCACTAAGCCCGACCAATGTCAATGGTACCTGAGCCAACTACTGCTGGCAATGGTTGCTCGCTGACAAAAATACAAACTCCCCAGCTGCGTCCCGGAGAGGTAAAAGAGGGAGACCAAAAAGTGACTCCTGCCTGGCAATCTGCATATCTAATCTCTGTGGGAAGCGAAACTATCGGAACTGCCCTCCACTCGAAGAGTCTTGGGTGTGGCTTTCAACAGGGGGTAATCACAATCAGTCCTGGGATGAAGATGCCACGGGTGGGCGCGAATCCTGACCTCCACGTGGCACCACTCTGTCCAAGCCCAGGAATAAGCATAATCTAGGCACCACTAGTCACAATGTAGGTATCTATAGGAGGGGGGAAGGGGTACTAAGATATGAAGAAACACAAAAAGTAGCACCTCCAAGCTATTGGACACCACCTCCCCGTCTTGATCTCTGTGGCCTGAGCCTCCTAACTCTATCTGAGCCAAGGGCCAAAGATGGGTAAGCACGTCGATGATGCATAGATCATGCAAATGATGAGAAAGCTCGACTGCCTACCTCGAGTAGCAACAGACAAAAACTCCGTACCCCTTTCTGTCCCCAATGCTGCACTCACGGGGAAGGAGGAGATCATCGTGCCACTCTCTCTGGCATGGAGGGCCTGCAGTGGTGCAACACCACACAAATCCGGATGGGAGCTACCATCTCCTCGAACATACTAGTTCCTTCAACGGTAATCCATTGGCTGCCCCAGAACCCTAAGGGGCCCGCTAGCGACTCTGGCAGGACAGCCCTCATTAGAAGAGGTGGCGGTGGTTATCTAAACCGACTTCGAGAAACGTTCAATCAAGCGACGGACTGAACTCGCCAATTGCAGCCGCTCCGGGTATGGCACTGCTAGAGGGCGGCAAGAATGCTTCGGAGAGGCGGGAGGAGGGGGGAGAGGGGGCTCCAAAGGAGTCGGGTCAAAGGAAGCTGCTAAGGGGAGGGCTGAAGATGAAGATTGGGGGACGGGGGGGCGGTGTAGCTGAGGTGTGGGAGAAGAAAGAGGAGGGGAGGAATCCTCTTGGGAGGAAGGGTCCGCCAGAGGCTAGGTATGGCCAAAGGGCCCCACTGGGATCTAGGAACCTAGAGAGGAATCTCGGCGAGGTAACAGCCTCCAAACACACGGGGCGGGAGGTGGGTTCCTCAAGGTAACCGCCCGGGGGGGGGGGGCATCACCTTCGGGTGGCTACTGAGATAAATGCTTGAAACGGTTCTCTGACGAAACTGTATCCTCCCATGCTCTACCAGCCTAGCGCGCTCAACAGCACCACTCAACCCTAGAAGTCGATTGCTGGCTCCGTCTCGGACCAACGGTCTACCACTCTCCGGCATTGTATCAACCATGGCCGGATCCTAGTGCTCTACACCTAGGAGCCAGCTTCCCTCCCACCCCCTAAAGAGGATATGAGCTAGGACCGGGGGGTGGACCACTGGAGGCGGTCTCTTGGACTGACGATGAGGACAAGCTCTAGCAAGATGTCCCATTTGCCTGCATATGAAGCATTGGCCTGGGAGGCCAAAGTACTCCACTCTCTATAGAATAGGGGCTCTCGGAGGCAAGGAAGAGAGATGGCATGCTGCACTGTCTCCAGAGAGGCTCTGCAGATACGAAGGGATGGAATCCCGGCCACCAGAGCAAGAACCAAAGCGGCGGCAGAGGGGAATTCCATCACTCTCCCGATAGCACCACCTATCACCAAAGGTATTCCTTCCTTAGGCCTGGGAAGCAGATTGTCATGGGAAAGCCTAAAACGCCAGCCAAAGGGTCCGATGCTAGGCAAGGGACAGCGGCCTCAGTCGGGGATGACAGAGCGGCTGCCATGGAGTTCTTCTGGGGATTCAAGACTAGAAGAGGCCGAAACTTGTCGAAAGGAAGAGCTACCTTGATAGAACACTGAAGGGGGGGGAGGCGAGTGGGAGTACAGGGAGTAGGAAGGGAAAGAAGAATAAAGTGGGAAGGCGGAGCGGCCAGATAGGCGAGGGAGAAGAGGAGCGGGAGCAGCCAGTAGGCACGGAAGAAGAGGAGCACGGGCGGCAAGCAAAACACAGAAAGGCGCTGGATGGGGGAGGAGAGAGAGTGAGTGGGAGGCAGAAAAAGAAGAGAGGGGTTTGGGGGGCGACTGTTGGACATGTCATCTCTAGCTCTCTTTTACTCCATTTTATCCCCTTTTTATCCAGATATTTATCTGATAGGTATTTTTCCCATATTTCTTAGCTATTTTAGGCATTTTTATTTATCCTGGACATTTGTCCTCCAATGCTACTGGCCAACTGCTCTACATGAGATGTATATAAGCATGGCCATTGTACCTTCATTTATTCATTCAACACAATTCAATACATTCAATATTTTAGTCTCTAGCTCAAGTGTTGGATTTCTCTTGGCTGTCTACTCTCTTGTGTGATCTCCATTTGCTCCCGCTTCACATTCACATTCTCTCACATGGTATCAGAGATCTTGTGCCTCTCCATATCAGCAAGAAGAGTTTTCAGCCTGCATTTTTTTTTCTCCTCTGCTCCCTTGGCAGCGCCTGCATTTTGGAGATCTACTTCATCGCACAAATCAGCGTTTTTCTGCTGCATTTCTGCTACAACAGCACTCTGCTGGGTTTTTTTCCCAGCACTCTCTCTCCTCTCCTAATTTTGTATTCTATCACTACCCTGGACTAGTGGTAGCACCGTGCACTTGCTACTCTAGTAGCCTCTCCCTCCCTCCCTTCATTGCACATCGAGTCAGCTCCCGTCTTCACCCATGTGCCTTGATCTCCAGTAAGAGTACAGTTCTTCATCTTGCTTTCACCTCACCTAGCATCTAGGGAGGAGTGGGCCACCCCCGGCTACCTACTTGTAGCCTTTCCGTTGTAAATTCAAGAGGAGGATTCCATGGCTTCTACACCGACTATCATCTCTTCATCCATTCCTCAACTTCCCAAGGAATCCATCTTAGTTGGAACCAATTATCTTGATTGGGCACTACAGATAAAGACTCTCCTTTGGTATCATCGGCTATGGGGTATTGTTTCTGGTACTGTTACTTCTCCTTAGGCTGAGATTGATGCCTAGGCTAACAAAGATGCAAGGGCTCGTGCCTTTATCTTCTTCAACATAAAACCCTCTATTGCTCATCAATTTAACCTGAAGATCACCGATACTGCTAACATCATGGATTCTGTTACAAAGTTCATAACCATTCAGAAGCAATTGGTCTCTTTGGGGAGCAAAGCTACCGACGAGGACTTTATCAATCAACTCCTCGCCAAATTGCCCGAGACTTACTCTGCTTTTTGTGATACTATATCACTTCTTCCTTCTACTCTTGATCTTCAGGTTAAAGAAGAAGATAAAACCCTCTATTGCTCATCAATTTAACCTAAAGATCACCGATACTGCTAACACCGTGGATTCTGTTACAGAGTTCATAACCATTCAGAAGCAGTTGGTCTCTTTGGGGAGCAAAGCTACCAACGAGGACTTTATCTATCGACTCCTCACCAAATTGCCCGAGACTTACTCTGCTTTTTGTGATACTATATCACTTCTTCCTTCTACTCCTGATCTACATACCATTGTTGGCATGCTTCAAGATAGGGCCATGAGAAAGAAGCCCAGCCAAGATACTTCTGAGACCCTTCTTCAGGCTAAGGGCAATAGTCCAAGGTTTCCACGAGCAACAAATGTGACCACAAAGCTGCCAACAATCCCTCTCATAAAGAGCTTACTTGTCATTATTGTGATCTCAAAGGCACAGTCACAATGGATGGGGGACGGTAACGGAAATGGGACGGGGGATGGCCATAAGTAGGGAACGAGAACAGGGGAGGAAACGGCATAATACTTTTTTTTTGAAGTTTTTATACTCTACACTTATTCTACTTTGGAAGTACATCAAAATGAGCGCAAATTTACACAAATGGTAAGCTTTTGAGTCATATTAACAAAATACACCAATCAAAGAGTGAAGGCGTTGACGGTTGATTGTATTAATAATTAAGTAGATACAAAATGAGTCAGGATTAGGCCTTAAGGAGGCACAATACATGGAAGGACAAAAAACTTAAAAAGGCTAAAGCATGGAAAGACTCAAAAGTGTTAAAGCCTAGAGCTAAGTAGTAAGGCCCATGAATCATGATCCATGAATGATCATTCAAGTGAAATGCTCGCCTCATGGTCATGGGTAGCTTGTGCCAAAGGAACATCAAGCTCATCCTCATTGGCATGCTGCTGCTGCACCTCATCCTCTTGTTGCTCTTCTTGTTGACTCATCTCCCACTCGATGAAGGGATCTACCTTCTTGGTCATGCTCTTGCAAAGCATTCACAAGTTCACGCTGACAAAGACAAGGTCATTGGCACGCTCTACCCTGAGTCGGTTCCTCTTCCTAAAGGCAATGTGGCTGTAGGTGCTCCAAAGTTTCTCCACGCAAGAGGAGCTGACGGCCTGGCTAAGTATGCGAATGGCCAGCCTGCTGTAGCTCTGGTCCATCCGAACCAAAGTCCTCCCACCATAGAGCGGCACCAACTTTGGAGCGGTCGATCTGTGCATCATGACAACCATAGGAGCCATGAAATGACCTATACATGGAAAGCTGGTCCCTAATCTTGCGCCTAACCGATGCATCAAGCACAAGACGGTCCAAGATGATCCTCCACCCAGCGCTCACCTCCCGGTCGCTCTCCTGCTTGTTGCCTTGGAATTCTGGCTCCACCACATAAGCTGTTGCATGCAATGGAGAGTAGTAGGAATTCCACCTTCCTGTTAGCAGTCATCTCCTGTCTGTACGCTATGTCAGGGCCTCTGTTGTGGGTGTGCCCGCCCGTTTTAGTGTCTTCCCATTTTTCCTCACTCTCCGTGTATTTTTCCCTATTTTTTGGAGGTGTGTTTGGGCTAGCGGCTGCCTCTAGGTGCTACCCGACTGCTCTGGTGCTACTCGACGACTGCATGTATTCTGGCTGACTGAGCTTTTTGTTGGTCGTGAGCACTCAGGGCTGCTATTGGCTGTTTATGGGCTGGCCGACTAGCAACCTGGGGCCATATAAAATGGCCCCTTGCCCCCACACTCCACATTGTATATTTTCCGCGATTTTCTTTGGTGTATATAGCAAAGTTACACAGCTTCTCTCTCTCTTTCATCTGTGTCTTGCTCTCTAGACAATAGTTGTCTTCATTTCCGCTATGCATTCTGACACTTCCTAGACACAAGGCATGGATCTCCTCGTATTTGTCTTCGTCAGGCAAGAAGTCTTTCAACTTCTCTATCATGCAATCTATGGCCTCGTAGACCTTGCCTATACATGATTGCATAGCGTCTACAATCCTCAATAGGTGGACTATGGGCCTCACCATAGCATCCGTGGTCTTCGCACTCTCCCACCAAGAGGCGTCATCCGCCTATAACCTACACTCTCGGCCGGTGTTTGTACGGGACTCTTGCATGTCGACAAACTTGTCGCTAAGGAAAAGCCTCCTCAAAGCACCGCTACAATCCTTCAACCGATCCAACATGAGGAAGTTGTAGGCAAACCGAGTGTCTGAATATTTGAGGAGAGAGAGAGAACCTCTTGTTGAACTCATGCCGAAGTCGTCGGTGGTTGAGGACAAAGGAGACCATGGTATTGGCGTCCTCAATGAGCGGGCTGATCCATGGCAGAGCCCCTATGTCCTTGAGGAGGTTGTTTAGGCAATGAGCCATATAAAAGGACACCGTGACATGTCCATACATACCTTGGAGGATAGCTCCCACTGCCCTATTCGAAGGCTCCCCATCCACAACAAAGCCCACTACATCCTCGGGGCCAATGATCTTCATGGTGGTAGCCCACTCCACTGTAAGCACATCTGCGCTCTTCCCGGTGCCGGATGCATCATGAGATGAGATGAAGTACATCTCTCCGCGGGAATATGCAACCGCCATGAATACTCCTCTTGCGGATGTCGCTCCATCCATCCACAATGAGGGAGTTTCCTCTCCCATTGCCGCTTTGTGTTGTTGGCCGCTTGCTCTACAATGCGCCTCTCCTTCTCGAGCAATGTAGTGCGCAAGCTCTCGGATGAGGAAGGCGTATAGGTTGAGCCATACTCCCCAATCTTCTTAACCATGGCCTTGAAATATTCCGACCTATTCAAGAAAGCAATTTAGTAATGAGAAGGAGACTAGTATGATGAAAACATGAATGATGAATTGGCGATGATTGATCGCACTTACCTAGCTACTTGAAAGGCAATGTGGTCATGGAAGAAGATGCAGCCCACCGCCATATCCACCTCCTCCTTCAACTTGGGGTTCCAATTCTCCCCAAGTGTAGATTGTCGTCGTGGGACTGCTCAAGGGTTGAGAGGCCGTGGAGATGGAGGGTGCCGTTGTGAGGGATGGAGCAACATTCCGACTCGATGGTGGAGGTGATGGCGTGCATGATCCCGATCCAACACATGACTGCATCGTAGAGGCTTGAGTTCCTCTCCCCATCGTCGCGGAAGCCACAGCCACTCGGGGCGTCCTTGCCACTTCGACCGCCTCGTAGACGGCAAGCTTGTCGAGAAGTTCCTGTCTCTTTTCGGGCGTGAAATTCATGCAAAACCGCACCTCATGCCCACTCTCATGCAAGAGGTGGGCTCGCACTTTGTCGACACCACCCGTTCGCCAATACGGGCAAAGCTTGCATGCCCATGGCTGAGAACCGCCTCCATGAGCGGATGGCTGTAGTTAACCTCCTCCCACCATGTCCATCCCATCGTCCTACGGAAAGCCCCAGCACGTGAGGAGGATGCCATGGTTGAAGATGGCTTAAGAGAGGGAGAGAGAGGGAGAGAGAGGCTTGAGGGAGAGAGACTAGAGACTAGAGTGCTTGTGTGAGAGTCTTGGAAGTTGCAAGACTCAAGAGGCTTGAGGGAGAGAGACTAGATAGTAGAGAGTAGAGACTAGAGTGCTTGTGTGAGAGGCTTGGAAGTTGGAAGAGGCTTGAGGGAGAGAGACTAGAGACTAGAGTGCTTGTGTGTGTGTGGCTTGCCGCTTGAGAGGCTTGAGCAGTGAGCAAAGACTCAAGAGACTTGAACTTCCTTGAAGGCTTGAAGGTGTGTGTGTGAGGAAGTGTGTGTGTGATTGTTCTTATATAGATAGGCAAGAGAGAGAGGCAAGACTCGAGAGGAGACAAGGGCCAAGGGCCAAGGCAAGAGGCCCACTATGGGCCCTTGTGACCATGGGCCAAAATGGCCCAAACATGCCCCCAAGACGGCGTCCCCCAACGGTCACAAAACTAACCGTTAGAATGCGCAACGGCTAACTGTCGTCCCCCACAGGAACTGTCCCCCACACCGTCCCGGCTCGGAGCCGTCCCCATCCCCCAGTCCCTTGTGAGGGACGCCTCCAAGGGGGACGTCCATCTGTCCCCGTTTCTGCCGCGTCTCGGAACAGCGTCCCCGCGTCCCAGCCTCCCGTCCCCTGCGTCCCCCTATGACTATGCTCAAAGGTCGCATTCAGCCTGATTGTCGCAAGAAGAAGAAAGAAGGTGGTTCTACTAAGAAACCCCCCAATCAAACCTCTTCATCCACCAACCAAACTCAAAAATCCTCTTCCACCAAGGAGACTATCTTCATCGGTATTGAGGAGCTTCCCTCTGACTCTCATGTTCCTTTCTCCTCACGTCTTACGGATTGGGTTGTTGATCGTGGGTATACTACTCAAATGACTCCTGACAAGACCATTCTTCATAACATTCATCCCAGCTCTTCGACGGTGTCCATTCGTAATGCTTCCAACTTGGAGGTCTCTTCGGTTGGTAATGTGCGATAACTCTTCCCCGGGCCAGCCTTCTACTGTAACGCGCGGAAGCTCTGGGTAGTCTTCTTTCAGCCCTAAACACTCTTGAAGACTTTCTGATGCAAAAACGCACCATGATGCAAAAACGCAGGTAGAGAGAGAGTAGAGAGAGAGAGTGAGAAGTGCTGGAATTTCAGTATATACTATGTACAAAAAAGGTACAGATCTTTGCAGCCATGGGCTGCCTTCATAAAAAGGTTCCTAACCCTAAATTCTGTCCCCTATGGGACCTCTAAGTGACCCACACCCCTAGTGGGTGGAATGCTTACAATGATGAGCATCTATGCTTTATATAGGGGTCTTGGACATATTTTATGCTGGCCGACTGCTGGTCGGCCAGTCATAAATGCATAAAACATGTTTAATGCTGCCGACTGGTCCTGATGCATGCGCTTCTCAGCCGCCTTGTATTCTGGTACAGCCGACCACTCCAATGTGCAGCCAGCAACACCCTTTCCTGCAGCCGACAACCATCTGGTCTTCAGTTTGCTCTCCATGCCTGTCTCCAGTCTTCACTGCCCAAGGTGATCTGTGCTCTATCATCCTGATTCATGGTCTTCATCTGCTTGCCCCTTCTGGATTTAGCCCTAGAAAGGTCCATGGCATTGCTGATGCACATGACATCCCCCTCTGCTAAACTTGATGACGGGAATCCAACCTGCTCTTGGATGACTGTCATCATCCCAATCCTGTCCTGAAGTCCCTCTGTCATCATCCATCCCTGGCAAACCCTTTTTTTTCTCTGAAAATCCGATCTGTTCTCCAAACCACTCTGTCTCTGATGAAGATCTATGCATCTGGTCTTCCTCTAGTCCACAATCCATTCCTGCCCTGACTCTGAACACCGTCTTGGTCTTCGTTCCTGGAACTGAGTCTGGCACTCTCACATCACCCTTGGAGGATCAACCTCCCTTGGGACCGTTCCCTTAGAACCCATCTGGCTCACGGAACTGACATCCCCATCTGGCACTGTGGAACACCACCAACAAACCTCCTGGGAGTTCTTCCCGATCTGTGTTCTTGCTTTGGGCTTCGAATCCGTGTACTTTCCTGTACCTTGGACCTGTACACCATCATCTGGGACTGATGCAGCGTTTAGCTTTGCTGAGCCTGATGCTCTGATACCAATGTAACGCGCGGAAGCTCTGGGTAGTCTTCTTTCAGCCCTAAACACTCTTGAAAACCTTCTGATGCAAAAACGCACCATGATGCAAAAACGCAGGTAGAGAGAGAGTAGAGAGAGAGAGTGAGAAGTGCTGGAATTTCAGTATATACTATTCAGCCGACTGGGGGTTCTTCCTTGATCTTGATGCGCATGCTGCCTACACCTTGCTGACGTCAGCCGACAGCTCTCTTCTGGCAGCCAGCACCCTTTGTCCTGAAGCCGACAGCCCCTCTGACCCATGCTTTGCTCCAAGTCCTGCTCCATCTTCTACTGGTTCTTAGTCTTTATCTGCTTGCCCTTTCTGGATTTAGCCCTAGAAATGTCCATGGCATCTGTGATGCACATGACATCATGTAACGCGCGGAAGCTCTGGGTAGTCTTCTTTCAGCCCTAAACACTCTTGAAAACCTTCTGATGCAAAAACGCACCATGATGCAAAAACGCAGGTAGAGAGAGAGTAGAGAGAGAGAGTGAGAAGTGCTGGAATTTCAGTATATACTATTCAGCCGACTGGGGGTTCTTCCTTGATCTTGATGCGCATGCTGCCTACACCTTGCTGACGTCAGCCGACAGCTCTCTTCTGGCAGCCAGCACCCTTTGTCCTGAAGCTGACAGCCCCTCTAACCCATGCTTTGCTCCAAGTCCTGCTCCATCTTCTACTGGTTCTTAGTCTTTATCTGCTTGCCCTTTCTGGATTTAGCCCTAGAAATGTCCATGGCATCTGTGATGCACATGACATCCCCCTCTGCTAAACTTGATGACGGGAATCCAACCTGCTCTTGGATGACTGTCATCATCCCAATCCTGTTCCGAAGTCCCTCTGTCATCCTCCATCCCTGGCAAACCTTTTTCCCTGAAAATCCAATCTGTTCTCCAAACCACTCTGTCTCTGATGAAGATCTATGCATCTGGTCTTCCTCTAGTCCACAATCCATTCCTGCCCTGGCTCTGAACACCGTCTTGGTCTTCGTTCCTGGAACTGAGTCTGGCACTCTCACATCACCCTTGGAGGATCAACCTCCCTTGGGACCGTTCCCTTAGAACCCATCTGGCTCACGGAACTGCCATCCCCATCTGGCACTGTGGAACACCACCAACAAACCTCCTGGGAGTTCTTCCCGATCTGTGTTCCCGCCTTGGGCTTCGAATCCGTGTACTTTCCTGTACCTTGGACCTGTACACCATCATCTGGGACTGAATCAGTGTTTAGCTTGGCTGAGCCTGATGCTCTGATACCAATGTAACGCGCGGAAGCTCTGGGTAGTCTTCTTTCAGCCCTAAACACTCTTGAAGACTTTCTGATGCAAAAACGCACCATGATGCAAAAACGCAGGTAGAGAGAGAGTAGAGAGAGAGAGTGAGAAGTGCTGGAATTTCAGTATATACTATGTACAAAAAAGGTACAGATCTTTGCAGCCATGGGCTGCCTTCATAAAAAGGTTCCTAACCCTAAATTCTGTCCCCTATGGGACCTCTAAGTGACCCACACCCCTAGTGGGTGGAATGCTTACAATGATGAGCATCTATGCTTTATATAGGGGTCTTGGACATATTTTATGCTGGCCGACTGCTGGTCGGCCAGTCATAAATGCATAAAACATGTTTAATGCTGCCGACTGGTCCTGATGCATGCGCTTCTCAGCCGCCTTGTATTCTGGTACAGCCGACCACTCCAATGTGCAGCCGACAGCCCTGTGTGCAGCCAGCAACACCCTTTCCTGCAGCCGACAACCATCTGGTCTTCAGTTTGCTCTCCATGCCTGTCTCCAGTCTTCACTGCCCAAGGTGATCTGTGCTCTATCATCCTGATTCATGGTCTTTATCTGCTTGCCCCTTCTGGATTTAGCCCTAGAAAGGTCCATGGCATTGCTGATGCACATGACATCTACCATTCGGGATGTGCTTCATGTAACCAAGCTCTCCAGCGTTCTCATCTCAGTTTTTCAGATTGCGGAGAAAGGATATGGTGTCTACTTCAACAATTTCATCCTCGAGATTATCAACACCAGCACCTTGCAGATTGTTGCCACAGGTGGTCTTTATCGGTTGAAGGACTTTGAAGGCTCTTTGAATGAGACCCAATCTCATTTGCTGCAACTTCTTCACAGCTATCATGCCTTGGTAGCTCATGTGGATGAAAATTCCTTGGATATAGCTCTCATTCCAAAGCTTCCAGATTATGGGATCCAGAGCCACGATCCTTGGTGATTTCTCGCGATGTTCACTTTGTTGAACCCTCATCAGATAATTCTCGCTCTCATCCCGAGCTTACGATCGAGATCCCTTCTCCTTCCTCGGCCACCCTAACTCCACCACCAGCTTCTCCACCATCAACTTCTTTACCCCCTACCTCTCCAGCCCCTCCTTCCCCGGCTTCTCCTCCTCCTCCTCCTCCTACTCCTGTGCAACGGAGGATTGCCCCCAAGATTCCACGATGGCTAGAAACCACTGTTCATGATTCTCATCTCTCCGATATGAAACTTCATCACCTTGTTGATTCTTCAGCACAATCTTTGACACAGGCACAGAGATTACAGTAGCTTCGTCAATGGTCATTCTTGTAACCTAGCCCTTATGAGTACAGTGATACAGTCATATGAGCCTCCTACAACTAAAGAGGCTCTTGCTCTTCCTAAGTGGCGGGCAGCCATGGAGGCCGAGATTGATTCCATTGAGAGGAATCGTACATGGGAGTTTGTGGACCGGCCTCTACATCGGCAAGTCACTGGGGTCAAGTGGGTCTTTACGACCAAGTTTCATGCTGATGGATCTCTTAACAAACACAAAGCCAAATTGGTTGCGAAGGGGTACTCTCAGATTGAGGTTGTGGATTATGAGAATACTTTTGCTCCTACAGCCAGATACACCACCATCCGGATAGTTCTTGCTCTTTCTGCTCATGCGCACTGGCCGGTTTACCAAATGGATGTCAAGTCTGCCTTTCTTAATGGTGACTTACATGAGGAGGTGTATGTTGAACAACCACGAGGTTTCAAGTTCCCGGACATGAGGGTAAGGTGTACAGATTGCACGAAGCCCTTTATGGTTTGAAACAGGCACCCAAGGCGTGGTATGATAAGATTGATGCATTCTTTCTTTCCCTTGGATTCCAGAGATGCTTTGCAGACAGCAATCTCTACGTCTTTGCTTAGGATGCTTTGCTCTGCTTGATTGTCTTATATGTTGGTGATTTATTGATCACTGGCTCACATCTTGCCAAGATTGAACAGCTCCGGTCAGATTTAGCTCACCTTTGAGATGATTGATTCAGGACTTCTCCACTACTTTCTTGGGATGGAGGTCTATCAGTCTTTTGATGGAGTGTTTCTTAGCCAATACACATATTTGCAGTAGCTCCTGGAGACATTTGGGATGACTGAGTGCCGTCCAATTTCTTGTCCGATGGATCCTAACTCCAAGCTCTCTCATGATGATCCCTCTCCCCTCTTCGAGGATAGTACATAGTACCGGAAGCTTGTTGGTTCTCTTATTTATTTGACTAACACCAGGCCCGACATTTCTTACAGTGTCAGTGTTCTCAATCACTTTTCTTTTGCTCGTTGACATTCTCATTGGCAGGCTGCTCTGAGGGTTCTTCAATACTTATCCGATACCTTGGACTATGGTCTCTCTTTCAGAAGAGGCACTGAGCTTGTTGGATACTTTGATGCTGATTGGGCAAATGATCAGGATACACGACGATCCATTTCTGGTTATTGCTTCACTCTTGGTTCCGGTCTTATTTCCTAGAGATCCAAGATGCAAAATACAGTTTCATTATCTCCTACTAAGGATACCTGTTGTGAGTTGTTATGGTTGTTCCACATGTTGAGCAATCTTCATGTACTCTCGGATTATCCAATCCGTATTCTTACAAATAGCCAGAGTGCCTTGGCATTGGCTCGAACTTGATCTTTCCATGGCAGGACCAAACATATTGAGGTCCACTTTCACTTTGTTCGTGAGCTGGTCGCCGACGACATCATTACATTGTAGTATTGTCCTTCTCAGCACAACATTGCTGATCTCTTCACCAAACCTCTTCCTCCAGATACTATTGATTAGCTTCTTACCCGTATGGAAGTCGGACCCCCGTGCTAGAGCTGAGAGGAGGTGTTAAACATGTCAGCTCCAGCTCTCTTACTCTCCATTTTATCCCCTTTTTATCCACATATTTATTTGATATTTTTAGGGATTTTTCCCATATTTCTTAGGCTATTTTAGGTATTTTTATCTGTCGTCGACATTTGTCCCCCAATGCTACTAGTCGACTGCTCTACATGAGATGTATATAAGCATGGCCATTGTATCTTCATTTCATTCAATACATTCAATATTTCAATCTCTAGCTCAAGTGTTGTCACGTGCACACCCAGAAGGTGTACAAGTGACATGGCATTTCAGAGCATTTATAAGCATTTAGCAGATAATATTCAGAAACATCAAGTATTATTCAGGGCATTTACAGCATGTGTAGCATGAGTTTGGGACTGTTTCAACTCCCACAGAAACACAAAGCATCTAATAGCATTCATTACATCGGGTCAAGGCTTGTTATGACCAGCCGACAGCATTAATAAGGCATTTAAGGCAGTCGTGAGGTCTTAGACACGTGGCTGACAGCAACAAACCTGCCCGACCAACATCAATACAGCATATATAAGCAAATCGCCTTATTCATTCCATAGCATCTCATAGATCTTCCTCTCTTCTCAGCGTTTCCTACCTAGGGAGCAAGGAGAGTCAACAGATCAGCATATTCAGCATCCACACAGTAGTAAGCATTCAGATCAATTATCTTCCTACCTCCTACATAGAGGAAAGCCGGCATCCAAGGGTGGACCTCAGCAGTGGAGAAAGGAACAGTCATTCACCATCAGCATTTAGCATATCTCTCTCGTTCTGAGGAGGAGTAATTGGAGTTTTGGGCTTCAACTAGCAACAAGGGGTTCTCTTCCACAGAAGAAGACGGAAGTTTGCTCCAACATCGCCTCAGGAGGTTTAGAGGTTCAAGAACGATGGAGATGGTGTGTGAAAGGATTCCACAAACAAGTCAGTGGGTGGTGACTCAGGTTTTCCGAGCAAATCTTTCAGCATTTGCCATGTAGTTCTCGCAGTAAAGAAGTCTTTGGCTTAAAGGATTCAACTCTTGTAGTCGACCTCAGTCCCGGCAGAAGAAGTTAGTAGGGGGCAGTGGTTTCAATGGAGGAGGATCAGCAGAGGAGTCGAAAGGTTGCCAGGTGTACCACCCAGCAACAGTTTAACAGAGGGGAATGTCACATGCACACCCAGAAGGTGTACAAGTGACATGGCATATCGAAGCATTTATAAGCATTTAGCAGATAATATTCAAAAACATCAAGTATTATTTAGGGCATTTACAGCATGTGTAGCATGAGTTTGGGACTGAGCTCCCACAGCAGCACAAAGCATGTAATAGCATTTAATAGCATTCATTACATCAGGTCAGGGCCTATTATGACCAGCCTGTTGGATTATATCATCTCCAGAGGGCCTACATCACCTTTTTCATGCTTGTATTGGCCATTTATGAGGCCCTGCATTGGCATATCTTAGCAGAGATTATTCAGCATTTTTTCTACCATTTTTTGGTATTTTTAGACATTTTTGTAGCATTTTATGCTACTGCCATGCTATCGGCTTGCTACAGCTGGCCGACCAGCATCCTCGAGGAATATATAAGGGCTAACTCCCTTTCCCCCAGTTCATCTGATTTTTCAACATTCAGTTGAGGTCATTAGCAACTGCTACTGCTTCTTACCATTGTACAACACCGACGGGCTTCCCTCGTGCTCAGATTTCAGCAATAAACATCAATTTCCAGCATTTACAGGTCTTCTACCTGGGCCTACATCTGTGTTTTATATTTGCTTCACTTTCTTTCATGGTATCAGAGAAAAACGCTGACCTGTGAGCAGAAGAGAGCTGAGTTTTCTGTTTTGGAGCAGAGGCTTCGACAGTTTGCTGCGTTTTCTGCAGATTTCAGCGTAGAAGGTGCTGCGTTTTCTTCCGGGGGCAAAGGCTTCCTCAAGAGTGCTGCATTTTCTTCATCTGACACTTGGGACTGTTGTATTCTTAATTTTTCAGCAAATATTGCTGATTTTTCTGATTGTTGAAGCCCTCTTCTAGGTGCTGAGAACAGGGAGCTACATCCTAGAGAGATCTTCTTCCTCTCCTTTCAGTTTCCCACCCTCCCTCCCTTTCTTCTTGCTGTGCACAACCTAAGAGGAGGACTTGCTCATCGTGATGATTCTCGAGCAGCAAAAGCCAACTATAAAGCCCAGGATGCTTCTAAAGCATCTGACAAGGACAACACCAAAGATAAAGGCAAAGTTTCAAAGGAGGGATCTGCCAAAGTTGCATACATGGCAGTCACAAATTCATCCACCTCTTCAAAGGATTCATTCCTCGTGATCACAAATATGACTTCTCCTGAAGAGGTTAGTGTCACACCTGAAGCGGTGGAATGGGTTGGTGATAGTGGTGCCTCTGCCCACATGACCAATAAGGCCCATATCTTGGAGGACTATCAGACTCTCTCTTCTTCAGTTTGTATCGGCGACAACTCTTCGCTTCCTGTCACCGGTGTTGATAATGCTTCTTTGGGTTCCTCTGCCACCTTACATGATGTTCTCCATGTACCACGAATTTCCAAAAATCTGTTTTCAGTATACAAAGCTTCTCAGAAGGGACTTGGTGTGTACTTTGATGATGAGGTCATCAAAGTAATCGACAAGAAGACTCTCTCGGTTATTGCCAATGGAGTCCATGATGGGGGTCTCTACAAGATCACCAATTTTTCTTCCCAAATCCCTCACACTGATTCCCATATTCATCAGCTTTTCTCACCCGTGTTGGCTTTGGTTTCTTAGGCAGATACTTCTTTGTGGCATTCTCGCTTTGGTCATGTACCCATTGCTGCCTTACAGAAGTTCCATTCTAAATAGGTTGTCAACGGACTACCTCAGCTCAGGTCTCTCTCACACATCTGCTCATCCTACATGATGGGCAAGCATCATCGAGATGCATTTCCAGAGGAGGCCACTCACTGATGAGCAACCCGAAGACTGGAGCTTATACATGCAGATCTTGCAGGGCCTACGGAGGTTGAGTCTCTTAGCGGGGCTCGATATTTTCTTCTTCTTGTGGATGATTTCACTCGCAAAGTTTGGGTATGTTTTCTAGCTTGCAAGTCAGATGCTTTTTCCAGTTTCAGGACTTGGATCGCGATGGTGGAAAATCAGTTTGGAGGTAGAGTTTCATTCCTCCGGACTGATAATGGTGGCGAGTTTGTACCATTTGATGACTTCCTTGCTTCGAAGGGCATTCACCGACAGACTACTGTTCCTTACACTCCTCAACAGAATGGAGTTGTGGAACGAAAGAGCCGGACCGTCAAAGAGATGACTCGTGCTTTGTTGCATCATGCAGGTCTCCCTCCTGCTTTCTGGGGTGAAGCTGTGGCTACTCTGGAGGAGGCTTTTACAGACCACAAGCCGTCTCTTTCTCATCTTTATGTTTTCGTGTGCATGTCCCAGATAAGAAAAGGACCACACTCGCCCCGAAGTCAAAGAGGATGATCTTCACAGGCTACAGTCTGAGATCCAAAGGGTACCGCTTCTAGGATCCGAAGGTTGATGACATCATCATTTCCCGTGATGCTCGGTTTGATGAGAGCTTGTTTGGCATTGATTCCTCTCCACCTGATGCATCTTCCGACTTTCTGGATAATCCATTCCCGGCAGATGCTAGTGATCTTTTACCTCTTCCATGTCCAACTCCTCCTCCCCTTGCTGCAACCCCGGTGCCAACTGCTCCTTTACAGTCACCCGTTCCCGTTGCATCAGCTTCTGCAGCTCCCACTCCGCCTACGAGTCCTGCTTTGACTCCGGGATTACCCTCACTAGTGCTTACCTCATTACCACTTCCAGCAGCATCGGATGAGTCCTCTACTACAGCTGGATCTTCTTCTTCACGCTTTGAGAGGAAGGCTGGCCTACCTCAGTGGGTTCAGCAACTCTTTAGAGATTCTGGTCTCACTGATGCACAGCTCCATAACCAGATCTCTACCACCACCCCTGGACCTCGCCATTCATCTCGGGCTTCCACATCTCATCACACAGTGAATTACGCTCTCATGAGTTCTCTCCGATAAGCCTAAGAGTCCAGAGGAGGCTCTTCACAGCCGCAGTGGCAGCAAGCCATGGAAGCAGAGATGGCCTCTATTGAGAGGAATAACACTTGGTCTTTGGTACCACGGCCTTTACATCGTCATGTTATTGGTGTGAAATGGATTTTCAAAGTCAAGTTTCATGCAGATGGTACTTTGGACAAGTACAAAGCCCGCCTTGTTGCACGAGGATATGCTCAAAAGGCAGGTGAAGACCTTGATGAGACATTTGCTCCTACACCCAGATATACCACCATCAGGATTGTTTTGGCTTTGGCTGCACACTTCAGATGGCCTGTATTCTAGATGGATGTCAAATCCGCTTTTCTGAATGGAGATTTAGAGGAGGAAGTTTATATTGAGCAGCCTCCTGGTTTTGTGATTCAAGGACAAGACACCCATGTTTATCTTCTGTAGAAGGCTCTTTATGGTCTCAAACAAGCACCTCGTGCCTAGTATCAGAAGATTGATGCCTTCTTGTTATCTCTTGGCTTTGAGAGGGCATATGCTGACAGCAATCTCTATGTGATTCTTTCTGATGGAGATATTTGTGTCATTGTATTGTACGTTGATGACCTCATTCTTTCTAGCTCAGATACTGGGTTGGTCACACAGGTTCAGTCCAAGCTTTCAAAGGCATTTGAGATGACTGATCTTGGCCTTCTACATTATTTTCTTGGGCTGGAGGTTTGGCAGAAAGATGACTATATCTTCATTTCTCAGCAGAAGATATATATACATATATATATGTATATATATGTATATATGTATATATATGTATATATGTATATATATATATATACATATATATACATGTATATATACATATATATACATGTATATATACATATATATACATGTATATATACATATATATACATGTATATATACATATATATACATGTACATATACACATATATGTATATATACATGTACATGTACATATGCACATATATATATATATATTTAGAGTCTATGTATAGAGATATATGTTTATCTTTGAGTTTCTCATGCATGACCGAAAACCAAAACCTCTCGAAACCTCTGAAACCCGTTTCGAAACTCCATGGCTACCATGGTGGCAGGCAGGAGGGGGGAGAGGCACATGATGCAGAGGGCAGGGCGCAGGTCAGCGGGGGCTCACAGCTCCGTTTCAGCACACTTTTACGCAACAACTGTGAATATTTAACTGATCGAGGGTTTCCAGCAGGCGCAACCATCTGTATGACCTACACGGCCATGCGTTCGGTCTGCGCAACAGTCCATACTATACGGACTCTACAAACAATGTCGTACAGTTGTACGACAGCATCTGGGTAGATGTGCACAAGCCTGTAGAAGCTACAGGGACCAGGTGGTACAATGGTCGTACAGCTTAAGGTTTGGCCGTACAGTCTGCAGCTCCAGCCAGGGCTGATTGTACAGTTGCAAGGCTGATTATTGGTACTTCTACCTTGGCATCTTCCTTGGACTTTGCAAGGCCTTTGCGGAATACTTTGCATGCAGAGTATTCTTAGTGCAACGGCATACACAGGATGAGTCAGGAACAGGTTGCCAACCTCCTGTGACCGCAGCAGAAACTAGGATTAAGAGTTTTGAAAGAGATGTTAGCTAAGGCTTCCATACTCTATTGGTAGAAAGATAATAGGTACGCCTGTACACTCCAATCCACATTTAGGCCAAGTCACCACACATTGGAAAAACAATTGGCACAACACCTGCATTAATAGGAAGAAAGGTGGCTCACCTAGTGATACCATAGCATCTCTTCACCACCAACATTGTCGCCCCACTCTCCATGCAGGATCTTGCAGATGAACATGGTTGTAACCAAGTGGTACTTCCTTACTGATCTGCAGACTGATGGTTCCATTTCATGTGGTGCCATGACCATTGTAAAACTTGCAATGAGTGGGTACTCTGGAATTGGCAGAAGCTGCCTCAACTGTGAGGCCAAGTGGCCTGTGCAGAGGCGGTGGATTGATTGACAGGCTGCCCATGTAAGGACTTGCAAAACGAGTCCCCTTCCCCCTTGGAAAATCACAAAGAAACCTCGATTATGAGCACAAACCAGTGAAAATGACACCTGTGCAAGCAATGGAATGATTGCCAGGGCTGTCTTTGTACTGACTAGCAAAGCAGGATCTAGTCTTTTGCAACCAAGTGGCCCTTCATTGCTGACCTGCAGACTAATGGTCTGCATGTGACCATCATTGTACAACAGTAGAATTCAGTAAAAGTCACCTCAATTCACGAGTGAAATTCTTGAGCGATGGATCGATTCTCAGGCTGCCACTCAATTGTGAGCTCAAAATAGTTAATAGTGTTCCGGCACCAGAGATAGATCGATTGCCAGCCCCGCCCATGACAGTCTCCCATGTGCGAGCAATGGGTCGACTGGCCAGCCCCCCGCGATGGATCAATTGCTGGGAACCATGTACGGATTAGCAGAGCAAAACCCCTCCCCTACCCTTCCTTTCTAGAACAGGCACAGAAGGACTTGGGCAAGCCAATTGGGTCCTGCCATTGCAGTACAAGACAGACCATTGCAAAGAGAGATCCCGAAAGTTTCATTTCTTTAAAATTCGGAGATGCGATAATACAGGGGTTTGAGAGGGGCACCTGTGCTGTGCACCAGACTTCGAGGTGCGATGAGGACACGAGCAGCAGGAGCCCATTGGAGGCTTTGAGATGAACAATTATATCTTGCAGAGAGCTGGATGCTGTGGAGAGAACCTTGGGCCAGCCGTACGCCACATACATGTTGTCGATCTTATGTGGGAGGAATCCCCAGCTCTGCCTGCGCGGCACAGCAGGTAGGACTCTTCTGCAGTCACAAACCCTGGCAAGCCAGATCTCTCGAAACGCTGTTAATTAAGTGAGGTAATAAATTATTGTTGTTTTACATTAGCATTTTATTTTATTTTCCTCCTTAATTTTCACTATGGTATGCTATTACAAATAGAATTAAAAAAGATTAGTGAAGAAAAGTGACTATTAATTAGTGCAAAAATGCATGGACAATAGAAATCAACCAAAACAACATGCAAGAAAACCTCTATTACATCAAAGCATGCATTAAACCAAGAAACAAAAGGTATCTACAATGCAATTGCATCTTTATCTAAGAGTCCCCTTTTTTAGTATAACACACTTCATCTCTGTTGCATGATCACACAGAGACACAAAAGAATGCGTTTAATCCTCAATGCCACCTCTTCATCAAAAACAAAGATAACTATTGGATTTTTTCTTCCACCAAGTAGCTCACCTTTTTGAAAATCTTTGCTCTCTTCACTATCATTATCAACATCGTGGGCAGCATTCATGGCCTCATCATAATACCTATGAATTTGAGGACCCATGAAGAAAAGATTCAAATTCTTCAATCCTATTGTCAGAGGGTAACTTCATCACATTCCAAACAGAGTTAAATGTGATGAAGCTACCCTATGAAGAAAAGATTCCTAGCGTCATCATAGTACTTGTGAATTTGAGGACCCATGAAGAAAAGATTAAAAGTCTTCAATCCTGCTAGTATCGTATGCTACCACCGAATTTGACGACCCATGAAGAAAAGATTCAAACTGTTCAATCCTATTATCATAGGGTAGCTTCATCACATTGCAAACAGAGTGGGCTCTCGCCATATCCATGCCTATGCTCATGCCTGAAATGATCCAACGAGTTGTATTTGTTGATATGCACAACATGCATAAGAGTGTTGTTGGTAACGTTATGGTGAGCCTATTGGTAATGTCGTTGTCCATGTACCTGTAAAATCTTTCAAACAAATACAATGGAGTTACTTATTCTTAAGGTCTCTTTCCCATACAATGGAGTTACTTATTCTTAAGGTCTCTTACCCATACAATGGAGTTAAAGAGACCTTATTCTTAAGGCCAACTTACCCATACAATGCATAGAGTTGTATTCCATCCTCACAAACTCCCAAAATGATAAATCCATGTCCACATTCCCCACCCATATTGTGATAAAAACTTCAAAAGGCCTCATTTTCATGTTGGGAAACTCAGGAAGCTTCTAAGGAGGTTAGGGACTTCTTGTTTATGACATCAACACACAAGCTCCCAAAATGATAAATCCATGTCCACATTCCCCACCCATATTGTGATAAAAACTTCAAAAGGCCTCATTTTCATGTTGGGAAACTCAGGGCAAGCTTCTAAGGAGGTTAGGGACTTCTTGTTTATGACATCAACACACAAGCCCTTCTTGTTGTTTTTCTTGGAGGCAAATTGAGGACTTTGCATCCTACATAGAGAATGAATATAAATGTTCACGACATGAACACACAAGCCCTTCTTGTTGTTTTTCTTGGAGGCAAATTGAGGACTTTGCATCCTACATAGAGAAGGAATATAAATGTTCACGACATCGACACACGAGCCCTTCTTGTTGTTTTTCTTGGAGGCAAATTTGAGGACTTTGCATCCTACATAGAGAATGAACGTGAGCCAAAAAGAATATAAATGTAATAAAAAAACAAGGTTTTCCATTTTAAGAGATCAAATTCGAGATGAAAAGATAAAACAAATTGTTGGGAATCCATGAAAAAACTTGAGAATTTTTCTCGAATCTTAACTCCATGAAGATTACTGATGCCTTCTGCACCATCCAAAAGCGTGATGGTTTTTGGAAAAGCTACATAAGTAGAAGCTTGATCATTGGGATAACTGGATATGGAGCTACATGGATAATGCAAAGATAGAGAGTTCAAAATGAGTTGATGAGAAGCTGATAGCATGTTTAACACATCTCTGAGAGAAGTAACCAAGTGCTACACATTGTTGTGATGAAACAATGAAGGAACTGCAAAGCACCATGGCAACAAATATGACATGCAAGGTATTATAGGGGAAAGCAATGGAAGCCACCTTAAAATAAGATCTAGAGCATGGGCCAAAACGTTGCACAATCGCGGCACATCAAGCACATGAAATCATATCCAAGGGAGAGAGAAGCGAGCTAATGCAATGCTCATGCATGTGCAGTGGAGGAGGAGAATGCAGATACAAACAGTGCTTGTGTGCTCGAAACATAACTTTCAATTAAAGAAATTTGTGTTATACATGCATTAGAGTTTGCCAACTTGGATTTACTAAAGCATGAATCCAAATAAATAAAGCACAATTTGAGTGCTCTATAATCATATAAAACAACAAAACAAATATCAAAGGTAATAAGCCTTATAAAAAAATAATTGTGCATAGGCCGAACATGAAAAACATTTCTTATTTTAATGTGATGTACATGGTCATCACCATAACATACTAAGATATGAACTCTTCAAAACCAAGAAGCACAAAAATGTGTAGAATCATCAAAGGAAGCCAAATAAGTTTTTTTTATAAAAAATTGGCATTAGATACTCAAGGAACAGCAGCTAAGACTTGACAATATAATCCTCATGAACCAAAGATAGTTTAAGGAGCCAAAAAGTATGTACAAATAATATGCAACTATATGTACAAATAATATGCAACTATATGTACAATATCTATTGCTCAAAATAGAGAGGTATAGAGAACCTCCATGAACATCATAGCCTCCCTTGGAAATCCACACACATAACTTTCTATAGACTAAAAGTGCATGGAACCATAAGCTTGTACATACAATGGCATGCAAGTGTATACACATGATTTATCATGCAAAAAAATAGCTATACATACAAATTCCAACGAGCAGCTACTACAATGAACAACAAAAAAGGTGCGTCAGACATCAAAATTAAATCCTCATCGTTAATAATAGCATTTTAAATTCTACAACTTTCTCACAAATGGAAACATATTGCTTGGAGTATATACTCATTTTCTTCATCACAGCTGATAATTATGGGGGGTTGTTCCTCACGCAAGGGACACCTTCTTCTTGGATTTGTTCTCATCTTTTCTTCTGTCTCGATCATAAGTTGCATGACAATCCCCCCCTCACATTGAATTTCCATAAATAAGACTTGTTGCACATTAATGTACTAACTAAAGTTCGGAATTTTCATAATCTTTCACACAACTAGTGCTGCTGCTCATCTATGATCTATCTCGTTTTCAATTTTGGATAATACATCCATATGACCTTGGATAATATTTCCCAAGATGAAACCCAATTGAAGCATCCTTATTATAAATATAATTACATGGAAGCTCTCTCAAATAAATTGTCATTGTTTGGGAGCTTGCCTTAGAGCCACAAAATGTAACTTCCCATGGTTATTGATGTGCTAGCCCGTCATGTAGATCCTGGAGAGCTCCATAGCCATGGGGTGTGGAGGAAGAGCTTGAATAACCTTGATGGAGGTGCAAGAAGAAGATTTCTACACACTGACTCAATCTCCCAAGAGGTGGAAAAACAGGGGAAGCTCATGAGAGAGAGATCCTATGACCATTTCTATCCAAGCATGCAATATAAGGATTCAAAAGAACACAAGCAAGAGAGTAGGGATAAGAGGAAAGAGAGCTCACAAGTTCTATTACATGGAGAATGATTGTATATATTGCTTAATGTCAAATTTACCTTATATACAAGTGGCTAGTGTTCACACTTGGCTGACCATGACTTAAAAATAGGCCATGGTAATTGTGTCTAGCCCTAAGCAACTATATACAATAAGTCATAGACTTTCCCATTTGGCATTAGCACAAAGTAAGGCTACTTTATATATTCCAACACCATCTTACAGAAAAGATACATCATAGGAAGTTAAGATGGCAAAGTTCCTTACAAAAGTAGGATAGGAGAGGCCATGTTAACCAAAACGGTAACATAGCTCCCTTTCATGTCAAGCTTAGTGAAGATGTTGCTAATTCGGAGATGTGTGGATGGCGCATGAGGTATGTTGTGAAGTTGCCATTAGGGACCAAACTAGAGGTTGTCAGGGCTTGTTAGAGATAGACATTAGATGGCCCATTCAAGTAGAGTAGGATGCTTAGCAAGGCAGCATGTGACTACTATTGTTAGACTGGGAGTCTTAGTGTAGTATTGGTTGTTGAAGTGCAGCCACATCTCTTGTTGTTTTGTAAGTGTCTTGGGCCCTTCGAAGTAAGAAAAGTTGTTGAAGGGGTCCTTGCCTTTCATTTGTCAAATTTGGTCCAAGACCAGTTGATTGATTAGCATGTACATAGGGTGTGTTCTTTGAGCTTCTTCGCACAGCAACGTACTTAATCCGCTTTTCATGGACTGGGCTACCTCTCTTTGGGCGGCGGGTGGTTTGGTGATGGAGAGTTTGTACCCATCATGGGCCCCCGTTCAAAGATATACTTGGATAATTTTAGTACAGGTGCAAGTGGTGATTGTGAGTGCATGTTCATTTTAGATATGTCTGAGGCTAGAGAAAGGGCCAATTGCAGAGCCCTTGGATCTAGAACCAATCCAACCAGGCTACACATTAATAGATGCAATTGATGAGGACTTGGAGAAAGGCCAAAGTATTTCTTTGATGGGTCATTTGTTACGATTTGTCCATCCATCCCTCTATGGTTAATTGGGATGCCTAATTACCACCATGTTTGTAAAATGGCACTTGGGTGATTCCGAATATTCCATATGTAAGACATATTAATTTAGGGATGGTTAGAACTAAGTGTTAAATTTAATGCTTATGTTCTGTTGTGTAATTTTAGCACTTGTTGCTAATGTGTAATGTGTTTGAATGGATAACTTGTAGGTTGGTGAGATTGACAAGTTTTGCCCTAAGCCGGTATGGCTAGGACATGATGGTGGTGATTTGGCATAAGCAATTACCACGAAGGTTTTCCTTCTAGTATTTTGGCATTGACGAGATAGCCAATGATTTTGGTATTTTGGTCGTGGTATTTACTATGAGATATTTTTGTATTTTATTGGCTGTCCACTTTTTTTTATACATGGGCGTGGACCTATTAATTTGGTTGCACGTGAGCTAGTCCTTGGGGGTTTATATGTATTTTCCTTAGTGATTTGGATAGGAAGTATTTATTTAAGCTTTTGGTAAAAGCAACTCCTATCTTTTGTAAATGGCAAACCCATGCAAGAACGTGCAACTATTTTTGGCATGTGGGCTATTTTTGTTAATAAAGATATAAATACCCAAGAAGTGGGAGTATGCTGACAATTATTGGGGGGGGGATAGATTGCACCCAATACTCTCTCATGTGATTATTTTTAATTTTTTATTTATGATTGTTGAAGTCTATGTAACTTGATCAGTTTGATAGTTAGTAGCGATGTGTCTCCCCAAGATCTAATTTCTTGTTAGTGGTATCAAAACCCTTCAAAATTTACCCAAATTCATCTGAATTTAAAGATGGGCCGCTTCAAATTGAAGAAAATTTCAGTGTCCCATATTTTTTTAATGCAGAATTTACAATAAAATTTTCAAAATTGGTCATTGTTTGTTCTTCAAAAGCTCAAATTCTCTTCCGACACTCAATATTTTCCAGTCGAACGACCTTCCGATGCTTCATGACTACTTTCAGAGAAATTGGAGATTGCGTTGGATGGCCGCATCACTCTTCTATTTTGTCATGGGGTTACACAAAATTCATAATCATTATCACAAGCGAGATCTACTATAAGTATTTCAGAACTTTTGCTATTTCTCATCAGTTATGCGCCCCCATCTATTCAAGAGCAACTTATTGCTTTGCAAGCACAATTGGTCAATGAACGCACTCAAAGTCTTGCATTGAAAGACCAATTAAAACATTGAAAATGGTGTAGGCATGATTTTGATAGTGATGGTGATGAGGATTATGTTCATCGAGCTGTCAAAGCAACTCTCGATGCTCAAACGGCTTAGAAAGAATCTTGCATTAGTTACAAGGCTTTCTCTTTCCAAAATTTTAATGGAAAGAAGGACGCATGCACTATTTTAGCTTGGCGACTTAGCCAGTTTTATGACTATTTTTCGAGAGAGAATTTTTTCGAGAAAGACAAGGTCAAGTGCATTGCAAATCATTTGATTCAGAATGCCACTTTATGGTGGAATGCTATCAAGAATGGACAACATAAACCTCATACTTGGGAGGATTTTTAGCATGAAATTAAGAGACACTTTTTACCTCCTAGTACAAAGCCACCAAAGCCTGATAGCATTTGGACACTCTTAGACAGTTGAAAGGGAAGGATGTCCAAACTTACATTGAATTTTTTTGGAATGCCCTCATTCAAATGTAGTCAATTGAAAAAGTGCATGAAAGCAGGCTTAAAAGATGGTTTATTTCAGGGTTGGATCCAAAGATTAGAGCAGAGGTCAATATGCTTCGTCCTCATACTCTTGCATCTGCTAAATCTCTTGCTTTGAATTGTGAAAAGATAAATGGTGTGCCAAGGTTCCCCCATAGGAGAATCTTACTTCTAAATTCTCCAAAGCTTCGACAACTTCTAGTGCTTTGGATAAGCGTTCTTCCTTTTTACAAGGTCAAGATTAAAGGAACCATCAATTCACCAACAATAAAGCAAATATTATCAACAACAATGGAGCCGGTGGAGAACAAAAGAAGACTAACTCTTCTAGATTTGGCAAATCAAGATGAAAAAGCGAAGAACATCCAATGTTACACTTACCAAACAATAAAGCAAAGATTGGCAATAATGGAGCAAGTGGAGAACCAAAGAAGACAGATGTTCCAAATTTGGCGAATCAAGATGAAAAAGCGAAGAACATCCTAAGTTACACTTGCCATCAAAAGGGGCACTATTTTGATAAGTGTCCAAGCAACAAAACAAGAAGCCAATTGCTCGACTTAACATGGTGGATGGTGATGAAGACACTGGCACAAGAGATGATGACTATAAGTTAGAGTTTAATGGTAACGAGTTCAATGGTAAATATGATCAAGAAGATACTCATAAACTTGATCCTCATTCTTTTTCACCACACGCTTTACTTAAAATGAAAGGAAAAAATAAAGATAAATAAATCACAATCTTGCATCATGATGGTAGTAAATGTGATTTTATATCTAAATGTCCTGCACATGCTCTTCATCTTGACATGATTCCTTCTCATTTTAAAGTAAAGGCTGCTTTTCAAAATCAAAAGTATAATTGCACTAAGAAAGTGAAGAATCTTGCTTTGTCTATTTCACAATTTTATGATGAATGTACTTTCTTAGTAGCACCTTTGCATGGTATTGAGACATGATTTTGGGAATTCCTTTTTGACATCCGTACACACCACATATTGATTATGCAAAGCACACAATGTCTTTTATGCATTGTGGTAAGAATAATTGTTTATAGGGAAAAATTTGAAAGCAAGGGTCAAACACTTTTGACTCATATTTAGGAAGAAAGGGCATTGAGGAAGAGAGAGAAAACTTTCTTAGTTTTGGTTAACCAGCTTAGCACCGAAGAACCACATCCTAGGGATACCTCACATGATTCCTTTCTTTCTAAATTTTCTGATTGTTTTCTTAATGAGCGACCTCCTAGATTACCTAGTGCACATCCTCATCAGGATCATAGAATATATATTATTTTTGGAACTACACCATTTTGAAGAGCGACTTATAGAGTTAACCCTCTTTAGCAAAGAGAAATTTAGACTCAAATCAAGGATTTTCTTTCTCGAGGACTTATTAGACCTAGTAGTTAACCATATGGAGCGCCAGTCCTTCTTGTAAAGAATAAAAATGGTACTTATCATATGTGTGTAGACTACAGGGCGCTCTCAATAAGAATGTTGTTAAGAATAGATTTCCAATTCCTAGATTTGATGATCTACTCGACGAATTAAGGGGAGCTAGCTCTTTAGCAAAATTGATCTTAAATATGGATATCATCAAGTAAGAATGACTGACCAAGATATCTATAAAATTGGTTTTAGAACTCAGATTGGTCACTTTGAGTTTTTCGTGATGCCATTTGGTCTTACTAATGCTCCCGTGACTTTTAGCCGTATGATGAATAGGATTTTTCTTGGCCCCCCATTAAAACTTTGTGGTTGTTAAAAAAGAGCACAAAACTCACTTTTAGTAAGTCTAAAAAAGAGCACGAAAAGCACTTGAAAATTAAATTTAACTTTCT
Organism: Cibotium barometz; assembly: GCF_041138505.1. Classification (NCBI taxonomy): domain Eukaryota; kingdom Viridiplantae; phylum Streptophyta; class Polypodiopsida; order Cyatheales; family Cibotiaceae; genus Cibotium; species Cibotium barometz. The sequence continues at coordinate 24,477,762 of NC_141063.1, read as the reverse complement.
CAAGGAAAATTAACTTTATCTTAATCTTGAAAAGAGTAGCTTCCTCCAAAGTGAGATTGAGTATTTGGGCCTTATAGTTTCTACTGAAGGAATCCATGATGATCCCAAGAAAAAAGAAGCTATTCCGTCATGGCCGCAACCTAAGAATCTTCATGAGTTACGATCTTTTCTAGGGTTGTGTAACTATTAGTTTGTCCGTAATTTTGCAAATAAGGCACATTATCTTACTGAACATCTCAAGAAAACCAAACCTTATAAATGGATTGAACTTCAAGAGAAATCTTTTCTTGCATTAAAATATGCACTTACTCATGTACCTGTGTTACAATTACCTGATTTTTCACGTCCTTTCTTTGTGGTTAGAACTGATGCTAGTGGTGAGGGAATTGGTATTGTGTTAATGCAAGATGGTCATCCTATTGCTTTTGAGAGTAGGAAATTTTATCTTATTGAAAGTACGTATAGCACCTATGATACAAAGAATTGTCTGCTATAGTTCATGCATTGAAGATTTGGAAACATTATTTAATAGGCAGAGTTTCTTATAAAAATTGATGAGAAAAGTATTAAACATTTGCTTCCTTAACCACTTATCTTCAATAGACATATTAAATGGGCAACTTTTATTCAAAGTTTTCATCCTATTATCCAATACCAACGTGGTAAAGAAACCGTAGTTGCTGAAGCTATTAGTAGGAGACCTATGATTGAAAATATTTATGTAATTGAGAATACATCTTTTGACTCTATGCGTGAGAGTTACGACCAAGACCCTGACTTTAGTGACATTTGGTCTAGATTGAGAGAAAATAATTGGAATCCTTTTAATGAGTATTCCTATGACAATGGATACCTTTTCTTCGAGAAAAGTTTATGCATTACTCGACCCTTTAGACGTTCTATTCTAGAGGAGTTACATTAGCCACCTTAAATATAGGGCATCAAGGTGTTTCATCTACATTTCAAACCATATGTAAGATTCCTCCCCAGCCTCTCACAGGATGTCTAGTATCTTCCCCTGTAGTCAAATCCCTCTTCAGAAATATAAAAGATCTTGTTTCTACCAGTTTTTGCCTAGAGAGAGAAAATCTTCTAGAGAGTGGTAATTCAGTTTTTGAATATTTTTGGATAAAAAAATTTCTCATCTTATTAAAATAAGTTTCCCTAAAACAGAAGTTCAAAAAGATTTCCAGAAGGTGCATTAGAAATCAAGTATAATTTGCTCAAGAAGCCTTATCCTAGGGGTCCAGATTTTCGAAAAATTTTAAATTAAGGTTCCTATGGGCCAATAGGATCAATCCATGTGTGGGGAGGAGATAAATCCAATTTTTAAAAGAAAATAACAAAAAATGAGTAAATGCCCACATAAGATGAAGAGTTGACTATGTACAAGGTTTATTAGTAAAAAACTATGAGTATTAGTAAAAAAATCAGATATTTTGGGTATAATGATTCCATTTTGACACATGTGTAAGGAAAGGGGATCCCTTCAAGGAGGCACCTACTTCACATGCTTGAATGAGTTTTAAACTCAAAAATAATGTGATATTTTTATCTCTCCTCTCTCTTAGATCAATCCGAATCAAAAAGGAACCAAACTAGGTCCAAATCTGATCCAAATTCAACCAAACTGAATTTGGAAAATTCTAGAAATCAGTTAGTCTTGGTTAGAGCCTCCCTCTCCTATAAATAGAACCTGAGTCCTTTGTAAAAAAATAGGAGAATTATACTATGCCAGAATTATGCTGAAATAATGATAATTTTTATTATTCTCTAAAATTCTATCCAAATTGAAGAAATTGGAGCTTCCCTCCTTCTTCAATCTCCATTAGTGGCTCCATCAACACACCAAACCAATTGATTGGTTGGTGGCCTCTACCGTGATCAAAGAATCAAGCAATTTGTAAGGTAAAGTGTGAATTTCGATCTTTTTCCATAATTTCTCAATGTTTCTCTCTTCTCAACCCCTCTCAAGCTTGAGAAGCTTAATTGGAATGGCTCTTTAATGCTATTGAAGTTAATTGATGAACGGTAGTAAGGAAATACATAAATTCCCATTTATGCTTAATTTTAATGGTTTTTATGATTTTTGTCTTCTCTAAAATGAAATGATGTTATGCCTCATTGAAAAAGGCATTCCCCTCTCTTCTTTAGTAAATCCAACCATTCTTTATCCTAGATGAATGATTAATGGTTGGTGCAATTCTAGTGATTTTAGAAAGTTAAAAATTGAAAAATGGTCAGCCATACAAAGGAGGTTATGGCAAAATTTTCTAAAATTGTATAAAAATAAGTTTTACTTTTTTATTCTAAAAGTGTAATTCCTACTAAATTGGATTTATGCATGGATAGATGCATAAAGAATTTAAATTAATCCAAAAAGTGTTATTTTCATCAATTTTTATTTTATGCATAAAAAGATGCATAAAGAATTTTATTTTTAATTCAAAAGAGTGATTTTCATCATAAATAATTTTATGCATAAATTAGATGCATAAAAGAAATTCTTTTATATTAAAAGAGTTATTTTCATCATAAATGATTTGTATACATAAACATATGCATAAAAGATAATTTTTTATATTAAAAGTGTGATTTTTATCATAAATGATTTTATGCATAAATTAGATGCATAAAAGAAATTCTTTTATATTAAAAGAGTGATTTTCATCTCATAAATGATTTGTATGCATAAACATATGCATAAAAGATATTTTTTATATTAAAAGTGTGATTTTCATCATAAATGATTATCATATTAAGAGAAATTCTTTTATTCTAAAAGTGTAATTCCTACTAAATTGGATTTATGCATGGAAAGATGCATAAAGAATTTATTTTAACCCAAAAGTGTTATTCTAATCAATTTTGATTTTATGCATACAAAGATGCATAAAGAAATCTATTTTTAGTTCAAAAGAGTTATTTTCATAGATGTGATGGCATGTAAATTGGAATGTGAATAAATGATATGTGATGTGAATGAATCTGATGTGATGAGATGGAAAATGATGTGATTGGATAAGAATGAGTACACACATGAATGGAATGTGGAATAAGTAATGTGGACTGATGAGAGATAATGTGAAAAGATGAGAGTTCATTATAGAAACTGTATTTGTAAACTGTTTGCGAATGACTGTATTATGTCAACAATGCTGGGGAAGCATTTTGACCGTCTTGTGATTAAGGTCATGGAGACCTAACTGATAAAGTTGCAACTGCTGACGGAGAGTCAATGGAGGACGTCTCGCGTAGCAAGGTCGGCCGAGGTCTTGACTAGCCTCGGTTCGATTTAAATGGTGAGCTTCCGGTACGGTGGATGAGGGACCAAGGAAGCGGCCTATGAGTGAAATGCTAGGTGACTTGCGAAGGATCCTAGAGGGTAGTGACCATATGGTGCTCGAGCTCTGGGTCGCCGAAGATACCCACACGTGCGTTGTGGAAGATATTGAAACAAGGAGTAAGATTTGTTTTCTGAAACCGAGTATGGATCTGGTTGATTGACCTTGCTGGTCCTCAACAAAAATTGATGAGTCCATAGCTCTCTTATGTGGATCTGCCGAGTACTATGAGCTAGGAACTATCGAAAAGGCCCCTGAGTGAACAGGTGGTGAGCGTTCTGGTTGCCAATGATGTCATAGATACTCCGATGAAGGAATGATTGGAAATTAAGATTCAACCGGATACTTGGAAGTTTATGATCAGTAACACTATGATTTCATTAAATGACTGAATTAAATACATTTGAATCTAGGAAAAAGGCAATTTCATATTGGGTGTGTAAGTGGTATGACCGGAGTTAAATTTGCTTGAAAATCCGGCTAGGGGGTCTGGGAACTCTTTTCCTTGGTATCCGGGACAAAACCTAACCAAATTCCTAATTGGATCCCATCACTACAGTGGTTGGGCGGTTGGCTAACCCATGGGACTGGACTGATGGACTAATGGGGTTAGGCTAGACTGATGGATCCGTAAATCGAGACTCAATTTCTGTTTAGTTCGATAGATGAAGTAAATCCCGGACAAAAATTGTTCTATGGAAAAGAATCAACGGCTGTGCCTCTCAATGAGGAAAAAAGCGTTGGTCCCTATGATCTAAGTACAGTCTTTTTCCCTGATCTGACTATGGGACTTACGGGTTCGGTCAGATGAGTTCAGTTAGTTAAGGCTGTTGACTACGTTAGGGAAAAGTTATCCTAGTGGAATCACCCGTGCTTTCCGCGTAAAGGAAGTTTTTTCGGGTTCGGTTTTGGAAAAACCGATGGATTAGTCTCCTTTTCGGATATCCGTGGGCAAGTGTGGGACCCTGCCCTGCGCAAGAAGTGCTACTTCCGCTGCTAGCACCCTTGAAATTGTTGCGCAATGGAGACAGGGATCTCACAGTTGGTATCAGAGTGAATTAACTAATGAGGATCAACCAAAAAGCCAAAAATGTCAAAAATTTATGAAGTAGCAGTATAAGATCAGAATTGTGTGATGAAATTCATACAAATTGTTATTTGAACTGAAATTCATAAATTAGTAATTGGGTGTTCAGATGGAAGTACCACAATTGTATGGAATCCCTGACTTGCTTGAGGCCTAGACATGATGGTCTTTACCTTATAATTCCAAGGACCATGACTACCCGTATATACCGAGGATATAACTGCAGCTCTTTATTGGCAGTATATACGAGTAAATCTAAGACTTGAAATTATAAGCATTAATGCTATCCAGATGATGAATTCGAATGTGGTTGATATGATTTTAAATTCTGATTGAAATGATGAGTTGATTTGGATTCTGATTGAAAAATGAAGATTTTTGAATTTTGGCTGAATTGTAATAACTAAGCAAAACCTCAATGAGGATGAATGGAATGAGTCCCTGTGATAATGTTCGTAGTTAGAATGACGTTAATGACTCCAGCAAATCACTATGAGATTAGTGGATTGTGCTGGCAGGTTGCTGCTGTTAACACTTGACCCAGTGGATCAAGTTAAAGGAGGACAAATCAAAAATTTCCATGAAGGACTGTTCAGATAGAAATTTTGGTCTAATGGACCATTATTGTGATAAGGAATTGAATGTTATAATCTGAGTGAATTGTTATTTAATAATGAGTTTTATATAAGGGATCTTTATCCCAGGATTCTGTTTGGGTTCACCAAAATATAAGGAACCCATAATCAGTTGGATCTTAAGAAAAAGAATTTGGCTCTAGTTTTGCGAGATGAGGACATCTCGCGTTTTTTAAGTGGGGTAGAATGTAAGATTCCTCCCCAGCCTCTCAGGATGTCCAGTATCTTCTCCTATAGTCAAATCCCTCTTCAGAAATATAAAAGATCTTGTTTCTACCAGTTTTGGCCTAGAGAGAGAAAATCTTCTAGAGAGTGATAATTCAGTTTTTGAATATTTTTGGATAGAAAAATTTCTCATCTTATTAAAATAAGTTTCCCTGAAACAGAAGTTCAAAAAGATTTCCAGAAGGTGCATTAGAAATCAAGTATAATCTCCTCAAGAAGCCTTATCCTAGGGGTCCAGATTTTTGAAAAATTTTAAATTTAGGTTCCTATGGGCCAATAGGATCAATCCATGTGTGGGGAGGAGATAAATCCAATTTGTAAAAGAAAATAACCAAAAATGAGTAAATGCCCACATAAGATGAAGAGTTGACTATGTACAAGGTTTATTAGTAAAAAACTATGAGTATTACTAAAAAAAAAAGATATTTTGGGTATAATGATTCCATTTTGACACATGCGTAAGGAAAGGGGACCCCTTCAAGGAGGCGCCTACTTCACATGTTTGAATGAGTTTTAAACTCAAAAATAATGTGATATTTTTATCTCTCCTCTCTCTTGGATCAAACCGAATCAAAAAGGAACCAAACTTGGTCCAGATCTGGTCCAATTCTGGTCCAAATTCAACCAAACTGAATCTGCAAAATTCTAGAAATCAGTTGGTCTTGGTTAGAGCCTCCCTCTCCTATAAATAGAACCTGAGTCTTTTGTAAAAAAATAGGAGAATTATACTATGCCAGAATTATACTGAAATAATGATAATTTTTATTATTCTCTAAAATTCTCTCCAAATTGAAGAAATTGGAGCTTCCCTCCTTCTTCAATCTCCATTGGTGGCTCCATCAACACACCAAACCAATTGATTGGTTGGTGGCCTCTACCGTGATCAACAAAGAATCAAGCGATTTGTAAGGTAAAGTGTGAATTTTGATCTTTTTCCATAATTTCTCAATTGATGTTTCTCTCTTCTCAACCCCTCTCAAGCTTGAGAAGCTTAATTGGAATGGCTCTTTAATGCTATTGAAGTTAATTGATGCATGGTAGTAAGGAAGTACATAAATTCCCATTTATGCTTAATTTTAATGGTTTTTATGATTTTTGTCTTCTCGAAAATAAAAATGATGTTATGCCTCATTGAAAAAGGCATTCCCCTCTCTTCTTTAGTAAATCCAACCATTCTTTATTCCTAGATGAATGATTAATGGATGAAATCAAGTTTTTCATAATGTTTCTCTTAAATTAGTAGAAATTGTTTACATTAGAATGAATTAAATACTCTTGGTAAAATTCTAGTGATTTTAGAAAGTTAAAAATTGAAAAATGGTGAGCCATACAAAGGAAGTTATGGCAAAATTTTCTAAAATTATGTAAAAATAAGTTTTACTTTTTTATTCTAAAAGTGTAATTCCTACTAAATTGGATTTATGCATGGAAAGATACATAAAGAATTTAAATTAATCCAAAAAGTGTTATTTTCATCAATTTTTATTTTATGCATAGAAAGATGCATAAAGAATTTTATTTTTAATTCAAAAGAGTGATTTTCATCATAAAAGATTTTATGCATAAATAAGATGCATAAAAGAAATTCTTTTATATTAAAAGAGTGATTTTCATCATAAATGATTTGTATGCATAAACATATGCATAAAAGATATTTTTTATATTAAAAGTGTGATTTTCATCATAAATGATTTTATGCATAAATTGGATGCATAAAAGAAATTCTTTTATATTAAAAGAGTGATTTTCATCATAAATGATTTGTATGCATAAACATATGCATAAAAGATATTTTTTTATATTAAAAGTGTGATTTTCATTATAAATGATTTTATGCATAAATTAGATGCATAAAAGAAATTCTTTTATATTAAAAGAGTGATTTTCATCATAAATGATTTGTATGCATAAACATATGCATAAAAGATATATTTTTTATATTAAAAGAGTGATTTTCATCATAAATGATTTGTATGCATAAACATATGCATAAAAGATATCTTTTTATATTAAAAGTGTGGTTTTTATCATAAATGATTTTATGCATAAATTAGATGCATAAAAGAAATTCTTTTATATTAAAAGAGTGATTTTCATCATAAATTATTTGTATGCATAAACATATGCATAAAAGATATTTTTTATATTAAAAGTGTGATTTTCATCATAAATGATTTTATGCATAAATTAGATGCATAAGAGAAATTCTTTTATTCTAAAAGTGTAATTCCTACTAAATTGGATTTATGCATGGAAAGATGCATAAAGAATTTATTTTAACCCAAAAGTGTTATTCTCATCAATTTTGATTTTATGCATAGAAAGATGCATAAAGAAATCTATTTTTAGTTCAAGAGTTATTTTCATCAATTTTGATTTTATGCATGAGAAGATGCATAAAAAGTTAAATTTTAATTCAAAAGTGTCATTCTCATTTAAAATGAATTTATGCATAGGAAGATGCATAAAAGATTGATTTTTATTTCAAAAGTGTTATTCTCCTTAAAATAAAATTTATGTATAAATAGATGCGTAAAGAAATCTTATATCAAAAATAAGAATTCTCTTATATTCTATAAATAGATATGAGGAATAAGAAATGAATCAGATAAATGAAAAAGAACGAAGAATGGATGGAGATGTATGTATGTGAAAGAATGGATGTAGATATATGTATGTGAAAGAATGGATGCAGATGTATGTATGTGAAGGATGTATGGAAAAGGAAAGATGTATATGTATGTGATAAGTATGGATGTGACGTATGAATATGGATGTAGATGTGGATGTGGATGTATGGATGTGGATGTATGAATGTGGATGTGGATGTATGAATGTGGATGTATGGATGTGGATGTGGATGTGGATGTGGAAATGGATGTATGGATGTAGATGTGAATGTGGATGTATGGATGTGGATGTGTGGATGTGGATGTATGGATGAGAATGTGGATGTGGATGTATGAATATAAATGTGGATGTGTGGATGTCGATATGGATGTGGATGTATGGATGTAGATATGGATGTGGATGTATGGATGTGGATGTATGGATGTAGATGTGGATGTGGATGTATGAATATGGATGTATGGATGTAGATATGGATGTGGATGTAAGGATGTGGATGTGGATGTATGGATGTGGATGTGGATGTATGAATGTGGATGCGGATGTGGATGTATGGATGTGGATGTAGATGTATGGATGTGAATGTGGAAGTATAGATGTGGATGTGGAAGTATAGATGTGGATGTAGATGTGGATGTATGGATGTGGATGTGGAAATGGATGTATGGATGTAGATGTGAATGTGGATGTATAGATGTGGATGTGGAAGTATATGTGGATGTATGGATGTGGATGTATGAATGTGGATGTGGAAATGGATGTATGGATGTAGATGTGAATGTGGATGTATGGATGTGGAAATGGCAGTGTGGATATATGAATGTGGATGCGGATGTATGAATGTGGATATAAGGATGTGGATGTGGATGTGGATGTGGATGTGGATGTATGAATGTGGATGTGGAAATGGATGTAGATGTGAATGTGGATGTATGGATGTGGATGTGAAAATGGATGTATGGATGTGGAAATGGATGTATGGATGTGAAAATGGATGTGAAAATGGATGTATAGATGTGGAAATGGATGTATGGATGTGGATGTGGATGTATGCATGTGGAAGTGGATGTATGGATGTGGATATGGATATGTATGTATGAATGCGGATGTGGAAGTGGATGTATGGATGTGGATGTGTATGTGGAATAATGAATGCGAATGTGTATGTGAAATGATGTGACATCGATACGAGTGAATGGATGAGATGTGATGGCATGTAAATTGGGATGTGAATAAATGATATGTGATGTGAATGAATCTGATGTGATGAGATGGAAAATGATGTGATTGGACAAGAATGAGTACACACATGAATGGAATGTGGAATAAGTAATGTGGACTGATGAAAGATAATGTGGAAAGATGAGAGTTCATTATAGAAACTGTATTTGTACATGACTGTATTATGTCAAGAATGCTGGGGAAGCATTTTGACCGTCTTATGATTAAGGTCGTGGAGACCTAACTGATAAAGTTGCAACTGCTGATGGAGAGTCAATGGAGGACGTCTCGCAAGGTCGGCCGAGGTCTTGACCAGCCTCGGTTCGATTTAAATGGTGAGCTTCCGGTACGGTGGATGAGGGACCAAGGAAGCGGCCTATGAGTGAAGCGCTAGGTGACCTGCGAAGGATCCTAGAGGGTGCTGAGCATACGGTGCTCGGGCTTTGGGTCGCCGAAGATACCCACACACGTGCGTCGTGGAAGATATTAGAACAAGGAGTAAGAGTTGTTTTCTGAAACCGAGTATGGATCTGGTTGATTGACCTTGCTGGTCCTCAACTGATGAGTCCATAGCTCTCTTATATGGATCTGTTGGTTGATCTTGCTGATCTTCAACGAGGATTCCATCTTGATTTTTATAAGTGATTATATGCCGGGTACTATGAGCTAGGAACTATCGAAAAGGCCCCTGAGTGAACAGGTGGTGAGCGTTCTGGTTGCCAATGATGTCATAGTAGATACTCCGATGAAGGAATGATTGGAAATTAAGATTCAACCGGATACTTGGAAGTTTATGATCAGTAACACTATGATTTCATTAAATGACTGAATTAAATACATTTGAATCTAGGAAAAAGGCAATTTCATATTGGGTGTGTAAGTGGTATGACTGGAGTTAAATTTGCTTGAAAATCCGGCTAGGGGCTTGGGAACTCTTTTCCCTAGTATCCGGGACAAAACCTAACCAAATTCCTAATTGGATTCTATCACTACAGTGGTTGGGCGATTGGCTAACCCATGGGACTGGGATGGGGTTAGGCTGGACTGATGGATCCATAAATCGAGACTCAATTTCTGTTTAGTTTGATAGATGAAGTAAATCCCGGACAAAAATTGTTCTATGGAAAAGAATCAATGGTTGTGCCTCTCAATGAGGAAAAAAGCGTTGGTCTCTATGATCCAAGTACAGTCTTTTTCCCTGATCTGACTATGGGACTTACGGGTTTGGTCAAATGAGCTCAGTTAGTTAAGGCTTTTGACTACGTTAGGGAAAAGTTATCCTGGTGGAATCGCCCGTGCTTTCTGGGCAAAGGAAGTTTTTTCGGGTTCGGTTTTGGAAAAACCGATGGATTAGTCTCTTGTCCAGATATCCGGGGCGAGGCCCCGAGTGTGGGACCCTGCCCCGCGCAAGAAGTGCTACTTCCGCTGCTAGCAACCCTGAAATTGTTGCGCGGTGGGGACAGGATCTCACACCATATCTACTGAATTCTATTGGCCTAAAATGAAACCTAATGTAACTAGATTTGTTTCTGAATATGATTTTTGTCAAAAAGTGATAAGTTACAAGGGTAAGAATTCCGGTTTGCTTATGTCTCTTCCAGTTCTTAACACTCCTTGTTGTCTATGGATTTTATCACTGGTTTTCCCATGACTGCAAGCCATAATGATATGATTAGGACTATTGTTGATAAATTTAGCAAACATGCATATTTTCTTCCTTGCAAAAAGACTCCTATTGCACATCAAGCTGCACACTTGTTTGTTAAACAGATTTTCACACATCATGACTTACCACAAGTGACCGTTTCGGATTACGATTCTAAGTTTTGTAGTGATTTTTGGACTATATCTAAGCACTAAATTGGAATTTTCCACTGCATTTCATCCTGAATCTAATGGTCGAATTAAACTGACAAATAGCACAATATTGAATTTACTTTGTGCATATGTTTCATCACAACCTAAACAATGGGATAAGTGTATCCATATTTTGCAATTTGCATACAATAACACACCACATTCACTGGAAAAAGCACCTTTTGCAATTGTGTATGGCAAAGTTTTATCTACTCTTATATCACTCGTTTGTCACACACACTATTGAAGCTGCATATCAATTCACCATTGATTTTACTTCCATTCATGATCATGTTCATAATGCTAATTCCAAAGCACAAGAGCAATACAGGAATAGGCTAATAAGAAAAGAAAGCACATGGTTTTTCAAGTAGGTCAATATGTTTTGTTTTGTATTGATGAAAAGATATGTCTTAAAAGTGTTGAGACTAACCCTGTCATTAAGTTAGCTCCTCGTTTTTATAGTCCTTTTCAAATTGCTCAAAAAATCAATGACCTAGTATATCCGCTTTCACTTCCTTCTCATTGCATAATTCATAATTCTTTTCATATCAGTCTTTTGAGACCTTATAAGGGACCACTTCCTACACATCCTCTGTGTGAGGAAGAGCCTATTCTCGTTTACCAGGTAGAAGAGCTTCAACCTGAAGCTATTATTGTCCATGAGACCACTACCACTCGCATAGGTACAGTGTATAATAGATACCTTTTGACCTTAAAAAATCATCCCAGAGAGAATTCTTGATGAATGCTCGAGCGGTTTTTCCATGCCTATCCTGACCTCATCCAATCTTACTTTCAAACACAGGCCAATTGATATGACGCAACTAAGCGCAGTTGCGTCATATCAATTGGCCTGTGTTTGACCTCATCCAATCTTACTTTCAAACACAGGCCAATTGATATGACGCAACTGAGCGCAGTCGCTATCCCAGGTAGGAGGGATAGCAATTGAGCGCAGTTGCTATCCCAGGTGGTAGGAGATCCCAGGTAGGAGGGATAGCAACTAAGCGCAGTTGCTATCCCAGGTAGGAGGTGTTACATTCCCGTAACGCCGCTACGGGCGTTACCACAAGAGGGGACGGCCTCTGGCTCACCACCCAGCCATAGCGGAAGAATGAGGATTGCCCCTCATCCCCCAGGCTATATAGTGTGTGGCCTGTCGTCCACACTAGCCTGGCCGCCCATGACTCCGCATGGGCGTCCTCTCCCACTGAACCCCGGACATGGCCATCCGGTCTCCGTCGGTCACAGGCATTACAGCCTACGTGACATTACCCCCCCCTTAAGAAGAGTTTTCGTCCTCGAAAACAAACTGGGGAAACCTTTTGGAAATTGCACTACGACGTTCCCAGGTAGCTATCACCTCATCCCTATCTGTCCATTTAACAAGTACCTCCTGGTACACTTTACGTCGGGTTTGTCTGTCACGATACTCTAGAATCTTTTCAGGTTCATGTGGTATCTTTGGTGGCTCTATCAAGTCCACCAAAATCTCTGGAGAAACTGCGTTCTCTAACCCGTGAACTGATTTCTTCAGTTTACTGACATGGAAGACAGGATGGACTTGAGACTCTCCGGTAACTCAAGTTTATATGCTACGTCCCCAATCTTCTTAAGGATTTTAAAAGGACCACAATATCTCGGAGAAAGTTTATCACACTTTCCCGTTTTCATTGTTTCTGACTGCGCAGGAACCTTGAGGAATACAAAGTCACCTTCTGCAAAGGTCACCTTTCTACGTCCTTTATCCGCATAAGTTTTAGCGCGATCCTGAGTGCTTCCTTTAGAATTTGGGACCATCAGACTCCGGATGATCTGCCGTACTCATACTCAGAGTAGTATCCAACTTTTTGAAGATTTCCCTCCAAAAATGACTGTTGAACTTTCTATCTCTATCCGACACTATATCTGCGGGCAGGCTATATAGCTTGTAGAGATGTTCAATAAAGAGTTTTGCCAACTCTGGCGTTTTAACAGTTTTTTTGTGGCAATAAACTTTGCCATTTTAGTTAACCTGTCCACTACCACCCACACCGAGTCATTCCCTCGACTCGTCTTGGGTAAAACCGGTAATGAAATCCTTGGAAATGTTTGTTGCCATATATATATAGGCAGTGATGTGTGTGAACACACTTAGGACCGCCGGGGCACTTTTTCCCTCTTTAGGAGGTTTTTTCCCCCGGCTTGTATATACGCCCATCCTTCTAGGGCTAACTTATCTTTTGTACATTGACACAATCTAGTACACTTTGTGTTGTGTGCATTCTTGCTTCTTCTTCTCCAAGCTTTGTGTGCTTTCCTGCAACCCTAATTCCAACAATTGGTATCAGAGCAGGCATCGGCTCCCAAGGCTACGCCGGCAACACCCTCCGACTCACGTTCTCTGATTGAGGTGAGCTTTCACGAGCGCTTCTAGGTCGTTTCGGGCTCCGTTTTTGCATTTCAAGTTCTGCACAGGTGTTCGTCATTTTCTGCAGAAATTTCGACAGTGCAGTTTTCTGCAAAACAGGCATACGTACTCCATTGTGGACTGTGCTACATAGCACGAGTTGTTTTCTGTTCAGTCTTTGCTTCATTACAGGTAGCTTTTGCATCAGTTTCATGTTACCATATTATAGTAGTGATGTGTGTGAACACACTTAGGACCGCCGGGGCACTTTTTCCCTCACTAGGAGGTTTTTTCCCCCGTGCATTGTATATACGCCCATTATCTTCTAGGGCTTGTTATCTTTCATTTTTGGCACTCATAATACACTACTGTGTTGTGCTCAAGCTTCCTCATCTTCTTGAAGTTGTGTGTGCATTCCTGCAACCCTAATTCCAACAATTGGTATCAGAGCAGGCTTCCTCCTCCCGGGCAGCATCACCGGCACCTGCCGCTTCATCTCCTCCGATTGCGACGAGGTTTCACGAGCGTCTGCAGGTTAGTATATGCCGTGGGAAAGCCCGTAGGGCTTGTTCGTTTCAGAATTTTGATCTGAAGTCATTTCGCCCTCCGTTTTTGCATTCCAAGTACTGCGCAGGCAAAATCGTCCTACTGTGCAGATTTTCTGTCAAGATTAAAATCTGCAGGACAGGTGCCCATTCGTCTGTTTTGGGCTGTGCTACATAGCACAGGTCGATTTTATACAGGTTTACCTCTTACAGACAGCATTTACATCTAGTAGTACAGTCATTGGCCATGGCTGACAACAATGATGTATTCCGCATGTTGGCTGCTGAGGATAAGTTGGATGGCACCAACTATCCATTGTGGGCATATATGATGCGACATGTATTGGTAGCAAAGGGGTTATGGAACATTGTGCAGGGTATTGATGCACGTCCTATTGTGGCTGGGAATGCTGCAAACACATCAGAAACAGGTACTGTAGATGATGGTGCAGGCACAAGTGCTGTAGCAGCTGTTCGAGAACCACCACTTTCAGCAGAGCAGATTCGTTGGGATGGTAGAGATGCGCAGGCTCATGCCTTGATTGCGCTGTCTGTCAAACGTACCATTATCCCACATATTCGCTCCTGCAGGACTTCTAAGGATGCTTGGGATGTACTTGCCACATTGTATCAGGCAAGAAATGAGGCTCGTGTTGCTTACCTCCGAAAACAGTTGGAGAGTGAGCATATGAACGAAGGTGATTCTATGGATAGCTTTTTGACAAAGATCAAGGATTTCAAAGAGCAGCTCATTTCTGCAGATGAAATCCTGTCAGACAGTTCACTTGTGCAGACTGTTTTGAATGGTCTACCAGATTCTTATCAGGGTTTTGCTTCCACTCTTCGCTTGATGATGAAAGGCAATCCCAATGCCTTATCATTTGAGGAGTTAGTTTCTGTTTTGCTGCAAGAAGACCAGTCAAGGCAAAACAGGAATATTATGCGTGTCGCAGATCAAGCTTTCGTTGCTAGTCAGAGAAGCGGGAAAGGTAAAGCTAGCTTTTCTTCTAGTAAGCAGAAATCTGCAAATGCTGCGCAACCAAAGAAGGAAGACAAAGATGAGAAGAAGGGTGACAAACAGAAGACATTTTGCAAGTACTGTAAGGGAAATGATCATGTCATCAAAGCTTGTCCTAAGCTGGCTGCGAAAGAGGCTAAGAAGAAAGAGGCTGGTATGGCTGTTGCAGATGCCTCTCCTTCTAACAATGAATCTGCTAATGTTGTGCAAGATACAGAATGGGCATTCAATGCGCAGTGCAGTTATGACCCATCTTTGCATGACACATGTATGTCTGCAGTAGATTCAGATGTATGGTACTTTGACAGTGGTGCCACTAAGCATATCACCTCGCAGCGCAGTTTATTCACTTTCCTTGAGTCTGCTCCCACAGGGAATACTGTCACTTGTGCCAATAACTCCTCTTATCCCGTTAAAGGAGTTGGACAGATTGTGCTGAATGTTGCAAATTGCAACACCTTTACACTTTTTGATGCATTGTATGTGCCAGGGATCAAAAAGAATCTGCTGTCAGTCTCCGCATTTGCCAAAACAGGTTTGGTTGTAAAATTTGTGGATGACAGATGTACTGTTCATGATCTCTCTTGTGGTGACATCATTGTAGCATCTGGTTCACTATGTCGAGGGCTGTATAAGCTCAATATGGATGGCAAATGTGTAGAGGATTCAGCATGTGCTATTATGGATACGCAGGCTATTTCAAATGCAAAACTGTGGCATGCACGTTTTGGTCATCTGAATTTTGCAAGTTTGCTGCGCCTGCAGAAATCTGAAATGGTGTCTTCTTTGCCTAAGCTTGAGGCACCTGTCAAGCATGTTTGTGAGGGCTGCATATTGGGTAAAATGCAGCGTGCTTCCTTTCCCAAAGATGGATCAGTGAGAGCTGAACGCAGATTGCAGCTTGTTCACAGTGATGTTTGTGGTCCCATGCAAACTCCATCATTTGGAAACTACCTTTACTTCGTGACTTTCATTGATGATTTTACCAGGCATGCATGGGTATATCCTTTGAAGGCAAAGTCCGAAGTGTGTTTGTGCTTCAAACAGTTTTTGGTTATGGCTGAAAATGTGTCAGAAAGTAAGATGGGCACCCTCCGTTCAGATCGAGGGGGGGAGTATATGTCTTCAGAATTTAATGCATTTCTGGCTGAGCGTGGGATAAAACACCAATGTACAGTGCCGTATACACCACAGCAAAATGGTGTGGCTGAGAGAAAAAACAGGTCTCTCATGGAAATGGCAAGATGTATGGTTAAGAGTCAAAGTCTACCACATGGTTTTTGGCTTGAGGCTGTCATGTGTGCCACTTATGTACTAAACAGGTGTCCCACCAAAGCATTACAGGTTGTCACTCCATATGAGGCTTGGCATAGCCGCAAGCCATCTGTTGGCCATTTACGTGTTTTTGGTTGCCTGGCATATGCATTAGTGCCTGTGCAACATCGCAGAAAATTGGATGACAAAGCTGTCAAATGTATTTTTGTTGGATATAGTGCTGAGAGCAAAGGCTATCGTTTGTATCATCCACAGACAAAGCGCATTTTGGTTAGCCGTGATGTTGTATTTGTGGAAGATGCAGTTCAGCCCTTGGTTTCATGTACTAAGGAGACAGATATCAGCTCACGTGATGTCTATGATACATTGTTGCCTCTTTTCAGTGGTGCACAGTCAAGTGCAATACCTCATGAGGCAGTTTTTCAGCCTATGCAGGTTTTAAATGATGGCACAGATCAGCCTATATCTGATGCAGATGTGCATGATGCACTTGAGGATGAGAGACAAGAGATTGAGGGCTCTAGGAACATGCCTAGATGGCTGGTGCAGACTTTGCGTGACAGCAAGTTGGATGCCCCTTTGTCTAGTCGCACTCGTTCTGGCTCTCATGGTGCCTCTTATGCGTCAGATTGTTATGCATTGGCTGTTTCTAGTATGTGCGATGAAAGTGAGCCTGTTTCATTTGATGAGGCACAAAGTTCAGAAAATTGGATGGCTGCTATGCAAGCAGAATACGATGCTATTATGAAGAATAGTACATGGTCTTTATGTGACTTGCCCCCAGGCAAGAAGGCCATTGGCACTAAGTGGGTATACAAATTGAAGCGTAAGCCTGATGGCACAGTGGATCGCCATAAGGCTAGGCTTGTTGCAAAAGGTTATGCTCAAGAGAAGGGCATTGATTTTGATGAGACTTTTGCTCCCACATGTCGTATGACCACTGTTCGTAGCATCTGTGCATTAGCAGCTCATAATGGTTGGAATGTACATCAGCTCGACATAAAGACTGCGTTCTTAAATGGAGATTTGCATGAGGAGGTGTATGTATCGCAGCCTCGTGGTTTTGTTCAAAGAGGGCAGGAAAACAAAGTGTGCAGGTTAAAAAAGGCTTTATATGGTTTAAAGCAAGCTCCACGAGCTTGGTATGAAAAAATACATGCATATTTGACTGCACATGGGTTTCAGAATAGTCCAACAGAAAGCACTTTGTATGTTAAACGTGTGGATGGTGTACATCTAATCATTGCTCTCTATGTCGATGACATGCTGCTCACAGGACCAAATGAGAGTCATATTGCTGATTTTAAGGCTGATTTGAATGCCTCTTTTGAGATGTCAGATTTGGGGCATTTGCATCATTATTTGGGGATACAATTTAAGCAGTGTGATGGAGGTATTGCTTTGTGTCAGACAAAGTATATTGAAACATTGTTGCGGAGATTTGGCCTTGAAGACTGCAAGCCTATTGCTACTCCAATGGAGACAGGTTTGAAGTTGAGTCTTCATGATGCTGGAGATCACTTTGATGTCACACTCTATCAGACAGCTGTTGGTTGCCTCATTTATGTATGCATTACGAGGCCAGACATTCAGTTTGCAGTCTCACAGGTGAGCAGATTTATGCATAGCCCAGGCATTAAGCATTGGCAGGCAGTGAAGCGTATCTTTCGCTATTTGAGTGGTACTCGGCATCTTGGGTTGTTTTATCCCAAGGGGGGATCATTGCCGCCAGATTTACATGTTTTTTCAGATTCTGACTGGGCTGGTTGTTATGACACACGCGTGTCCACGAGTGGTTTTTGCTTCATGCTTGGAAGCTCATGCATATCATGGTTGAGCAAGAAGCAGCCTACTGTGGCCACTTCTAGTTGTGAAGCTGAGTACAGGGCAGCTTTCACAGCTACGGTTGAGTGTGTGTGGCTCAGACGCCTTATGGCTGATTTGGGTGTTGGGCAGCCATCTGCCACCACCATCTTCACTGACAGTCAGAGCGCATTGGCAGTTGCGCGGAACCCAGTGTTCCATGCTCGTACGAAGCACATTGAGGTGCACTACCATTATCTCAGGGAGAGACTCTCTGCAAGAGAGATCAGTTTGGCTTATGTGCCAACACAGGATAACCTTGCAGACCTTTTCACAAAGGCTCTGCCTCGTGAGAAGTTCGAAGCTTTTCGCAAAGCTTTGGGCTTACTCCCTTTTGTGGATTCGTCCACATAGCTAGACACTTCCCTATACATGAGTGCTAGCTCTTGTTCACCGCATCACTCCAGGGGGGATTTGTTACCATATTATAGTAGTGATGTGTGTGAACACACTTAGGACCGCCGGGGCACTTTTTCCCTCACTAGGAGGTTTTTTCCCCCGTGCATTGTATATACGCCCATTATCTTCTAGGGCTTGTTATCTTTCATTTTTGGCACTCATAATACACTACTGTGTTGTGCTCAAGCTTCCTCATCTTCTTGAAGTTGTGTGTGCATTCCTGCAACCCTAATTCCAACATTTCAGTCAGTGGCCATGGCTGATAACAGCAATGATGTATTTCGCATGTTGTCTGCTGAAGACAAACTGGATGGAGACAGCAACTACCCACTTTGGGCATACATGATGCAGCATGTTTTGGTTGCAAAAGGAGTGTGGAACATTGTGCAGGGTACGGATGTACGTCCAGGTTCTGTGGATGTAGGATCTGTTGAGGATGTTGCAGGTTCTAGCAGCTCTACTGTTGCTGCTGTTTTACCCACTGCTGAACAAGCTCGTTGGGATGGTAAAGATGCGCAGGCTCATGCCTTGATTGCACTTTCTGTCAAGCGTAACATCACCCCACATATTCGTTCAGCTAAAACAGCAAAACAGGCTTGGGATATTCTAGCAGGTTTGTATGCAGGTCGTAACGAGGCAAAAATCGCTTACCTGCGTAAAGAGCTAGAATTGAAGATTATGCAGGAAGATGATGACATGAATGTTTTTCTTGCTGAGATTAAAGATCTCAAAGAACAGTTGATTTCTGCAGGTGAGATTATTCCTGATCATTCTCTTGTGCAGACTGTTCTTGATGCTTTACCTGAGACATATCAGACTTTTGCTTCCACGTGGAGACTTCTTAATGAGGACAGACCTGATGCTGTCAAGTATGATACTTTAGTGAACAAGCTCTTGCAAGAAGCGCAGTCCAGGCAAAACAGGGCCAGGCAGCGTGCAGTTGATCAAGCATTTATGGCTGCCCAGCAGCAGAGAAGAAGTGGTAAGGCAGCCCCTTCCACTGTTTCTTCTCCTATTAGTAGGTCTGCAACTTCTTCTACTTCCACAGGTAGCAACAATAAGTCTGAGAAGGCTCTTGATAAAGGCAAGAAAAAAACCAGGTGCAACTATTGTAAGGCAAATGATCATGTCATTAAGAATTGCCCTAAGCTAAAGGCTAAAGAGGCAAAGAAGAAAGAGTCAAATGCAGCCACAATAGCGGATGCTTCTACAAATGCAGATTCTGCAAATGTTGTGTAGGATACAGAATGGGCGTTTAGCGTGTATTGCCAGTATGACCCATCTGTACATGATGCATGTTTGGCAGTTTCTGTTGACTCTCATGTTTGGTATTTTGACAGTGGTGCTACAAAGCACATTACCTCGCATCGTGATATGTTCACTTCTCTTGAGGCTGTCCCTAATGTTAATACTGTCACATGTGCCAATAATGCTTCTTACCCAGTGAAGGGCATTGGTAAAATTATGCTTACTGCTGCAAATGGCAGCGCTTTCACACTTTCAGATGCTTTGTATGTGCCAGGGATAAAGAAGAATCGATTGTCTGTCTCTGCGCTTGCTAGACTTGGACTTGTAGTCAAATTTGTGGATGACAGATGTACTGTTCATGATTTGACTTCTGGTGATACGATTATTGTATCTGGCACCTTGTTTCGTGGGCTGTATAGGCTCAATTCATATGACAAGTGTGTGGAAGATTCAGCAAATGCAATTTCTGATGAAAAGGCAGTTTCAGATGCAAAACTATGGCATGCTCGTTTTGGTCATCTGAACTTTGCTAGTTTGCTGCGTTTGCAGAAATTTGATATGGTTGCTTCATTGCCCCCTCTTGAGGCACCATTGAAACATGTTTGTGAAGGCTGTATTTTGGGCAAAATGCAGCGTTCTGCGTTTCCAAAGGATGGTTCTGTGCGGGCCACTCGCAAATTGCAACTTGTACATAGTGATGTATGTGGGCCTATGCAAACTCCGTCATTTGGTAAACACTTGTACTTCGTGACTTTCATTGATGATTACTCAAGGCATACATGGGTATATCCACTGAAGGCAAAGTCCGAAGTGTTTTTGTGCTTCAAACAGTTTTTTCTTATGGTTGAAAATGTATCCAATTGTACTGTGGGCACCCTCCGTACTGATCGAGGGGGGGAGTACATGTCTAAAGAGTTTGATGCATTTCTGGCTAGTCGTGGGATAAAACACCAATGTACAGTGCCGTATACCCCTCAGCAAAATGGTGTTGCTGAGAGGAAGAACAGGTCACTTATGGAGATGGCACGATGTATGGTCAAGAGCCAAGCTTTGCCACATGCGTTTTGGCTTGAGGCTGTCATGTGTGCTGCATATGTACTCAACAGGTGTCCCACTAAGGCCTTGCAGTCTATTACTCCATACGAAGCTTGGCATGGCAGGAAGCCTTCTATTGGTCACTTGCGTGTCTTTGGTTGCTTGGCCTATGCTTTAGTGCCTGTGCAACAACGCAGAAAATTGAATGATAAGGCTGTCAAATGCATTTTTGTTGGTTACAGTGCTGAGAGCAAGGGTTACAGATTGTATCATCCGCAGTCAAAGCGTATCTTGATTAGTCGAGATGTTGTTTTTGTGGAAGATGCTGTGCAACCTTTGTTATCATGTACCAAAGAGACAGGTGTGAGCTCACGGGATGTATTTGATACATTGTTGCCTCTATTTACAGGTGGGAATTCAAATGTAAGTCCTAATGAGGCAAATATTCAGCCTATGCAGATTTCAAACGACATCATAGATCAGCCTATTTCTGATGCAGATATACAGGATATAATTCATGAGGATAGGGCTGAAAATGAGCAGGCTAGAAATATGCCTAAATGGCTGGTGCAAACCTTGCGTGATAGTAAAATTGATGCACCTATATCTAGTCGTACTCGTTCAGGTTTTCAGCATGCCTCTTATGCATCAGATTGTTATGCTTTGGCTGTGTCTAGTATGTGTGAAGAGGAAGAACCTCTTTCATTTGATGAGGCACAAAATTCAGAAAATTGGTTGGCTGCAATGCAAAGTGAATATGATGCTATAATGAAGAATGGTACATGGTCTTTGTGTGATTTGCCTATTGGTAAAAAGGCCATTGGATGTAAGTGGGTTTTTAAGTTGAAACGAAAGCCAGATGGCAGTGTTGATCGCTATAAGGCTAGACTTGTTGCAAAGGGTTATGCTCAAGAAAAGGGCATTGATTTTGATGAGACCTTTGCTCCCACTTGTCGTATGACTACCATTCGTAGCATTTGTGCATTGGCAGCTCATAATGGTTGGAATGTACATCAGTTGGACATAAAGACTGCGTTCTTGAATGGAGATTTGCATGAGGAAGTGTATGTATCGCAGCCTCGTGGTTTTGTTCAAAGAGGGCAGGAAAACAAAGTGTGCAGGTTGAAAAAGGCTTTATATGGTTTAAAGCAAGCTCCACGAGCTTGGTATGAAAAGATACATGCATATTTGACTGCACATGGGTTTCAGAATAGTCCAACAGAAAGCACTTTGTATGTTAAACGTGTGGATGGTGTACATCTAATCATTGCTCTCTATGTCGATGACATGCTGCTCACAGGACCAAATGAGAGTCATATTGCTGATTTTAAGGCTGATTTGAATGCCTCTTTTGAGATGTCAGATTTGGGGCATTTGCATCATTATTTGGGGATACAATTTAAGCAGTGTGATGGAGGTATTGCTTTGTGTCAGACAAAGTATATTGAGACATTGTTGCGAAAATTTGGCCTTGAAGACTGCAAGCCTATTGCTACTCCAATGGAGACAGGTTTGAAGTTGAGTCTTCATGATGCTGGAGATCACTTTGATGTCACACTCTATCAGACAGCTGTTGGTTGCCTCATTTATGTATGCATTA
This sequence comes from Cibotium barometz, assembly GCF_041138505.1. Taxonomy (NCBI): domain Eukaryota; kingdom Viridiplantae; phylum Streptophyta; class Polypodiopsida; order Cyatheales; family Cibotiaceae; genus Cibotium; species Cibotium barometz. Next base: position 24,455,390 of record NC_141063.1, on the reverse strand, counting down.
CGAGGCCGGACATTCAGTTTGCAGTCTCACAGGTGAGCAGGTTTATGCATAGCCCAGGGTCTCAGCATTGGAAGGCAGTTAAACGCATCTTTCGCTACTTGAGTGGCACCATACATCTTGGGTTGTTTTATCCCAAGGGGGGATCGTTGCCGCCAGATTTACATGCTTTTTCGGACTCAGATTGGGCTGGTTGCTATGACACAAGAGTGTCCACAAGTGGTTTTTGTTTCATGCTCGGTAGCTCATGCATATCTTGGTTGAGCAAGAAGCAACCTACTGTGGCTACTTCTAGTTGTGAAGCTGAGTACAGGGCAGCTTTCACAGCTACGGTTGAGTGTGTGTGGCTCAGACGGCTTATGGCTGACTTGGGTGTTGGACAGGAGTCTGCCACCTCTATCTTCACTGACAGTCAGAGTGCATTGGCAGTTGCGAGAAACCCAGTTTTTCATGCTCGCACAAAGCACATTGAGGTGCATTATCACTATGTCAGGGAGAGACTCTTAGCAGGAGAGATCAGCTTGGCCTATGTGCCAACACAGGACAACCTCGCCGATCTTTTCACAAAGGCGCTTCCTCGTGAGAAGTTCGAAGCTTTCCGCAAAGCTTTGGGCTTGCTTCCCTTTGTGGACTGATCTACTTCGGGCATGGCACTCCCCTATACATGAGTGCCAGCTCTCGTTCACACCATCACTCCCAGGGGGGATTTGTTGCCATATATATATAGGCAGTGATGTGTGTGAACACACTTAGGACCGCCGGGGCACTTTTTCCCTCTTTAGGAGGTTTTTTCCCCCGGCTTGTATATACGCCCATCCTTCTAGGGCTAACTTATCTTTTGTACATTGACACAATCTAGTACACTTTGTGTTGTGTGCATTCTTGCTTCTTCTTCTCCAAGCTTTGTGTGCTTTCCTGCAACCCTAATTCCAACAATGTTTTCCCATTTCCCTTGAGGAATCTCCGGCGAATGAAGTAGTCCTCCAACCTTAAGACGTTCATGTTTATTGACCTGGCACTTACTGCATTTCAGCACATAAGTCTGGATGTTCTTAAACAAACTAGGCCAATAAAACTGTCTTTTGACTAGTGCATAGGTCTTCTGAATCCCAGGATGACCCGCACTTGGACTATCATGACTTTCTTTAAGAATATGGGTCCGAAAGTCACCACTAGTTGGTACACATACTCTACCCTTGTAAAGTAAGTACCCGTCGTCGTCAATGGAGTAATTATCATATTTCTCCCACGTGTCCGGTCGAGCTCGACCGCCGCTACGGGCAATCCGACGTGCCATTAACTGGGGAAGTCATTGGTAAGCAAATGTCTGTAGTACTCACGCAAGCCGTGATTTGGTATTTCAACCAAAAACCCCGAGGCAAATTTCATGCCTTGATTTTGCATCATGTCATTAGCACAGAAGCTAATGTACCGGAGAGCACTCTAGTAGCGCAAGTTCTCAGACTATGCTACTAGATATTTGTAGACTACGCTACCATGTTGCATCACCAACTTGTTAAAACTTCTCGTTGGAAAGCTCTACGGCCATAGGAGAAATAAACTAGAGCCAATCTAATCATGAATCACAAGGATTAGTTCCAAAGTTGAGAGATACTTCTCTCTTAGAGTAACATCTTTGCACAAGCATATGCTCTAGAATTTTGTTGAGTTTCTAACTACCATCAATCTACGGATGGTTAAACTCCACTCTAACTCAAAGTAAATGTAACTTTTTTGAAGATTTCCCTTCAAATATAACAATCAAACTTCCTATCTCTTATGCCATACTATATCTGCGGGCAGATCATATAGTATGTGGAGATGTTTGATAAAGATTCTTGCACCACTACACGTGTCTGGAGTTACATCCAATCACTTATAACTCTTTGTTGTTATTACCAGACACATCCCTTCAAGTATTTTCTGGACTCACACAACTATTCGAGTTTATGTGATTTTTGAGGATATCCCTCCTTTCCCTCAAGAAAGGTTTTCGTCCTCAAAAACTGTACTCTCAAGCGGACTACGCGCTAGTGTCATAGGTCCAAGAACAAATCTAGACCGTGTTTATTATCATATGTTATATTCTTGAGTCCTTCCAAGAAACTTTAAAACATCTTGCAACGAAGATGTGGTATAGTGTCTACGCACATATGGTGGTACTATCGATAAACTGCTTTGCAACAGATCAGTGGTTTCACACTTGTAACAAAGTGCTTCATTGTTGCATATTATTACCCTTCATAAGCGGTTACACACTTATGAATTATTTGGATGGGTTGTACCATCTATCAAGAAAAATTTTAAACTACTAATAACCACATTATCAATCCACAGATAATGACTGAGCTTGCTGCGAAGCCATAGGTTGCTAGATAATTGATGGTAATTACACAAGCCCAATGTCTCATTACATCATACATTCAATATAAATGCAAACATCACAGTACTTCGTGATGATGAACTTAGGAATTTCATCCTATCCGTGTTTGGTGTTGGTATGAAGTATAACTATGAGAACATTATTTGCTGCCTCCTCATTATAGCGGCAAAGCTACCTACCCATCACAGGTGGCAATCTCTACCAAGCTATAACCAATGACAAGCAAATAAACGAGTACTCTTGTAAGAACTTCATAACCATATCTCACCCCAAACTCATAATCACTACGGATTAAATGCCAGGGCTTGCAAAATTGAATGTGATTTGATAGGTAGAGGGAATCATCAAACTACAGATGACCTTGACAACTCCACTCTCCTTGCTTATTCCATACCATCGAACAACTCGGTCCCTCGATTTGAGCAACGTCAACATATTTATGAGTACCTCGATACTCATGGATTGTGGTTCGTTAATTTAAATGTTGATCTAGAGTATCTTTCACTTGAGGATCTTAATTTTATTAGCAGCTATGTACTAGTAGTGAGTAACTACGTACCCACTATCATCACACTAGTAGCTCCATACTAGTCTGTGAGTAACTCCGTACCCATGGCGTACCTCCCCCGAGTGGGAGTACCATATACAACATCTATAACAAGATGATTAAGTCACTTGTTGCTAAAAAGTGACTACACAAATTGACCCCTCCATTGCACATTACAGTACAATCTCTGGTATTACAACACGAATTTTTGGACGTCCTTATCATAGAGGTCAACTTAAAAACTAGTGCATAGGTCTTGTGGAGTCTCGGCTGACCTAACCACACCACTGGTGACTTCCTACAAAAAATGTGGCGCCGAAGTCACCACCTATGTACTTTAACTCCGTAAAGTACATGGTCTTCATCTATCATCTATGGAAAGTTGTAAAACATTCCTGCGATGGCTTTTTATCACCCTAAAATTATTGTGCACTATTTTAGTGTGAAGAGCTTTTTTCCTGGGTACCATGGTTCACCCCAAGCTCATCTGATGCTAAATTCTCCGATTTAACAAAAGATATGTCTGCCTCCGAACACTCCAGTTCAGCCCCAGACGTTGAGTTTACTTCTTAACACTCCGGTTAAGTCAAAACTCACCAGATACAGTAGGATTTACCACTAAGCTCTTCGGCTTAGCCTCCTATCCTAACTTAGCCCGAGTTTATGTACACTTCATATGTCGGATCCGATACTAACAACAACCAGGCTCATCTGGAGTGAGATACTACTCACTATTGCCATGTAAAACCTTATTAAATCCTAGAAATGCTCCACTCATTTCCCAGGGGTCATACGACTTATAGGGTTTACACGCACATGAACTTTGTAAGCAAAATAGCCTGTCATGCAATATTACAATTGCTTATGTAGGAAAGTAATATATTTCCCAAATTCATATGGTAGCAACTAAAATGTGCTCACAGCCGCACACTTATGTTGAACATAGACAAGACTACGCTTGCAAAATGCTATAGGGCGTCCCCCATGCATGAAACTGTCCAACCAAACTAGTCTTACTGCTAACTTCTAGATTTAGATCACTTCGGAACTAAATCACTCTGTTAGCACTAGTACACCCTCATGGTCTTGCTACCTAGAGCTTCTCCGAACTCTGTAAAACTGGGTTTTATCCCAACTTATGGCTATATTTGGTAATTTGCAAAGTTCAAATTTTATCTTGCACACTTTATCACTACAGACAAGTGTACATACAGACCTGCCAAAGAGTCAAGTTACATGCACAAGCCTTGGCGTCCCATTCCACCAAGACTACAATCGATTCCATGAGAATTTGATGTCCCATACCATCAAATTACCACCAAACCAATTGATGTGACATATAAAAAGGCTCTTTCCCCCCTCGAAAGATCACCACCAACTCTCGAGCAGTGGGATGTCGACGCATGGCAATAAAAAAGAAGAGAAAACCATGCTAGTAAGTTTAAGAACAGTCCTCTTCGATCAAATTCTATAAGGGCATTGAGCATTACATCTCAAGACTATACCCCTTCAGATTTACCTTTGATTTCTACAAATCAATCCTAAATGCTATTATTATCTAGGCGTATGCTAATCCCTCAGATTAGTACTCCTAGATAAACTATTCAATTGAGTACTGCTAGCAGCACTGCTAGCCCCTTTATCCCAAGTAATACATATTTAGGGATTACTTTTACCAGGCAATCTACGTGACTAAATCAAACTAGTCATTACTCTCTAGGCCCAAGTAGTGACATATTTTGTTACTACCAACAAGGGCCAGCTTGCCTCTACGGGTCAAGGTTCTCTTGTTGCTACAAACAGTAAGCAACTTGTTTGGACATAAGGCATAACCACATCAAGACTACGCTTGTACATGGTTCTCATTTGCCAAAGTTTATCACAATCTTCTAGCATTTGTTAAAAGATTGTGAAGGGTTATGAGCACTACGGCTCAATTAGGCTTACCTTGATTTCTTGTGATAAGCACTTCGTCTAATTTGGGCACAACTGACGCCATTGCCGGTCCTCTTAGCCCAAGTAAAACACACCGCAGTTTTAGATTTACACTATAGCCAAACTACGTGACTTTGATGGTCAATACTAAGTCTATGCTCAGCTTAAATTTAGTTTCTCTGAACCAAATGTGTGATCACCACATGTGCTACTTTCGAGGCGCTACAGCCATAGACGTGTTCACTAGGCACAACGGCCATAGAACGGCTCTCTCTCGAAGGACTCGGCACTACGGCCGTGGGTTTTGTCTCTCTCTTAGCACGCGGCGCTACGGCCGTGTGTGTTGGATCTCTTTCGTGGAAAACAGGCACTATGGCCACACGGCACTATGGCCGTGTTGGGTTTGTTTCGTGGGGTGTACCGTTGTTTTGTGTTTTTTTTTAAAAAAATAAAAAATAAAATAAAATAACGGGCCGGGCCGGCCCTTGCCGCTTCGGGCCTGGCCGCCCGCCCGTGGGGAGTGTCCTTTTGGCGAGTCTGGCCGTCGCTTGCTAGGCTGGCCGCCCGCTTCATTTTTAATAATGAACAATTAATATATATATGTTTTTTTCCTTTTTTTGTGCATTGGTCGGCTGCTTGATGGTCGTTGCTAGGCCGCCTGGCCGCCCGCTGGGCTGGCCGTCGGCCTGGGGGGCTGGCCGCCCGCTGGGCGCCTAAGGCAGGCTGGCCTGGCCGCTTGCCTGGCCGGCTGGCCGCCTAGCTGGCCACTGGGCTGGCCTGGCTGCCTGGGCGCCACCGTGGGTGGGGTTGGCTGCCGCCGCCCGGCTGGCCTGGCCTGGCTGGCTACGCAGCACAGGCAAAGGCGCCCACTTCAACGCGGTTTTCGCCTTCAGCAGCAGCTCCACACGCCCGCCGTAGCCTGCTGGGCTGGCCATTTGCCTTATACAGCCTTGTTGGTAGCGCAGGTCAACAGTCTCTTCGGCCATTCACAGCAGTCTCTTCGGCCATTCACAACAGGTTCAAATCGTGAGGGGGCTGGTGGGGCTAGTGTTCGCCGTGGGGCTCCTCTTCGCCCCCCGCCCACCGAACGAAAAAATTGTTTTGTAATGTCACGTAGGCTGTAACGCCTGTGACCGACGGCAGACCGGATGGCCATGTCCGGGGTTCAGTGGGAGAGGACGCCCATGCGGAGTCATGGGCGGCCAGGCTAGTGTGGACGGCAGGCCACACACTATATAGCCTGGGGGATGAGGGGCAATCCTCATTCTTCCTCTATGGCTGGGTGGTGAGCCAGAGGCCGTCCCCTCTTGTGGTAACGCCCGTAGCGGCGTTACGGGAATGTAACACTGGTATCAGAGCCGCACGTGAGAGTAGAATTTTTGAGGATAGTGTTACATTCCCGTAACGCCGCTACGGGCATTACCACAGGAGGGGACGGCCTTTGGCTCACCACCCAGCCATAGAGGAAGAATGAGGATTGCCCCTCATCCCCCAGGCTATATAGTGTGTGGCCTGCCGTCCACACTAGCCTGGCCGCCCATGACTCCGCATGGGTGTCCTCTCCCACTGAACCCCGGACATGGCCATCCGGTCTGCCGTCGGTCACAGGCATTACAGCCTACGTGACAGGAGGGATGTTACGGTTTGTCCCTCCGTCCCTCTGCTGTGGAGATGCCTAATTACCACTATGTTCATAGCATAGCACTTGGGTGATTCCGAATATTCTGTGTAGGATATATGAAATTTGGGATGGTTGGAACCAAGTATTAGATTTAATGCTTATGCGCTGTTGTGTAATTTTAGCATGTGTTGCTAATGTGTTTGAATGGACAGCTTGTAGTTTGGTGAGATTGACAAGTTTTGTGCTCGTAAGCCGATATGGATGGGACATGATGGGGCGGTGATTTGGCATGAGGAATTATCGAGAAGGTTTTCCTTTTAGTATTTTGGCATTGGTGGGATAGCCAATGATCTTGGTATTTTGGCTGTGGTATTTACTACGAGATATTTTTGTATTTTGTTAGCCGTTCACTTTTGTTATACATGGGTGTGGACTTATTAATTTGGTTGCACATGAACTAGCCCTTGGGGGTTTATATGTATTTTTCCTTAGTGATTTGGATTGGAAGGATTTATTTAAGCTTTTGTTAAAAGCAACTTATATTTTTTGTAAATAGCAAGCCCATGCAATAGTGTGTAGCTATTTTTGGCATGTGGGTTATTTTTGTTAATAAGACATAAATACCCAAGAAGTGGGAGTATGCTGACACTTCTTCGGGGGGATAGATTGCACCCAATACTCTCTCATGTGATTATTTTTTATTTTTGTTTTATGCTATCTTGCTCAAAATAATTGTTGAAGTCTATGTAACTTGATCGGTTTGATAGTTAGTAGTGATGTGTCTCCCTAAGATCCAATTTTCTTTCAAAATTTGCCCAAATTCATCCAAATTTGGCCCGACTTCAAACTAAAGAAATTTTCAGTGTCTCACATTTTTTTAAACATATAATTTACAACAAAATTTTCAAAATTGGTCACTGTCTGCTCTTTAGAAGCTCAAATTCTCTTTCGGTACTCAATTTTCCCACCAAACGACCTTACGATGCTTCATGGCTACTTTCAGATAAATTGGAGATTGTGTTGGATGACCGCATCACTCTTCTATTTTGCCGGTGGGTCATGCAAACTTTATAATAGTTATCACAAGCGGGATATATAAGTATTTTAGAACTTTTGTTATTTCTCATCATTTATAGTGGCTAGTTTTCTTGCATCCCCATCCATTTAAGAGAAACTTACTGCTTTGCAAGCACAATTGGTCAATGAATGCACTGATAGACTTACATTAGAAGACCAATTGAAATGTCCAAAATGGCGTAGGCATGATTTTGATAGCGATAGTTATGAGGATTATGTTCATCGAGTTGTCAAAGAATCTCTTGATGCTCAAACGGCTCCGAAAGAATCTCGCATTAGTTCCAAGACTTTCTCTTTCCAAAATTTTGATGGAAAGAAGGACGCACACACTATTTTAGCTTAGCTTAGCCAGTTTGATGACTATTTTTTGGGAGATAAATTTTCAAGAAAGACAAGGTCAAGTGCGCTGCAAATCATTTCAGAATGCCGCTTTTTATAGTGGAATGCTACCAAGAATGGGCGACATAAACCTCATACTTGGGAGGATTTTCACTATGAAATTAAGAGACACTTTCTACCTCAGTACAAAGCCAAAGCCGAGCAGCATTGAGACATTCTTAGACAGTTCAAAAGGGAGGATGTCCAAACTTACATTGATTTTTTTTGGAATTCCCTCATTCAAATGCAGTCCATTGAAAAAGTGTAGGGAAGGAAGCTTAAAAGAAAGTTTATTTCAGGGTTGGAGCCAAAGATTAGAACGGAGGTCAATATGTTTCGTCCTCATACCCTTGCATCTGCTAAATCTCTTGCTTTGAATTGTGAAAAGGAAAATGGTGTGCCATGGTTCCCCCACAGGAGAATATTACTTCTAAATTCTCCAAAGCTTTGACATCTTCTAGTACTTTTAAGAAGCGTTCTTCATTCAAATGACCTTTTTACAAGAGTCAAGATTAAAAGAACCAACAATAAAGCAAAGATTGGCAACAACAACAACAATGGAGCAAGTGGAGAACCAAAAAAGACAACTCTTCTAGATTTAGCAAATCAAGATGAAAAAGCGAAGAATATCCGATGTTACACTTGCTAACAATTCACCAACAATAAAGCAAAGATTGGCAACAACAATGGAGAACCAAAGAAGAAAGATGTTCCAGATTCGGTGAATCAAGATGAAAAAGTGAAGAACATCCAAAGTTACACTTGCCATCAAAAGGGGCACTATTTTGATAAGTGTCCAAGCAACAACAAGAAGAAGCTAATTGCTTGACTTAACATGATGAAGACACTAGCACTGAAGACGATGATGACGATGACAACTATGAGCTAGAGTCTAATGGTAACGAGTTCAATGGTAAATCTGATCAAGAAGGTATTCCTAAACTTGATCCTCATTCTTTTTCACCACACACTTTAATTAAAATGAAAGGAAAAAATCATGATAAAAGAAATCACAATCTTGCACGACGATGGTAGTATACGTGATTTTATTTTTGAATGTCCTGTACATGCTCTTAATCTTGACAGGATTCCTTCTCATTTTAAAGTAAACGCTGCTTTTCAAAATCAAAAGTATAATTACATTAAGAAAGTGAAGAATCTTGCTTTGTCTATTTCATAATTTTCTGATGAACGTACTTTCTTAGTAGCACCTTTGCATGGTATTGACATGATTTTGGCAATGCCTTTTCGACATCAGTACACACCACATATTGATTATGTAAAGCACACAATGTCTTTTATGTATCATCGTAAAAATGTTTGTTTATAGGGAAAATTTTGAAAGCAAGGGTCAACCACTTTTGAGTCATATTTAGGAAAAAAGGGCATTGAAGAAGAGGGAGACAACTTTCTTAGTTTTGGTTAACTAGCTTAGCATTGAAGAACCACATCCTAGGGATACCTGACATGATTCCTTTCTTTCTAAATTTTTTGATTGTTTTCTTAATGAGCTACCTCCTGGATTACCTAGTGCACATGATTCCTTTCTTTCTAAATTTTTGATTGTTTTCTTAATGAGCTACCTCCTGGATTACCTAGTGCACATTCTCATCAAGATCATGAAATACATATTATTCCTGGAAGTGCACCATCTTGAAGAGTGACTTATAGAGTTAACCCTCTTTAGCAAAGAGAAATTTAGACTCAAATCAAGGATTTTCTTTCTCAAGGACTTATTAGACCTAGTAGTTAACCATATGGAGCACCAATCCTTCTTGTAAAGAGGAAGAATGGTACTTATCGTATGTGTGTAGACTATAGGGCTCTCAACAAGAATGTTGTCAAGAATAGATTTCAAATTCCTAGATTTGATGATCTACTTGACAAATTAAGAGGAGCCAGCATCTTTAGCAAAATTGACCTTAAATACGGATATCATGAAGTAAGAATGGCCGACCAAGATGTCTATAAAACTGCTTTTAGAACTTAGATTGGTCACTTTGAGTTTTTAGTGACGCCATTTCCTCTTACTAAGGCTCCTGCGACTTTTAGCCATATGATGAATAGGATTTTTCTTGGCCCCCCATCAAAACTTTGTGGTTGTCTCTTTTGATGATATCTTAGTTTTTAGTAAGTCTAAAAAAGAGCACGAAAAGCACTTAAAAATTAAATTTAACTTGCTCAAGAAAAATGAACTTTATCTTAATCTTGAAAAGAGTAGCTTCTTCCAGAGTGAGATTGAGTATTTGGGACTTAGAGTTTCTGCTAAGGGAATCCATGATGATCCCAAGAAAAAAGAAACTATTGTGCCATGGCCGTGACCTAAGAATCTTCATGAGTTATGATCTTTTCTAGGGTTATGTAGCTATTATTGCAAGTTTATCTGTAATTTTACAAATAAGGCACATTATCTTATTGAACTTCTCAAGAAAACCAAACCTTATAAATGGACTGAACTTCAAGAGAAATCTTTTCTTGCATTAAAATATGCACTTACTCATGCACCTGTGTTACAATTACCTAAATTTTCACGTCCTTTCTTTGTGGTTGGAATCGATACTGGTGGTAAGGGAATTGGTGTTGTGTTAATGCAAGATGGTCATCCTATTGCTTTCGAGAGTAGGAAATTTCATTTTGCTGGAAGTAAGTATAGCACCTATGATACAAAGAATTGTCTGCTGTAGTTCATGCATTAAAGATTTGTTGGAAACATTATTTGATGGGCTTAGAGTTTCTTATAAAAACTGATGATAAAAGTATTAAACATTTGCTTTCTCAACCACTTATCTTCGATAGACATATTAAATGGGCAACTTTTATTCAAAAATTTCATCCTATTATTCAATACCAACGTGGTAAAGAAAACATAGTTGCTAAAGCTTTGAGTAGGAGACCTATGATTAAAAATATTTTTGTGATTGAGAATACATTATTTGACTCTATGCGTGAGAGTTACGACCAAGACCTTGACTTTAGTGACATTTGGTCTAGATTGAGAGAAAATAATTGGAACCCTTTTAATGAGTATTCCTATGACGATGGATATCTTAAAGGTTATGCATTACTTGACCCTTTAAATCTTCTATTGTAGAGGAGTTACATCAGCCACCTTAAATACATGGCATCGAGGCGTTTCACCTACATTCTATTAGCCTAAAATAAAACCTGATGTAGTTAGATTTGTTTTGTTTATCAAAAGTGAAAAGTTACAAGGGTAAGAAATCCTGTTTGCTCATGCCTCTTCCAGTTCCTAACACTCCTTGGGAACTAATTTCTATGGTTTTCCTATGACTGCAAGCCATAATGATATGATTTGGACTATTGTTGATAGATTTATCAAACATGCATATTTTTTTCCTTGCAAAAAGACTCTTACTGCACATCAAGTTGCACACTTTTTTGTTAAACAGATTTTCACACATCATGGCTTACCATAGGTGACTGTTTTTTATCAAGATTCTAAGTTTTGTAGTGATTTTTGGACTACATTGTTTGATAATCTAGGCACTGAATTGGATTTTTCCATTGCATTTCATCGTGAATCTAATGGTCAAATTGAAGTGACAAATAGCACAATATTGGATTTACTTCATGCATATGTTTCACAACCTAAATAATTGGATAAGTATATCTATATTTTGCAATTTGCATACAATAACACACCACATTCATGAACTGAAAAAGCACTTTTTGCAATTATGTATGGCAAAGTTTTACCTACTCCTAATCACTCATTTTTTCCACACTATTGAAGCTGTAAATCAATTCACCATTGATTTTACTTCCATTCATGATCTTGTTCATAATGCTATTTCCAAAGCGTAAGAGCAATACACTAATAGGCTAATAAGAAAATAAAGCACATGGTTTTTTAAGTAGGTCAACATGTAATAAGAAAATAAAGCACATGGTTTTTTAAGTAGGTCAATATGTTTTGGTTCATATATTGAAAGGGGACATCTTAAAAGTGTTGAGACTAACCCTAATCACTCATTTGTCACACACTATTGGAGCTGTAGATCAATTCACCATTGATCTTACTTCCCTTCATGATCATGTTTGTAATGCTATTTCCAAAGCATGAGAGCAATACACTAATAGGATAATAAGAAAAGAAAGCACATGGTTTTTTTTGTTACAGGTATATATTTTATCATATTTCTTATGCTTAATAATTATAAAAAAATATGTTTGATTTAATGTGTGCAGAAATCAGTTTAATGGAATGTGTGAATGTGCATAAGGTTATTATATGTGTAAATGTGCACAAGGTTATTTTATGAGTTATTTTTGTTGGCCTCATGCCAAATGTTTATACAAATTATTTATGCACGCTTGTGCATGGCATTACTGTATTCCTAGCACATATGCTAGAAGAGTTTTGATTATTTACACTTAGTGTGTGAACAAGCTCTAGTGCTTAAGCTATTTTTTTAAAAAGGCGAAAAAGCAAAGCACAATTGTGTATGCACAAATATTTATAGCTCCTTGGGCTATTTATTGAATACAATTCTAAAAAATACTCATGTCGTGGAAGTGGAGTTACAAGCATGGGGGGGGGGAAGATTGCACCCAATCTTATCTTGACGGTGATGTTGTTCTATCTCTCTTGTTTATGTTATGTTTTGCTCTTTCATATCAATTTGATGAAAGTCTATGCTTTAATCTTTGATGAATTTGTGAGTTTTTAATTATTTTCTTCAAGAAGTACAAAAGGTCCCGTAGGCTGTGATATCAGAGCTTTGGCTTAACTCAATCTTTGTGAAGTCTATCAAAGACTTGTGGACAAAGAGGTGAAAGAGACAAAGGAAAAGGTGATTTTGGTGATTTTCAATTTAATTTGAAGAAGAATACTTTATGGTTATGTATGCATGTTTTTAACCATTAGACAACAAATCTCATCAATCTATTGTATGAAGGGTAAAGCAAGGTGAAAAACCATTAGTGGGTTTGTGAAAACCATAAAACCACCTTTAATCTTACTACTCCTCTTTAAATCTCTCCATATGGAAGGAGTATAGAGAGCCATAGCTAAACCAGTGGACGGTGTGGAGGGCTATGATTTTCTTATTTCTTCTTCAACTAATAAGCGCTGCAATGCTGCAGGGAGAAATTAAAGCCAAAAGGATTTAATTTAATTATCTTCTTCTCTCCTCTCTCTCCAATTCGGTGGGATGGAGCCCTTGAATTCCTCCAATTTCTGCTGTGCGCCATATGCACCGTTTTGAGGGCCGTTTGCAGTTTGCTTGGGCGAAGCCCTTCATAAAGCTTCATAAGCTTTACTTCAATGCTTACTAAAGCTTTGGTAAAAGCTTAGTTCACACACACACACACACACACACACACACACACACACACACACACATATGAAGCCTCATGCTCTCTCCTGTGCACGGGCCACCGATTTAGCCATTGGAGGAAGCAATTTCTTTGGTATTTTTCTTTTAAAGCTTAGAGATTTAAATCTTATTTCCATAAGCTTTAAAAAAAACTTATTACTTTATTCTTTAAAAGCTTATGTCTCCCATAAGCTAAAGCTTAAATTTCATTAAAGCTTCAAAGAGCCTACAAAATATTACAAAATAAAGCTTTTATATATTTTCAAAGAGGGATTACAAGTGGGCATCATTACGATAATTTCTAAATGCTTCTAGCTTTGACTTTCCATCTGAGTTATTTGTTTTCAAAATTTATTGACTTATTTATGAACGGCAGGTAGGATTATATTTTCGATAATGATATTTTCTTTGAATATGGTGTTTATCGACTTCTTTGACATACTAATAAAGATAAGAAAAGTCCTCATAAGTTTTCTTATTTCCAATTATTTGTTACGTCAAAATTTAGTGTCGTTAAGGCATTATTCAACCAACAGATTTTTCCAAGCTCTTCTCTTATTAAATTGTTTAATTATTCATATTGACTATGAATATAAATTCATGTATCTTGTTATGATGTGCACCTTATCCCTTTCTTTCCTTTTTCCAATGCTAACCTAACAAAGTTTATTAGTGAAGGTAGATTCTAAATAGATAGATTATTCGTCAACCTATGTGAACAGAAAGATGCTTAATCTCTTAGGAGATCAGTGGTTCATTTCGGCATCATTCATCCTCAAATTGGTAACGGAAAGAAAGGGGGTTTTCACAAAAGAAAAAGGAAATTCACCAAGTGGACAAAGAGGTTTTTCTTCATTGACAATTTTTGATTCTTAAGAAGCGAGTTATTACTTGGATTTATTTTGACGTGAAGGAGTTATCTTCTACCTTGGATGCATTTCTTGAGTGATATTCTCGAGCCTTTGGAGATTTTCAGACCCATGGTTATTAGTTGATTTTTCGACATCTTGTGTAATTTGATTACTTGCATAAGATAAAATGTTTATTTGTCAATTCATTTTATTCTGGCTAATAATTTTGCAGTCCAACCTAAGTAAGATTCTCTATTTTTCATAATTTTAATCATCAGCAAATTAAAACGTCAAATATGCTTTTGATATTTGTGTCCTTTTAATGATGCATTTTCTAGCAAAGCTATCCGACACTTGCAAGTAAGTTGCTACCCTCTATAACTTAGTAAATAATTCCTCCAATATTTCTATGTAAGATTTATCTTTCAGACAATGATTCGAGTACTTTCCAAGTAAGCTTCTCATTACTATCCTTACAATAGTGATCATGCTTAAATATTTATGCGTTATTAGAATTTCAAACCATATTACTATAGGTTATATTTCTTATTAGGTCATAATTTAATATATCTTAGTTAGGCTTGAAAGAATTCATAAATAAATAACCTTAATTGGGTTATGTTTACAAGTTGAAACTATATAGTTTAGAAAAATTATATTTTAATCCATTCGCATTGTTTTCTCATTTTTCTCTGTAATTCCTGATGAGGTATTCTCAATGTAGAACATCATTGCAGCTCAATATATGTAAGGTACAACCTTCTTACGCTTGACTCAACCTTACGATTGCCAAGTTTCATATTTATTATTCAAGTTTATTTTAACTTCAAATGCAAATTGATCTTTTCATCATTATCTCGTTTGACATTAAGGCAAGTACATAGATTTAGACTTGTTTACTTAATCAAGATTGTTAGAACTCTTACTAATCATTCATATTTATATTTGTGCTTAACCTTTGGATGTATTAAAAAATCAACTTATATCAATAATCAATTTATCTTTTATACTTATGATGTTAAGTTTCTCATGAATTATGTTTAACAACTTTATCCTATCCATAAAAACCATAACGATTCACATCTCTTTGGAGTGTCAATATTGTTTTTGACAGATAATTTCAATAACACCATAACAATGGAGGTATGTATATATTCACTTCCTTTTGTAAACTTTTCGCATTTGTTCTATATTTCTTTAAGCATTTCTATAATATTTTTACAACCTAAGAACCTAATTAGTAAACTATAGATTCAACATTAAGATTAGTTCAAATTCAGTAAACTATAGATTCAACATTAAGATTAGTTCAAATTTAGTAACTTAAATAAATTTTTAAGATAAAGTAAATTTGTGTTAGAATTTAAGTTTCAGAGGGAACTGGCCACTCTATCTCAAACTTCTATTCTAAAGGAGTGATATGTGGAATTAATCTGGTGGTATAGGACATCAGATTCGTTTCATGTACTTACTTCAGACACATTTATGTCTTCTATCTTTTACTATCTTATGTATGTACGTGGAATGCACCTTAATGGTATGGGACACTTAGACTCGTTTCACATATGTTTATTTGATTGGTTCATTGCATATTTGCATTATGTGTTGATCTAGTTTTTCACACCAATCATAAAGCTATCCTCTCATGGATTTACACAATTGAGGATAGTTGCAATCCCAGCAAGATGGAATGATATGAGAATTACTCTCGTTTACTGGGACTTATATTTCTTATTTTATATCGAGGATGCTCGTGTGTGCGTGCTTGTTGGTATGTATAATTTGATTTTATGGTTGCCTATATCTCATGACAACGTTGGGATTAATTGATGTGTTCAATTAATTATTTAACTAACGTCGATTGTGTCTATGAGTATAGGTACCCAGATGTGTGAGGGTATCGATTGAGGTGTCGCACCATATGAGGGTACCGATTGAGGTATCGTATGGCATGAAATTTGCAAGGGTATTGATTAAGGTGTCGTATGGATAGTAGATTGAGCAATGGAGTGAAGATGAGATCACTTGCTAATAGGATATTAAAATTGCATTAATCAATCATAGCCTTTCATGTTGCTAGGTTATTTTATGTGTGTGTGTCGCACATAAGGGTGTAGCATTATATGGTAGTGATGTGTGTGAACACACTTAGGATTGCTGGGGCACGACGCGTATGTACACCCTCTTATTTACTCATTTTGGGGTGTGTACTTATCTTTTGTATTTGGCACACATTTGTTTATTCTAATCTAGTGAGTTTGTGTACTCTCAAGCTTCTCTATCTTGTGTGTGTGCATTGTTGTAACCCTAACCCTAATTCCAACAATTGGTATCAGAGCTAGCTTCCTTGACACTTGATCTAGTAGTCTGCCTCCCTTCTCTCACGACCCTGTTTTTTTGTCTCTGATTGAGATACCCTCTTAGAGGAAGAAAGTATATACTGTAGTGTGCTGTATACAAAGTACAGAGCATTTTCACAGTTCGTGGCGCGATTCAGGCACGTTAAGGTTTCTGTAGACGTTCTGGAGAGAGGTGTCATTTTGGATTGGTTTTGCTCGATTATTTTGGGTGTTTGGGCTGTGCAAGCGGGCAAAGATTTGGTGTGCAACAGCATCTATAGTGTCTTCAATAACATCGACCATCATACTTTCGTGCCAGTAACACTATATTCGAGCTACGCTGTGTTATTTTTCATACACTTTATAGGTGATTTAGTCAGTTGGCAGCCATTAGGGGTTGCATTGAGTGAATACTGATGAGTAACAGCTTCAGTTTTGACACTATTGAGAGAGAGTATTATTAGCTCATGAAAGATGTAGTGGAAGAATCTTGCCACCAGCCCAAAGATGATGATTATGCATTATAAAAGGCAATCTAAATCTGGGTAAGAGATAAGCATGCCACCATAGCTGACTAGCTACTCTCTCCGTTGCATCAGAGAAAGGCACTTCCAGCGAATCAGTATTAGAGCTCCTCACTCCAACCCACATAGGTATCAGACTGGAGCTCCTTTAATTTTGTTTATGAAAAGACATCTGGTGGAGTTTTAAGCATGACACCACATGTTATATTACTGGGTATGATTCTGCTACTCTCAACAACCCTATTTTATTGGTCTCAAGGCTCTTTTTTGACCAGAGTCATCTGCTAAGCACAATGATAAGCTTGGTGATGTTAATCGATATTACACTAAACATAATTTGCTAAGGAGTAGAGGAGTTTGAAGAACCAAAGAAGTGGACAGGGCATTTGCCTTTGAAGGAGATTGAATGCCACAAGACAGAAGAACTTATGTTTCGGTCATCATGAAATGGGCATTTTGAGAGGGGTTGTCCTTACATCACATAGACATTGAGGTGGTCAACCCTTCTGGAAAGGGGAAGACTGATGTTTCTTTCTGTGTGGGTTGAACTGTCCAAAGGGGGACTCCATGTGAATGACACCATTACATGAAATGGGCATTTTGAGAGGGGTTGTCCTTACATCACATAGACATTGAGGTGGTCAACCCTTCTGGAAAGGGGAAGACTGATGTTTCTTTCTGTGTGGGTTGAACTGTCCAAAGGGGGACTCCATGTGAATGACACCATTAAAATGCTTTGTCTAAGTGAAGGTGCTGGTGCTCTTTGATTCAGGTAGTAAAGAAGATTTGATATCACCAACCGTATTGAAGAAGCTCCCCTATTGGTAACAAGGGGTGTATGGTTTGTCAGGTGCTTTTACAAGCGGTGTTTGCTGCACATATTTAAAAGCAGAAAATGAGCGTGTCTTTTTACAGGTGAAAATGAGCCTGTCTGCTACCATTCAATTAAAGCCACAAGAGGAGCTCCCTCCCCTCATTCTACAACGCGAGACTCATTTCCAAAGTAGTTTTGCTGCTGTCGACAACCTTTTAAAGCCTCTGCATATGAAATCCAGCCTCGGGCAAGTTCTGATGCACCCCAAACACTCCGCCCTCTCCTTGGGTTTTGCATGATTGTACATTTTCCAATTCTTCCAAGCGAAGCTTAAGCATGCATAGAGGAGGTTTAACCATGATGCTAATCCTTGTTTTTTGTGTGCAGCTTGACATGCACATACTGCAGAGTCGATTGGATGCGGAGTTTCTTTTAGCCCATATGTGCACTGTTGGGTTCAAGGAATGGATAGTTGTACTTTCTACTTTGCTAAGACGCATGGAGGTGAAACTGTTAAACCACGTCTGTGTCCATAGTCTGTCTGGAGCTGAACTTCAATATTGAGTTTTCTTGTCGAACATTTTTTGGTTTCACTTTGTGAAAGCATCTTTCGCTGTACAAGTTCACAAAATGATTTTCTTTTTTCCGGGAGGGGAGGGAGGACATCACTTTTTAATCAGTAAGCTTGCTGTGGGTGAAGCTGGATCTAAGTTAGGAACAGAAGGATTTGTTTGGTGTAGAAGGATGTCTCAGATTGGAATTTGGGCAATGGGTGATCATTCCAAAATGTTGAATGGTCATGGACTGAACCTGGAACATAAAACTGGTATGTTGTGTTCAGACACCTGTTGACACACCCTGTTCTGAAAAGGTGGTGTAGCTGAGTGACTGCACCAGATGCGGTCAGTCTTTGGCCGGCAGGCAATTTGAATGGCTGGCAGACAATCCAAATGAATTTAAACCCAAGCTTTGGGTGGTGCGTATTGCTTCCTGTTTTGAGGTGTTCTAATAGCCTATTTTGGGAAGGGTAAAACCCCAGCATTGACTGCACCAACTTAAGAATCATACCGGACATGACTTCCACAGTGTGGGGAGTTAACAGGAGTGTAACCCACTATAAAAGGCAAAGCGACTCCGGAGGTAGCACGTATGGACATAAGAAATTCCTGATTTTTAGCTGACATAGAGACAAGTGAGGTGCAGGAGGATTCAAGAGCAGTGATAAATATCATGGTTTGTTCTCAAGTGCAGTGATTAATGGAATTGCAAAAACCGAACTGTCTTACAAAGGTGGATTGCAATTTAGAGTGGATAAAGGCCATATGGTAGGAATATGGTTTGACCATGGAGAAACATTTGCTGGACTGTTGAGTGTGACTCCAGTCTTCGGTGGATGGAGTGGCTTTACAAAACTAAATGCAATTCTGCTGGTAGCTGACTATTGTTGATAGATTTATCAAACATGCATATTTTTTCCTTGCAAAAAGACTCTTACTGCACATCAAGTTGCACACTTTTTTGTTAAGCAGATTTTCACACATCATGGCTTACCATAGGTGACCGTTTCTGATCAAGATTCTAAGTTTTGTAATGATTTTTGGACTACATTGTTTGATAATCTAGGCATTGAATTGGATTTTTCTATTGCATTTCATCGTGAATCTAATGGTCAAATTGAAGTGACAAATAGCACAATATTGGATTTACTTCATGCATATGTTTCATCACAACCTAAACAATTGGATAAGCATATCTATATTTTGCAATTTGCATACAATAACACACCACAGTCATGAACTGGAAAAGCACTTTTTGCAATTGTGTATGGCAAAGTTTTACCTACTCCTAATCACTCATTTTTTACACACCATTGAAGCTGTAGATCAATTCACCATTGATTTTACTTCCATTCATGATCATGTTCATAATGCTATTTTCAAAGCATAAGAGCAATACATTAATAGGCTAATAAGAAAATAAAGCACATAGTTTTTTAAGTAGGTCAATATGTTTTGCTTTGTATTGAAAGGGGACATCTTAAAAGTGTTGAGACTAATCCTAATCACTCATTTGTCACACACTATTGGAGCTGTAGATCAATTCACCATTGATTTTACTTCCATTCATGATCATGTTTGTAATGCTATTTTCAAAGCATGAGAGCAATACACTAATAGGATAATAAGAAAAGAAAGCACATGGTTTTTTTGTTACAGGTATATATTTTATCATATTTCTTATGCTTAATAATTGTAAAAAAATATGCTTGATTTAATGTGTGCAGAAATCAGTTTAATGGAATGTGTGAATGTGCATAAGGTTATTATATGTGTAAATGTACACAAGGTTATTTTATGAGTTATTTTTGTTGGCCTCATGCCAAATGTTTGTACAAATTATTTATGTACGCTTGTGCATGGCATTACTATATTTCTAGCACATATGTTAGAAGAGTTTTGATTATTTACACTTAGTGTGTGAACAAGCTCTAGTGCTTAAGCTGTTTTTTTAAAAAGGAGAAAAAGCAAAGCACAATTGTGTATGCACAACTATTAATAGCTTCTTGGGCTATTTATTGAATACAATTCTAAAAAATACTCATGTCGTGGAAGTGGAGTTACAAGCATGGGGGGTGGGGGGGGGAGATTGCACCCAATCTTATCTTGACGGTGATGTTGTTCTATCTCTCTTGTTTATGTTATGTTTTGCTCTTTCATATCAATTTGATGAAAGTCTATGCTTTAATCTTTGATGAATTTGTGAGTTTTTAATTATTTTCTTCAAGAAGTACAAAAGGTCCCGTAGACTGTGATATCAGAGCTTTGGTTTAACTCAATCTTTGTGAAGTCTATCAAAGACTTGTGGACAAAGAGGTGAACGAGACAAAGGAAAAAGTGATTTTGGTGATTTTTCAATTTAATTTGAAGAAGAATACTTTATGGTTATGTATGCATGTTTTTAACCATTAGACAACAAATCTCATCAATCTATTGTCCAAAGGGTAAAGCAAGGTGGAAAACCATTAGTGGGTTTATGAAAACCATAAAATCACCTTTAATCTTACTAATCCTCTTTAAATCTGTCCATATGGATCGAATCAGCAAGGGAAGGAGTATAAAGAGGCATAGCAAGATTGCTAAACCAGTGAACATGTCAGAGATATATAATGGACGGTGTGGGGGGCTATAATTTTCTTATTTCTTCTTCAACTAATAAGCGTTGCAATGTTGCAGGGAGAAATTAAAGCCAAAAGGATTTAATTTAATTATCTTCTTCTCTCCTCTCTCTCCAATTTGGTGGGACAGAGCCCTTAAATTCCTCCAATTTTGCGCTACGCGTGGGCGGATTTTTTTTCTTTCTGCTGTGCGCCATGCATCGTTTTGAGGGCCGTTTGCAGTTGACTTGGGTAAAGCCCTTCATAAAGCTTCATAAGCTTTACTTCAAAGTTTACTAAAGCTTTGGTAAAAGCGCGCGCGCGCGCGCACACACACACACACATGAAGCCTCATACTCTCTACTATGCACGGGCCATCAATTTCGCCATTGGAGGAAGCAATTTGTTTGGTAACTTTCTTTTAAAGCTTAGAGCTTTAAATCTTATTTCCATAAGCTTAAAGAAAAAGCTTATTACTTTAATATCTAAAAGCTTATGTCTCCCATAAGCTAAAGCTTAAATTTCATTAAAGCTTCAAAGAGCCTACAAAATATTACAAAATAAAGCTTTTATATATTTTCAAAGAGGGATTACAAGTGGGCATCATTACGATTATTTCTAAATGCTTCTAGCTTTGACTTTCCATCTGAGTTATTTGTTTTTAAAATTTATTGACTTATTTATGATGAACGACAGGTAGGATTATATTTTCGACAATGATATTTTCTTTGAATATGGTGTTTATCGACTTCTTCGACATACTAATAAAGATAAGAAAAGTCCTCATAAGTTTTCTTATTTTCAATTATTTGTTATGTCAAAATTTAGTGTCGTTAAGGCATTATTCAACCAATAGATTTTTCCAAGCTCTTCTCTTATTAAATTGTTTAATTATTCATATTGACTATGAATATAAATTCATGTAGCCTGTTATGATGTGCATCTAATCACTTTCTTTCCTTTTTCCAATGCTAACCTAACAAAGTTAATTAGTGAAGGTAGATTCTAAACAGATAGATTATTCGTCAACCTATGTGAACAAAAAGATGCTTAATCTCTTAGGAGATCAGTGGTTCATTTAGGCATCATTCATCCTCAAATTGGTAACGGAAAGAAAGGGGGTTTTCACAAAAGAAAAAGGAAATTCACCAAGTGGACAAAGAGGTTTTTCTTCATTGACAATTTTCGACTCTTTAGAAGACTTTTTCAACGAGTTATTACTTGGATTTATTTTGACGTGAAGGAGTTATCTTCTACCTTGGATGCATTTCTTGAGTGATATTCTCGAGCCTTTGGAGATTTTCGGACCCATGGTTATTAGTTGATTTTTTGACATCTTGTGTAGTTTGATTACTTGCATAAGATAAAATGTTTATTTGTCGATTCATTTTATTCTGCTAATAATTTTGCAGTCCAACCTAAGTAAGTTTCTCCATTTTTCATAATTTTAATCATCAGCAAATTAAAACGTCAAATATGCTTCTGATATTTGTGTCCTTTTAATGATGCATTTTCTAGCAAAGCTGTCTGACACTTGCAAGTAAGTTGCTACCCTCTATAACTTAGTAAATAATTCCTCCAATATTTCTATGTAAGATTTATCTTTCAGACAATGATTCGAGTACTTTCCAAGTAAGCTTCTCATTACTATCCTTACAATAGTGATCATGCTTAAATATTTATGCGTTACTAGAATTTCAAACCATATTACTATAGGTTATATTTCTTATTAGGTCATAATTTAATATAACCTTAGTTAGGTTTGAAAGAATTCATAAATAAATAACCTTAATTGGGTTATGTTTACAAGTTAAAACTATATTTATAGTTTAGAAAAATTATATTTTAATCCATTCGCATTGTTTTCTCATCTTTCTCTGTAATTCCTGATGAGGTATTCTCAATGTAGAACATCATTGCAACTCAATATATGTAAGGTACAACCTTCTTACGCTTGACTCAACCTTACGATTGCCAAGTTTCATATTTATTATTCAAGTTTATTTTAACTTCAAATGCAAATTGATCTTTTCATCATTATCTCGTTTGACATTAAGGTAAGTACATAGATTTAGACTTGTTTACTTAATCAAGATTGTATTTATATTTATATTTGTGCTTAACTATTGGATGTATTGAAAAATCAACTTATATCCATAATTAATTTATCTTTTATACTTATGATGTTAAGTTTCTCATGAATTATGTTTAACAACTTTATCCTATCCATAAAAACCATAACGATTCACATCTCTTTGGAGTGTCAATATTGTTTTTGACAGATAATTTCAATAACACCATAACAATGGAGGTATGTATATATTCACTTCCGTTTGTAAACTTTTCGCATTTGTTCTATATTTCTTCAAGCATTTCTATAATATTTTTACAACCTAAGAACCTAATTAGTAAACTATAGATTCAACATTAAGATTAGTTCAAATTCAGTAACTTAAATAAATTTTTAAGATAAAGTAAATTTGTGTTAGAATTTAAGTTTCAGAGGGAACTGGCCACTCCATCTCAAACTTCTATTCTGAAGGAGTGATATGTGGAATTAATCTGGTGGTATATAGGACATCAGATTCGTTTCATGTACTTACTTCAGACACATTTATGTCTTCTATCTTTTACCATCTTATGTGTGTACATGGAATGCACCTTTGTGGTATGGGACACTTAGACTCGTTTCACATATGTTTATTTGATTGGTTCATTGCATATGCATTATGTGTTGATCTAGTTTTCCACACCAATCTCATAAAGCTATCCTCTCATGGATTTACACAATTTAGGATAGTTACAATCCCAGCAAGAGGGAATGATATGAGAATTACTCTCATTTACTGGGAATTATATTTCTTATTTTATATCGAGGACGCTCGTGTGTGCGTGCTTGTTGGTACGTGTAATTTGATTTTATGGTTGCCTATATCTCATGATGACGTTGGGATTGATTGATGTGTTCAATTAATTGTTTAACTAACATCGATTGTGTCTATGAGTATAGGTACCCAGATGTGTGAGAGTATCAATTGTGTCTATGAGTATAGGTACCCAGATGTGTGAGGGTATCAATTGTGTCTATGAGTATGGGTACCCAGATGTGTGAGTTTATCGATTGAGGTGTCGCACCATATGAGGGTACCGATTGAGGTGTCGTATGGCATGAAATTTGCAAGGGTATTGATTAAGGTGTCGTATGGATGGCAGATTGAGCAATGGAGTGAAGATGAGATCACTTGCTAATAGGATATTAAAATTGCATTAATCAATCATAGCCTTTCATGTTGCTAGGTTATTTTATGTGTGTGTGTCGCACATAAGGGTGTAGCATTATATGGTAGTGATGTGTGTGAACACACTTAGGATTGTTGGGGCACTTTTTCCCTCACTAGGAGGTTTTTTCCCCCGCACATATGTACACCCTCTTATTTACTCATTTTGGGGTGTGTACTTATCTTTTATATCTGGCACACATTTGTTTATTCTAATCTAGTGAGTTTGTGTACTCTCAAGCTTCTCTATCTTGTGTGTGTGCATGTGTTGCAACCCTAACCCTAATTCCAACAATTAGTATCAGAGCTAGCTTCATTGACACTTGATTTAGTAGTCTGCCTCCCTTCTCTCACACGACCCTGTTTTTTTTGTCTCTGATTGAGATACCCTCTTAGAGGAAGAAAATATATACTGTAGTGTGCTGTATAGTACAGTACAGAGCGTTTTCGTGGTTCGTGGTGCGATTCGGGCACGTTAAGGTTTCTGCAAACGTTCTGGAGAGGTGTTATTTTGTATTGGTTTTGCTCGATTTTGGGTGTTTAGGCTGTGCAGCGGGCAAAGATTTGGTGTGCAACAGCATCTGCAGTGTCTTCAATAAAATCGACCATCATAATTTCGCGCCAGTAACACTCTATTCTCTACTCTGTGTTATTTTTCATACACTTTGCAGGTGATTTCATCAGGGGTTGCATTCAGTGAATACTATTAAGGATGCAGAGAAAGAAGGTGATAAGCCTAAAAAGAAGAGCAAGTGTCACTATTGCAGGAAACCAGGGCACTACATAAATGAGTACAAGAAAAAGCTAGAGAAGGAGAAAAAGAAAGAATTGGGCATGGCTGTGGTGGCTGATGCATCTGCACTAAGTGCAGAGAAGAAGGAATCTGTAAGTTTTACTTAAGATGGTTGGGCATGGACTGTACATTGCAGTTATGACCCTTCTGTTCATGATGTATGCATGTCAGTGGAGAATTGGATGCTTGGTACTTTGACAGTGTGCTAGTAAGCACATTACTTCACAAAAAATCTGTTCTCATCTCTAGAATATGTCCCAAGTGCAGGAACCATCACATGTGCAAATGGTACCTCATATTCTTTCAAAAGAGTTGGTAGAGTTGTGGTCACTGCTGCAAATTTGGGTGCATTTACTCTTTCTAAAGTTTTATATGTGCCAGGTATTAAGAAGAACTTGCTGTCAGTTTGAGCCTTAGTCTTGTTAGGCTTGATGGGTGAAATTTATGGATGATAGATGTACAGTTCAGGATAGAAATGATGGTTATTCTATCATTGTCTCAGGTACCTTATTTTATGGCCTATACAAGATGGATGTATTTGAGAAGTTGCAGCATGATGCTTGCTTAGTCTATACGACTCATGTTATGAGTGATGCAGAATTATGGCATGCATGATTTGGCCATCTAAATTATGGCGATTTGTTATGCCTTCAAAGGCATGATATGGTGTTTGAGTTACCAACTCTTGAGACCCCTGCTAGACATGTATTTGAGAGGTGTATTCTTGGTAAAATGCATGGGGCATTATTTCCAAATCATCGAGCTCTTAAGAAGTTACAGCTTATACTACATAGTGATGTATGTGGTCCTATGAGAACACTTTCTATTGGGGGATATCTCTTTGTCACTTTTATTGATGATTACTCCAGATATAGATGGGTTTATCCATTAAAGTAGAAGTAAGAGGTTTTTATGTGCTTTAGGCACTTTGTATACATGGCTGAAAATGCATGTGAATGTACCCTTTGTTCAGATAGAGGGGGGGAGTATATGTCCAAGGAATTTCATGCATATATGGCTGAAAAATGCATAAGGCATCAATGTACAGTGCCATACACACATCAGCAAAACGGTGTGGCTGAGAGGAAGAACATGTCTCTCATGGAGATGGCACGATGTATGGTGAAAGCCCAAGATTTATCTCATGGTTTTTGGTTAGAGGTAACTATGTGCGCAAAGGAGGCAACTATGTGCGCAAACTATGTGTTGAACAAATGCCCTACCAAGGCCTTGCAGTCTAAAACTCCTTATGAAGGAAGCCTTCTGTGGCTCATTTGCGTGTTTTTGGTTGTCTTGCTTTATGACCTTGTGCCTGAGCAACAACGCCATAAGCTTGATGATAAGGTAGTTAAATGCATATTTGTAAGATACAGTTCAGAAAAGCAAGGGATATAGACTCTACCATCCGACCTCAAAGTGGATTTTGGTAAGTAGAGATGTTGTTTTTGTCAAAAACTTAGTTCGACCCATGATTTCATGCAAAAAAAAAGAATGTATGCTCACAGGACCTGTTTGAATCACTCCTACATTTGTTTAATGGAGGGAAGCCATATGTAGAGCAATTGAATGCTCAACCAAGTGCTGAAATTCAGCCTTTGTTGTAGGTGTAAAATCAGCCTTTTGATGAGGCAATTATTGAGGATATAGTGGATGAGGAGAGAGCAGCCATAGAAGAATCTATGCATATGCCAAAATGGCTTGTGCATACATTGAGGGATAGCAAGTTGGCAGCTCCTTTACCTAGCAGAACTTGTGTAGGTTCTCATCATGCAGATTATTCTCATGCGGATCATGTTCTCATTTTTGCTTTATGTAATGAGGAGGAACCTGTTTCCTTTAAGGAAGCACATGATAATGATCATTGGATGCATGCTATGCAGGATGAGTATAACTCTATACTCAATAATGACACCTGGTATTTGATAGATCTACCTCATGGCAAGAAGGCCATTGGTACTAAGTGGGTTTATAAGTTAAAACGCAAAAAATGGTAGCATTGATACAAGGCCAGACTTGTTGCAAAGGGGTATGCCCAACAAAAGGGCATTGGTTTATGATGAGACCTTTGCACCCACATCTTGTATGACTACCATTAGGTGTCTCATTGCTTTGGCAGCACATCATGGGTGGAATGTACATCAGTTGGACATTAAAACTGCATTCTTGAATGGTGATTTATATGAGGAGGTGTATGTATCTTAGCCACTTGGTCTTGTTGTGAAAGGAGAAGAGTCTAAAGTATGCAGGTTGAAAAAGACTCTTTATGGCCTTAAGCAGGCTCCTAGAGCATGGTATGAGAAGATTCATGCATACTTGGTTGCAAATGATTTTTGCAACAGTCCATAGAGAGTACCCTATGTGAAGAGGAGTAAGGACACATTTTTGGTCATCGTTCTATATGGTGATGACATGCTACTCACGGGACCCGATATAGATTACATTTCAGCTTTTAAGGCTGATCTACAATCATCATTTGAGATGTCAGATTCGGGGCCCTTGCATTACTATTTGGGGATTTAGTTTATGCAGCGCAATGATGGCATTGTTATGTTGTAATCTAAATATATATAGAAGCTATTGAAGAGGTTTAATCTTGAAGACTGTAAACCTGTGGCTACACCTATGGAGATAGGTACTCGACTTAGTCTTCAAGATACATGAGACTTTTTTGATGCTAGTTTGTATCAGTAGGCTGTTGGATCCCTTCTTTATGTGTGCAACACGAGGCTAGATATACAGTATGTGGTCTCACAGTTGAGTAGATTTATGCATAGCCCAAGCATTGGCAAGATGTTAAGTGGGTTTTTCGCTATTTACAGGGCACTCAGTATTTTGGATTATTTTATCCAAAGGGGGGTGAGTCATAGCTGCATGCTTTTAGTGATTTAGATTGGGCTGGATGTTATGACACATGAGTGTCCACTAGTGGGTTTTACTTTCGCCTTGGTGATTCATGTATATCATGGCTCAGTAAGAAGCAGCCTATAGTGGCCACTTCCAGCTATGAAGCTGAGTACATGGAAACTTTTACAACT
Source organism: Cibotium barometz (assembly GCF_041138505.1). Taxonomy (NCBI): domain Eukaryota; kingdom Viridiplantae; phylum Streptophyta; class Polypodiopsida; order Cyatheales; family Cibotiaceae; genus Cibotium; species Cibotium barometz. Next base: position 24,427,325 of record NC_141063.1, on the reverse strand, counting down.
ACAGTTAAGTGTGTGTGGCTCAGACGTCTTATGGTTGATTTGGGTGTTGGACAGTCGTCTAGCACTACGATTTTTTTGACAGTAGCTAGAGTGCATTAGTAGTTGCGAGGAACCCAGTGTTTCATGCTCGCACTAAGAACATTGAGGTGCATTACTACTATGTCAAGGAAAGACTCTCTGTAGAGCAGAGATCAGATTGGTCTATGTGCCTACACATGATAACATGATAGATTTATTCACGAAGGCTCTTCCTCATGAAAAGTTTGAAGCTTTTTTTAAAGCTTTGGGCTTATTGCCTTTTCAGGCTTGATCGGCAATACCTTGTACATGTTTACATCATCACTCTAGGGGAGATTTGTAGCATTATATGTTAGTGATGTGTGTGAACACACTTAGGAACGCAGGGGCACTTTTTTCCTCACTAGGACGTTTTTTCTCCCGTGCGTATGTACACCCTCTTATCTACTCATTTTGGGGTGTGTACTTATCTTTTGTATCTAGCAGACATTTGTTTATTCTAATCTAGTGAGTTTGTGTGCTCTCAAGCTTCTCTATCTTGTGTGGGTGCATTGTTGCAACCCTAACCCTAATTCCAACAAAGGGATCTTGTCTATATCATATTATTTCGTATTATTATTTGTGATTTGATGATGAGTGCAAGGGTGACCAATTTAGGTGTTGCAGTCCATGTTTACCCGAGCCTCTGAGCGATGCCTTTGTGCCTCCGAGCCATGCTCAGTCAATGAACCTTTGAGTCTATTTTTGGTATTCCATGTCCATAAGAACCTTTGAGCCACGCCTTTGTGCCTCTGAGTCATGTTCAGACCTCTGAGTTTACCTTGCAAGTTATCACATCGATAACTATGAGCATGATGTTGTTGTTGTAGCATTTTCTTTTACACAACTGAGGACATTTGTTTCCTCAAACAGGAGGATTGTTATAGGTATATATTTAATTACATTTTTAATGCTTAATAATCGTAGAAAAATATGCTTGATTTAATGTGTGCAGAAATCATCTTAATGGAATGTGTGAATGTACACAAGGTTATTTTATGAGTTATTTTTGTTGGCCTCATGACAAATGTTTGTACAAATTATTTATGCGCTTGTCTAGAAGTGTTTTGATTATTTACACTTAGTGTGTGAACAAGATCTAGTGCTTGAGCTATTTTTGTAAAAAGTGGAAAAGCAAAGCCCAATTTTGTATACACAACTATTAATAGCTCCTTGGGTTATTTATTGAATACAATTCTAAAAAATACTCATGTCGTGGAAGTGGAGCGATACACATGAGGGGGGAGATTGCACCAAATCTTGTCTTGATGGTGATGTTGTTCTATCTGTCTTGTTTATGCTATGTTTTGCTCTTTCATAACAATTTGATGCAAGTATATACTTTAATCTTTGATGAATTTGTGAGTTTTTAATTATTTTCTTCAAGAAGTACAAAAGGTCCCGTGACATTTTTAAGTAGGTCAATATGTTTTGCTTCGTATATTGAAAAGAGACGTCCTAAAAGTGTTGAGACTATCATTAAGTTAGCTTCTCATTTTTATGGTCCTTTTTAAATTAATTAGAAAATCAATGACTTAGCATATCGACGAGAATTCATAATTCTTTTCATATCAATCTTTTGAGACCTTATAAGGGACCAGTTCCTACACATCCTCTGTATGAGGAAGCGCCTATTCTTGTTCACCAAGTAGAAGAGCTTCAACATAAAGCTATTATTGACCATGAGACCACTACTGCTTGCACATGTATAGTGTCTAATAGATACCTTTTGACCTTTAAAAAGCATCCCAGAGAGAATGCTTGATGCATGCCTGAGCGATTTTTCTGCGCCTATCTCGACCTCATACAATCTTACTTTCAAACACAGGCCAGTTGATATGACACAACTGAGCACACTTACTATCCTAGGCAGGAGGGATGTTATGGTTTGTCCATCTATCCCTCTGTGGTTCATTGGGGATGCCCAATTACCACTATGTTTGTAGCATGGCACTTGGGTGATTCCGAATATTTTGTGTAGGACATGAATTTAGGGATGGCTGGATTTAAGTGTTAGATTTAATGCTTATGTGGTGTTGTGTAATTTTAGAATGTGTCACTAATGTGTAATGTGTTTGAATGGATAACTTGTAGGTTGGTGAGATTGACGAGTTTTGTGCTCATAAGCTGGTATGGTTGGGACATGATGGCGGTGATTTGGCATGAGTAATTATCCTTTTAGTATTTTGGCATTGGCAGGATAGTGAATGATTTCGGTATTTTGGCCCTTGTATTTACTATAAGATATTTTTATATTTTGTTAGCCGCCCACTTTTGTTATACATGGGCGTGGACCTATTAATTTGGTTGCACATGAACTACCCTTTGGGGGTTTATATGTATTTTTCCTTAGTGATTTGGTTAGGAAGGATTTATTTAAGCTTTTGGTTAAAACAACTCCTTTTTTGGTAAAGGGCAAGCCCATGCAAGAGCGTGCAACTATTTTTGGCATGTGGGCTATTTTTGTTTTTAATAAAGACATAAATACCCAAGAAGTGGGAGTATGCCAACACTTCTTGGGGGGGATAGATTGCACCCAATACTCTCTCATGTGATTATTTTTAATTTTGATTTTATGTTATCTTGCTCAAGATAATTGTTGAAGTCTATGTAACTTGATGGGTTTGATAGTTAGTAGTTATGTGTCTCCCCAAGAACCGATTTCCTATCATCATCACATTATGTTTTCCAAAAAAAGGTAATTGGCACAATGACCTCATTTTGTCACCTTTAGAGGCATCGCCTCCTAGGTAAGACTTAGTGTGCATTCCCTATATGATTGCAAGTCCTAGCCCACACCTCTGAGTGAGTGCAAATATTAGATGTAGAACATAGCAGCAGGTAGCCTTTTTTGGAAGTTTAAATCCTGATAAGCCCTCTGTCTTCTTGTCTTTGGAATTTCTCTCTCTTCTTGTCTTTATGGATATCAATTGTAGAACATAGAAGGTAGTCTTCTTATATTTGGAAGTTTGAGTCCTAATAAGCTCTCTTTTATAAGGAAATTCTCAACTTTGGAGCGGAGTCAGTGCAAATATCAGTTGTAGAACATAGCAGGCAACCTTCTTGTCTTTGGAAGTTTACGTCTTAATAAACTCTTTATCTTCTTGGTCTTTGGAAGTTTAAGTCATGATAAGCTCTCTTTTATAGGGAAATGCTCAACTTTGGATAGATTTATTCAATGAGATGAATGGGAACTTAAGAGCGCACAAGTGCAGCATGAATAGAGGCAACAACTCTAAATACATTATCCCTTTTGGGAGGAGCTAATAGTGACTTTGAACTAGGGATAGCTAGTGACTCACTAGTTAAGATTCCTCCACGGAAGAATCAACTTATGCATTGCCCATAAATAGTCGGCACAAGAAAGATAAGAGCATGTAGGAGGCCAAGGAGGTATATGCTATGTCGAGGCCATAGATTTGCATAAGAAAAATGTAGGACATGATTTCATGTAGTAAAAACAAAACCAAAGAGGTCATGGGCCCAAAAATGTATAAATCTCTGTACACAATTTCGACATTCATGATTCCGCTAAAAATAAAACAATAGTGATCATCTCTCAAGCTAGAATTTTCTTAGGAAGAACGCGTAGTTGTGTGGCCAACCCTGGTTGACATCGAAGTTAGTCACAAATTATAGTCTTGGGAGACGTGGACCTTTTCGGGCCACCCGCTCTTAACCCTTCAATTGCTACCATCATTGTGGTAAATAATTATCAAGCCATAATCATCAGTTGTTTTCAAAGTTGAGCTTTTCTTTAGAATTAGGCTTGTCTATTACAAGTTTATATGTGACACTAGCAAGCACACTAATGGAAGAGAGCATCATCCTCATAAGGGGATGGATTGTTGCCATACTGATTGCATGTCAATTGGCAAAAGAGATCCACAACACTAGATCTCCCCAATGGCACCATTACCATTGCATGAGGTTACCCCACACCATTAAAGATCCCAAGCCTTGTCTTTTGCAAATGTATGCCATCACCTTGAGTAATCCCTAAAACTCGACACTCTTCTCACCTTGCCATACCAACTACCCCCCCCACCAAAAAAAAACAAACTAATATGGTGTTCCAAATACATGCCTCATCTTTTCCAAATACATGCCATCACCTTAAGTAACCCCTAAAACTAAATCTTGCCTTGCCCACCCAAAACTAATATGGTGTTCTAAAGCCTCCTCAGTTAAGATGTAGACCACCTCCTAAGATGTAGACCACCTCCTAAAGCATCAACCTCAATAACCTCTCATGGACATACCCAAGAAAGTGTGGATACCTAAGAGCACCCTAGCTATAGCCAAGGAATCTATGATGATTAAGCAAAAACTTGGAAGCCATAATCTAGCTAAAAGCCTACGTGTGCAAGAAAAAGGTTGCTAAGCAAGAGTTGATACCTAAGAGCATCCTAGCTATAGCCAAGTAATTTATGATGCTTAAGCAAAAACTAGGCGGTCACCATCTAGCCAATAGCCTATCCCCAAAAGTAATAGCTTGCTAAGTGGGAGCTCCAAGTAAAAACATTTCACCCACAACTTGAACCCTTAGTGGCTTAAGTCTATTGTGAAGGGCATGGTTTGTTTGGGTCCCTAAACCTAAGATATCCTTACCCACCAACTCCTAAGTTGAAGTAAGTAAAGCCGAAGCCTCAAACCTCATTTATATACTAGCAACCAACACCTTATTGAAGTTTAACCAAGATGGTAGTATCTCAAGGCTAATATAAAGGAAACTCCCCAACATTTGGGTACCAAGGTCAAAGGAACCCCCATCCTAACCCTCTAACAAAGCCAAAGACTCCATCAAGTTCCAAACCAAAGATGGAATGGTGGAGACCTAAAAGATGTGCCTCTGAGATCACCCCAAAATCTTAATCAAGAATGCATAGTAGTGGCTATTGCTTTTGCTTTAGAGCTAACACCATGCCTAAAGAAGTTAGAAAGTCCCCCAGAAGAACCATGCATTAAGATGTAGTCCCAAGTTCTTTTGTGGTGAGACCTTACCCATTTCCACTCCCATTGAAGTAAAGCCACCGATGGTGCCAAACCCCCAAGAGAGCCGTGCATCACCTTCTTTGACACCACCAAGTAACCTCAATGTCCCTCTTCACCCTTCACCCCCATGCAGTAATGCCACCTCACAACACCAACTTGCTAATTGGAAGGTCAAAGCTTAATCAAGTGCATGGACAAATTCAATGGCATTGCATCCAACCTTAATCAAGTGCATGAGCGAAGTCGGTAGTGTTTGTGAATGTGTGATTTTTCACTATCACTCATTAACCTCATAAGGCAACCCTTGAAGCCTGTGCTTCACTTGTATATATGTAGCATAACTACCCCATACCAATTATACATATAATATGTACTTGGGAATGTTTTTTTTAAAGGGACGAAGGAAAAATATCAAAGAAAGTTGTTGTGTAGGAACAAAGATTCCCTTCACAACAAAAAATGTAAAAGAAAGTAGCATGCACCAACACTGGGTCACATGAACTTGTTCTTGCTTCTCTCTCACTAACTTGCCCCTGTTTTAATAGTTGTTATCACACTACATAATACACCTTGCCACGCTTCCCAGGTAGCATCTCATACATGGTGGTTTCCATTACGATTGCATGTCAAGTAGATCACTCCTTTGGCAATCACTCTTTATTTTAACTCTTGGCCCATGCTTGTGCATGTGGAAAATCCCCTCCCCTTAGGACTTATATGGTTCTTTAGTGTGCCTTGCCATCCCTCAAGATTGAAATTAGAGCATAATCAAAGTGGAGATAATTTGATGATTCCCTCCAAGAGAGGAGAGCCTTGAGGTACAACCACTTGTATCTCCTTGGGCTGTGGTGAGAGCTAGGTTTGCCACCTCTCCTTTGCGTGCTACATCCCTACACCTACCGAGGCTTCCATATAGCCTATGCCCGATAACCCACATTGCCTTTGTTTACTCCCCTACACCCTTTTACTCACCCAAACTGCCCCTATCACTAACCATGCCCCCTACTAACACCACTCATGGCTTCCCCTTTTAAACCCACCTCGTTCATTAACGCTTACCCCACCCTCTCTCACACCGTCACCCCAACCTTATAAAAAAAATTAAAAAGAAAATTGCCTGACTCACACTCGCCCCCCATAAAACCGCTTTGCCTCCCCTCAATCACCCACACTGTGTTGAGAAACATGGTGCCAAAGAGCACAAGGAAAATATGGAGTGAGTGAGAAGCCACATCACATAGTGAGAATTATCCCACATGTAAGAGAAAGGCTAAGTTATACTCTTCTCATATAAAAGGAGGACATTTGAAGCATTGGAGTACAAGCACAACATCTCAAGTCTTTTTATGAGTACAAGTTTCTATCTTGTAACCTAACTGAACTTGAGTCTAAACTTAATTAGCACACACTCATCATAATGAGTCTCTGTCATTTTTATCCACCTTAGATTAGAAATGTTATTAGAGTAGATTAGTGTAGGATTAGTTTATCATTAGGTAGATGTTATGTCTTTGGGACAGCTTGATCCATGATTTTAACACACTGCCCTACCCTTTTACCCACCACATGGACCCTTCCACTCGCCCCTCACTACCCTAACCCATTAACCTAACCCCCTTCCCCCTCCCCTCTCCTCCTCCCCAAACACTCACCTGTATCTCCTTGGCTAACCCATTAACCTAACCCATTAACCTAACCCCCCTCCCCCTCCCCCTCCCCTCCTCCCCAAACACTCACCTGTATCTCCTTGGCTAACCCATCAACCTAATCCCCTCCCCCACCACACACTCATACCCCCCACTATTGCCCTTAGCTTGGAGCCTTGTTATGGCATTAAGAGGGACTGTATGAATAAGTCCTCCTTATACACTCAATAGGTTAAGGCTTGCCTACTTCTGCCAATGGGAGAAATTATCACTCTATTGGGAAAATCCATATATTTCATGTTTTGAATCCACACTTGTAACATGTGATGAGTATGGAATATTTTTTGGCACTGGATTTAGAGCATTTGGGAGACTTAATCCAATATCTTTTTAAGGCACTTTGCAATAAAATGTGGGACTTTACAACAATCGAAAGTATTTAAGCGATAGCCTACTTTCCATATTGTTGAGGTTCATACTCATTGTTGCACCACAGCTTCGACTTCAAACAAGGAGACATAATCTATGGTTGAATTCTGTTCTCAATAACCATATGGTTCATACTACTTGTATGAGTCTTGCTTCTCATAAGGCTTTTGGGTTCTCAAAATTTATAACCCAAGCTCACCAAGTACTATTGTACTAGGGTACTATTATACTAGTGTAGTACTTGGAGGAACTAGTTGAGGTGGTAATACCAAACATGGGAAAAACTGTGAAGTCTCTTGGTAAGGGTTTCTACTATGCAAGGGAATTCGACAATTGGGGAGAGGCTGGTGGGGTTAATTGTTGCTCATGATACATATATAGTATCATGATACATATATAGTATCATGATACATGCGCTTGGATATGTTTGGAGGATATAAGATGCAGTTCATAGCCATACATATGTTCTTTTATCTCCAACACATGTATGGCTCAAGTGTGAGCATGGTACTTAACATGATTCCTTGATGATATTCTCCATTCATGTGAGTTCACACATACATCCATGGTTTTGAGGATGAAACCTCATGGATGGGGATGGTTTATGAAGAGTCTTATGTTTATTTGGACCCAAGGCCAAGAATAAGTGTATGTAAAAGGGGTCAAGGGATAGAGGATATGATTACCATGCCCATGGATGCTTGTAATTATGGTGTGAAAGGGCGGTCAAGTATATAAGTGAAAAAAAGGAATTATGATGTAACTAATTACTTGAAAAAAAGAAATAATGCTGTAACAAATTACTTGCTAATGAAACTTACAGCTTGGTAATCTTAGCTATGGTGGCTTCTCCCCTTTGAGAAGATAAGTGAGCCCTCCTCCATGAGTGTTACCGTGCAAACTCTAGTCAACCCGAACCTTCCAAAAATTCCAAGCCTTTGATGCGGTTTCAAAAGTACCAACCTCATCTCTTTGTTATCATAGTTCACCTCCCTCGCCATGGAATATTCATAATGGCCATTTTTGCTGTCTCATCATTGATGTGTACTTTGACTACATCTTAGTGTTCCAACCATAAAGGCACATTCCCAAAATGATCCTTCTTTGAGTAATCTATCTCTTTGCTTTAGATCCTTTACTTCATATGCAATGAGTTTTTCACTTCTAGGTAAAGGTAAAGGAACAAACTTATGTAGCAAAGAGGAAATTGGTATGATACTATCCCAATTATATTGAAGACTCGCCTTTTCTAAAACACTCATTTCTATCACAATTTATGAGTCAATTGTTGATGATCTTCATCACCTATGATGCATTGCTTGTAATATTCTGCACCAAAAAAGAGCATGGTTTTTCCATTCTATATGGAGAGAAAAGAAGTTATGTGAGTCTTCTAATGACCAACACTTTTAGTAGGTGCATCAATGTGATCTACTTTCCCAACCACATCATTTTCGATAGTGAATATTTCTCCTTTTATAGAGAACGTTATTATAGA